>NC_090450.1:684208728-684516228 GCF_031143425.1 Pleurodeles waltl
CGCAGGCCACTGGCACCCCACCCTGTGCAGCTGAGGAACCCCCGGAAATGTGATCGTCCATCCAGACATCCTGCAGGAGCAGACTAAACCCACTGCCAGGAAGTGTCCCTCTTCTCAAAATTCTCACTTGTGTGCCACTGAGACACCCTGTTGGATCTTCAATGTCATTTCTTCATTTTCACATAGCCCTTGGTTACTGGACCTGTACTGCCCACTGCTAGTCCACCTACTCTGTTTCCATACTTTGTGCACAATAAACACCATAGAACACAGGAACTGTCTTTGTGTCTTTATTGTCAAATGTACAAATATAAATCCTACCGAAATGTAATGTGTGTTTATTCCCCTTCACCAAAAGTATGACACATGGACAGCAGAGGGAGGCATTCCCTGTAGATGACACCTTACACCAGACAGGGTCCAAATTCCAGTTGCAAAGGAGTCACTAGCCCAGCCACACACAGGAGTAGATCCACAAAACCAACCTGCAAATAGACCAAGAAGGTGACTAACATCAGGATAGTAGGCCTGGTAGGAGCCACAGCTCTTGTGCAGTACATTGTTGTTGTGCACCGTGTGGATTGGCAACAACACTGGTGACAACAGAAGGCAATGCCATACCCACAAAATTAGGAATCACATGACTATTACGTAGTAGCTCACAGCTGAAGTGGGTAAATAACTACACTTACTACTGTTAGGAAAGGACAATGTCCATGAATGCAAGAGCCAACAGTTTTGTTAGGGAGTGAGACACACTACACAATATTTAGTTGGGAAAACATCTGCACAGGAGAGTGCAGGACAAGTGACACACCACATGCCTGGACATAGGAAATGTCAACCTACCAATCTGCAATGACCACACGTCTGTGAATGACATCAGTGACACAGCTCCTGATAGTCTATCTCTCTCCCAGCACTAGTCACACAGAGGGATAGGTACACTGAATATCTCCAATGGTGTACCTGACCAGGAGGAGCACTGTCATAAGGCAATTTTGAAATAAAACACTTGACAATACACACACAATATACCTATATGCTACTGAAAGTAATGATTGATGAGCTCAGTCCTAGATTCAGCTGCACCTTCCTCATCAGCCTTCTCATCACTTTCCATGTCCCCATCATCAGCCACTGATCCACCTGCCTCCTCCTCATTAGCCAGTAATGGAATCTGACGCCTCAGGGCCAGATTGTGATTGCTGCAGTCAACTATGATCTGGCATACCTTTTTGGGGAGTGTAGAGGAGGGCACCTCCAGAGACGTGGAGGTACCTGAATTTGGCCTTCAGGAGCCCACATGTTCTTTCTATAACACGCCTCATCGTGCTGTGGGCCTCATTGAAACTGTGTTCCCCATCTGTGGTAGGGTACCTCAGTGGTGCCAGCAGCCAGGGAATGTTAGAATAGCCAGAAATACTGGTGTGCACAAATGTAGGACCTGTCACAATACAGGTAGAGGCAGAGGGATGAATGGGATGACAGTTGATATAACAGTGAAACTCATCATACTGCAAACATACCAATGAGCCAAGCTCTCTCTTTGTAGTTGTGGCATCATGTGTGGGACATTGCTGTTCCTCAGAATGAAGAAGTCATGCATGGATCCTGAATACTTGGCCATCACTTGGGAGATATACTGGTCTGTGAGACACACCACCTATACATTGAAGGAGTAGTAGCTTTTCCTGTTCCTATAGACTTGTTCATTGGCCATGGGAGAGACCAAAGCAATATGGGTGCCATCTATGGCCCCTATCACATGAGGGATGCATCCAATATGATAGAGGTCAGCCTTAACAGTAGGCAAATGCACACATTGACATTACTGCTGCCAAACCCACTGTAATCTGGAGAGAGCCAGAGACAAGGAATTGTAGCAAAGACAAGGCCTGTACTGTAGGAGGGATGGCATAGGGATTACGTATAGCAGGCAATAGATCTTGCTGCAATTGGGTACATAGTTCCATTATTGTGTGATGATTCAGATGATAAGTCTGGGTGATGTATTGCTCCTCCAGGGTTGAAAGATCTACTAGTGGGTGGTACACTGGTGCACGTCTCGTTCTCTCCAATTCTGGGTATCTAGGATAGAGAGAAGAGAATGTACAACTTGATGAAAACTCAACACTTGCTAGATAACAAGATCCTTGTTGCACACAACAAACACTGTAGACAGGCCCCAACATTTGCCACATACCATTATGGCCATGTAGAGGGCCTATGTAAACCAACCTAGCTGCCCTTAACAGGCCCTGAACTACAGCATGTCACACACATCACATGTCTAATGTTCCATGTAAAAGCTACATATTTGCCCAGCACGTCCCACGTATATACAAATGCCAGTGGCTAATATACATATACATTTAATATAATTACACTGTCTGTGAGTTATTGAGCAGCTGGACATGCACTGGAAATGACATCCGCCCATCGTACACCACAGTGGCATGATTATTACATTTATGGGCCCAGCCATGATGGCAGAACATAGGCCTACACAGCATTCGGTACATACGTCTAGAAAGACGCTCTTATTTTTCCTTTACGAACCATTAATGTGCCTAAAATGGCAGCAGCCTGTCCTGCGTGCACCGGACGGATGGAAGCAACCTAATTCCGCCAGCATATGTCCTCATGGCGGTGGGCGATCGTAATCGCCGTGCAACTTCTCATTGGATAACATTGTTGCCAATGGGAGACTGGGGCCAATGATGATCACCGCCGGCAGTGACGGTCATGTACTTGGGGCCTGTGACTGCCATTTTCTGCTGGTTAGCTACCTTGACTCATGACACTCGTGCAAGCAAGACCTCCACTACGTGAGCTGTTGTGTACTGTCTCTGAGAGCCATCATGCCACGTCCTGCAGGTGATAGGACCCGAGGCCTCACTAAGGAGGAGTTGGAGAAACTTGTGGACAGGGTCCTACCCTGGTATGGACAGCTCTATGGGGTACCAGAGGAGCAGGTGAGCCCAATTCCATTATCCTGTGTGATAGGGGTGGGTGAGACTGTAAGGCGTTGCCACACCACACAGGGAGTAGATGCATGCAGGGACCATAGAGTACATGCGTTTGTGCCGTGAAGGTACGTTACTGTGGGCATATGATGTGTCTGATGAGAGTAGTCTACTGCTGCTGATGTGGTGCCACTATACAGGAGTTTTTCCTTCTGTCTGTGTCACCCATGCAGGTCACCGCCCCTCAGAAGAAGGGGATATGGTGTGCCATCCCCAAGCAAGTGCGGACCCTGGGGGTAAAGAGCAGGCAGAGCACCCACTGCAGTAAGCGGTGGGAGGACCTGAGACGCTGGGCCCGGAAGACCGCGGAGGCCCAGCTGAGGGCATCATCCCAACAAGGGAGGGATGCCCGTCAGACCCTGACCCTCCTAATTGCCCACATTTTGGCAGTGGCCTACCCTGAGGAGGACGGGCGCTTAAGGGAAGCACAGCAGCCACAGAGGGGTAAGTTCAGGCTCCCACCTCGCACATGTTAGGCCTTGTTTGGGATTGGGTGGCTTACTTGTGGGTAGATGTGCATGTGATCAGTAGTAGATGCACATCGACAATGGGTATCAGTCACCCTGGCAGGCTCTGAATCGATAATGTGTGGCAATACAATGCTGTCTGTGTATATCGAATTGACATATTCGATGGTTGGATGAGTGTGGACGCCCTACGCATTGTGTCAGACCAGCTTCTTCCATCTGCATCAATGCGCCTGAGGTGTAAGTGCTATCACATCAGTATTTGTCTCTCACTGTGAATGAGGCTATCTCTATCTTGCACAGTAGCTGCCATAGACTGATTGTGGAGGTGACATCAGGTATCCTCTACATGAATGGCCTCAATGGGACAGTATTTTGGCCATGATACCTTACCATGCTGACATATGTTTACTTAAGAGTGTAGGATATGTGTAGGTAATCAACCAGGGCATTCTGCTACATGTGACTCTATCTGGGCAAACAGCACAGCAACATCTATTGTAGAAGCTATCATTCAGTGGGCTAGCCTTTTTAACTATGTTATGGTAGTAGATGTGATGAGCCCCTTAACCCTATTGTTTGAATGTCATACATGACATTGCCCTGGCAATCACAATGCTGCTATGCAGTGTTTCTGCCTTGACCAATTCACTAAGTCAAAATTTTCCCAGAGTAACAGGTTTTTTAGCATTGCATATTGCATTTCACAATGTGTATTTTCTGAAATGCAGTGTCATTGAAATGGGATGGCATGCCATAATATAATTGTACATGTTGATCTGTGTTGATTGTAGGTGGGTATTGACCCTCTTCCACGCTATCTTTTTCTCTCTCCCTCCTCTGCTTTTGTGTGCATCAGCATCATCAGGCGAAGGAGAAGGCGCACAGGTGAGTGGGGAAGCAGCAGCCCACGGGCCCCAGGAGGCTGACACCGGTGGAGCTGAGAGGACAAGTGGGATGGGGGACGAGGGGAGTGCCACGCGGGAGACAGGATCATCTGCATCATCTTCGGATTCCTCCTTCAGTGTACGCTCCCTGGCAGTGGCGGACCCATCTGGGAACAGCCCAACACCATCCTTGTAAGCCACCCCCTTACCAGCACCGCCCTCCCTGTAACTTCCCACCCAGTTGCCCTTGCACGCTCACCCTGGAGGGTGGGTGTCTCCTTCGCCACATGCACCTCTGATCCTGCTCCAGTCAGCCCTGTTGCCCTCAGTGAGGAGGCTATTGACCTCCTATGGTCCATCTCTGTGGGTCAATCAACCATTGTGAATGCCATCAAGGGACTGGAAGCTTAGGTGCAGCACAGCAATGCCTACCTGGAAAGCATTCATGGTGCCCTGGCTGGCCTGCAGAGATCCTTTCAGGCTCGGACCTCCTCGCTGACAGCAGCCAGTGTCCCTTCGTCTTCCATCCCCCCTCCAGGTATCTCTGCCCAATCCCATACCCCTCTCCCCACACCCATCCAGAGCACACAGTCAGACCGCCATTCATCCACCTCAACAGACACGGTTCGCAGTGACAAACACAAGCACCACCACCTGCATTCACACAGAAAACTCCCGCCTTCACACACTACAACATCCACTCCCTACACTGGCCTCCACACCACCCCCTCCTTCACACACACTACACCACTCACACCTGCTCTCATGACACTAACACTCCCTGACCCAACCACAAGTCTCATCATATTCACAGACGCCACACTTCCAGACCTGGATACATCCACCCCATTCACCACATGCGTACTCACCACAACTACCAACAACCCCACATGCAGAACATCCACCTTACCTGCAGGCACCACCCCAACAGACAGTCACCCACCACCATGGCATCTCCCTGCACCTCCTCTCCTCCCAAAACACCTATACACCTGTAGTCACAAACCCAACAGACACCCAGCACACACATGCCTTCCACCCACGTACCTGCATCCAAGACACCTACATGAATACACCACACAACCACTCCCTCTACCTCCACTCCCAAACATTTTTCCCATGACCGTCCTTGTGTCCCTTAGTTAAGATTCCTTTATGAGTTTTCCCTCTTCCCTACCACGCTTCCACCCTTTGATTCCCCAAAGCTCACTGTGTCCCTCCCCAAGCCCTTCCCTTCCACCTCCCAGTCCTCCCTTGCCCCCCTGGTGTTGCCCATGCCCCTCCCCCTACCTAAGAAATCACCCCCAAACCAAAATGCCCCCCTCCCAAGAACAAACCGAAAGACACACCACTAAAAACCCAAACCCAAGCCTCCTCCAAACCCAAAGGCAAACCTAAGGACCCCCTCCCAAACCCAAACCCCCCTCAACCACCACCCCATCATCCCTGAGGTGCCTGGCTGTCCCCTTGATGCCCCTACCATGTGGAGGCACTTTGCAGTCAGGCGTCAAGTTGGGGCAATTACAAGTGGCATATGTGTCTGGGGCACTTGAACTTTTTGGACTGGTCAGTTGGCCTATTATGTACATATATTTTGATAATATCTAATAATGCTTAATATATGTGGGCCAACCGCCTGTTGGTCTCGATGGAGACATATTTGTCCTGCCTTTCCTTTGTGTTGGATGTGTTGTGTTTGTGAGATATGTTTTGTGTGTGCTATGTTTATGTGATGTGAGTGTGTTGCAGCATTATACTTGGTGTGATGTGTTGTGATGGTGTTGTGTGGCATTACGTGGTTGTTGTGTGTGCGTGCATGTGTGTGGTGATGGATTTGTCATGTGCATTGTGTGTTGTGTGGACATGGTGTGACCTCTGACACACTGTATGGCAGTGTTTTCGTATTGATTGTTTGTGTGTGATTGTTACATGTTGCCGTCAGTATGTGTTTTCATGGGGAGGTGTGCAATTTTCTTCCTTGCCAATCCCTTTGTGTTTTGCGGTAGTGATGTTGTTGTGTGAGTCTGTGGTGTTGTGTATGTTCGTGTTAGGCAATGGCAGTGATGTGTGTGTGCAGGGTGGTGTGTGGATGGCACATGTATGTTGACTGTGGTGTGTGTGTGTATGTTGGTGTGTGTGTGTGTTGGAATGGGTGTTTGTGTGTGTGTGGCTGTCGCTAGCCATCCTGGATATGTGTGGGTGTGTACTAATGCCTTTCCCTCCAGTGTGTGCTGGGTGGGTGCACTTGCAGTTGTTGTCTTAGTTGCCGTAGCTCGTTCTGGAATCAGAGAGCGACCAAGAGCAGTGAAAAGACTTCCAGTTCAGGTTCCATGGTGGCTCTGGACATGTCTGTGTTTCTGAAGGTGGGTGTCTCCTTTAATACTGTTCGTTTCCGCCAGGGTTTTAATGGCAGTCCGACCACCCCGCAAATCCTGGGGGTGTGCAACCTCGTAATATGCTCTGCAGTAACATGGTCCCCGCCGGACTGGAGGTGCCTGCCACCGGCTGTAGCTGTCCGTCCGCACTGGCAGTACTGGCGATGTATTGGCTGTGTTCCGTTGGGAACACCGCCATGGTTATAATATGGTGGTCTTCTCTGCCAGGCCAGTGGTGGTGTGACCGCCACCTCCACTGTGTCGCTCCTCAGGCTGCCATACTTGTAATGAGGGCCTAAATGTCAGTTGTGACTTCGGTGTACCTGAAGAATTGACCATCTCACCTTCTCTCTTGAGTGCCTGTGTCTGCCCACTGCTGAAAATCATAAAGTCCTTCAAACTAACTTGCTACAACTACTCCAAATACACTCAAATAATGCTAGCGCTTGAAACCCAATAGCTCTAGAAAGCACAGGGCCAGACCACTGACTTGAAGCCATCAGCATATGGTAGCTGAGGAACCTCCTTGGATTTAACTCTTCTAAAACAGATAAGTAGGTGAGGGTGAGCAGCAGACAATTAATAACTTACACTCAATTTTAAAGATAGGAAAGCTTGTGGTTTTCAAGGAGTCCTTGAAGATGGCTGATTGTTAGTCCTCTTCTGGTCTTCTAGGCATGCTTTTAGGTAAGGATTCCATATCAAGGTGGCAAAGGAAATTTCCTGTTTGAAAGCTGTAGAGCATTACCTCATGACCAGGTGAGATAAAGGAAAAAAAGTGTTTGTCACTTTGTTATTGACAACAAAAAAGTGTGGTTCTGGACCTGGTTTATATATTAGGGGAGAGGATACTCCATCACAGGGGCTATAGAGTTCCCTCCCCGGCAATATAGTGGTTCTCCTACCAAATTTAATTGCGCACGTACCTCATGGTTGGCCATGGTGGAGACAATTCTGTTTCTGCCGTGGCCAAACTTCTCCGACGGTAGTGGGGAGTAAGGGCTGTCGGAGAAATTGCTACGTCTGCCCACCCAATTTAGAGGGATGGACATTTAATGTTTTGCTATTTTTTACCACTAGTTAAAACATGTAGGTACGGAACAGTAAAACATTATAATGCTTCCACGTCAAGGAAGAAGACCCCCATAGCGAGGGGATCATTGCTTTTTTTCTTTTCAAAAAGAAAATCCTGTTTCGAGATTTGCTTTTTTAAAAGAAAAAAGAATACTGTTTGTTACTGGCCTGCGTCCTTCCGACGCAGCCCTGTAGCAAACAGTAAAATGCATGGCAACACCTGCCGTCACGACGGTTCCTGCCAATGCCTTTATAAATGACTGTGTGCTTGGGGAGCATTTTTTAAATTAGGTGGAATAATTTACTTCTTCCCCATGGCAAACTCACGGGCAGTCCTTCCTAATTTAAATCGTACCCTCTGACTAAGAAAAAGGCACAGTTAACTGGGTCATGTAATTAACAATAATGATCACTCCCATATAATGTGAGATTATGTGTTGCAAATAGACTACGAAGATATGGAAGTGAAATACTCTTACATGTTATTTAATATTTAATAGAACGCTAGAACAGGCCCAAAACAGCAAGCACTGTTTGGTGTATTTTGTAAATGAACCCACCAGTTTTCTTTGCTCTCCCTCTCAAAATGACATATTGGCTAACTCATCTTAATGGAATCCAGGGGTCGGTTAAAATTCCTGTGCTGGTTCAGTAGTAAAACATAAGAGATCTTTGTCCCTAACTAATAGAAATAATAAAGGCGTATCAAGGCCAATTAAATAGGAACTGCAGACCTGAAAGATTTTCCTATTAATAGTCTGACTTCCAAAATATCATCATGTTCAGTAGTGGCATCTAAAGGAAAAATACATTTAAAAAATGACTACATTAGGACATAAGCAAATGAATATATGTTTAGTTACTTTCAGAGAATTTACTACATGTTAACATTAGGGCTACAATGTGTTTCTGGTGTAATGCTGTGGGACAGTTTACTTCAGACTAATATTGTTCATTTTTGCGATTGCCCGCAGCACATGGCACGGATGTCCGTTGTCGCCTATATTATTCACCATTGCGATGAAGCCTCTTGCAGCCCCACTGCTGCAGCATCATTCTCATCGCGGACTCGCGTTCCGCCCCAGATGGGTACTTGTTCCAGTGTACGCGGATGAGGTTATGCTCTATGTCCAAAACACGTCAGACAACCTGGCACCTCTTCTTCGGGAATTCACTTGTTTTGAAAGCATTTCAATCAGCTGGGCGAAATTCGTCTTGTTACCGCTTACGTAGGGAACACTAGTTTTCACTTCTGAATCCGCCCTGACATGGACACTGGGCCTTGTTTGTTATCTGGGAGTATGGCTTACCTGAGATGTGGAGGAACTGGGGTGAGAGAATTACAGAAAACTGGTGATGTGGCTCGAGGACTAGGTGCCGGCCTGGTTGAAGTTACCACTGTCTTTAACCGGGAGACTGACCATTGCAAAAATGGTTGTACTCCACGAATGTTTGTACCTCTTCATCAGCTTTCTGCTCCCCCTACGGGTCTGCTTTTAGCGCAGACTTTGCTCTCTCTTGATCTTGCTGGCATAGACTAGCAAATAGCCCAGAGTGGCATGGCAAATGGCATGGCAAATATTGACACTTACCTTCGAGCACAGGGGCTACATCTTATCCAGTTTCAGCAGCACACTGCACCTGAGGCTGAACATGCGCCCCTATGCCCGTTCCAAATGGTTCTGTATGGGCCTGTCCAACGGACGGGCTGCCAAGGGGATACCGTGGCATGTATGATGGGGGCATGGCATGAGCTGCGGAGAAAAGCTCGCCTAGACCACATCCGTGAATCCAAATGATGGCTGATGCGGGTGCGTGTGCGCGCCTGGGGTAAATGCATCTTACTTCCCTTGAGGCTGCATACCTGGAGGGGAAATTAGTCACTTATTTAGAAAAAAATTCTGGACAATACGCGCTCATTCCTTGATTCCATGACTTATTATCAGCTCAGTGAGTCCTTAAGAGGTCTCCATGACATATTCCCGGTAGCGCCCCCCATGCTCCGGGTGCTAGAGGAATTGTGGCAGATGGCGAAGCCCCAGCAGAGTCACATGGATGAGGGATGTCGCTACCTGCCAGGAGCTATTAGAAGAATATTGGCAATTGATGCCTGTCCGCTCTCGCCTGAACGATACTTGCCCCCCCTTGTGAACTACCTCCACACTACTGGGCCCTAAGTGAAGATGCAGCTGCCCTCAGCGGAGACAACCAGACAAATGGGGAAACTGTCCGCTCTCCGCCAGGTGATCCCTTATCAGACTGCCCTGCTAATATGGAATGGTGCTCTTGCCTTATCCTATGACAGGTGTGCTACCACTGGACGCTATTGACTCGGTGGAGCTAGGCCACCCCGAAGTGGCTGGTTAATTTACACTGTCCCTCTCCTTCTCTTCTTGTACATCCCCTCTGACCTTCCTCTCTTTGACCCCCCCCCCGCCTCCCCCTCACATTTATGAGATGTAGAACTTTTTTATACTTTTTATACTTTTTGTATATCGATTATACTGCATTTGTGACTGAAATGTACGCTAAAAAATAATTCAAAAAAATATTTATTTTACCACTGATGTTGAGGGGTGATGATCACGTCGAAATGTTTTGAAAAGGTGTTGATGGTCACAAAATGAAAGCTAGCATATGTTTTCTGGTTCAAGGTGGAGAGTTAGGACCCGATCTAGAGTTTGGCAAGCAGGGTACTTTGTCACAAATGAGATCTATAACACTTTCATCTTATTGAAAGTGCAATATATCCTAGGGCACTTGTAATAAGGTGGATGGATCATCCCTCACATTTGTGACAAGAAACTGTCCCCCAAACCCTACATGAGGCCCTTAATGTTTACCACTTACAACGATTTTTATACATCAATCCCTCTTTAGAATTGCTGGTGAAACTTAGGCACGTTTTGGCTTTTGGTTAAATATTTTTTTAAATGCATCATTTGCTACATCAACACATTTTTTAAAATATCATTTGAATCTTTTAAAGTTCGCAAAGTAGCATCTACATTACAAAAACATTAGACAGATTGAAATTCAATATAGAACAGTTTTCAAAGCCTGATCCAGACTTGCACCACAAACCCACACTTTCCCCAGAATGAGTTCCCAGCAGACATCAGTTCCCAGCAATGCATGCAGGCCTGCTGAACATTTGATCTAATATCCGAGTTGGTATCTGACCCCATCTTTGTGACTGGAGCCATCAATTCTTGGCCACTCAAAACACTCCTCTTCCACCTTATCATCCATCTGGACTCACACAACCTATGCTCTTCAGACAGAGCCCACTCCCCTATGTCTCTACCCCACTGCTCATATGTACTCCCCTAGGAGACATCCATGTGGTGGCAATTCTTCAGTTGGCCAACACAAGACCCAGCAATGCAAATCTATAATACAACTGTTAACACGTCCCTTTATGACCTACTTACTCACTTTGGGACTCGTTTTAGGCCAATTAATCTTTTGACCCTGATTGAAGACACCTAAGACGAGATAGCTAATCAACATGTCAATAAATACGTCGATAATGTCATCAATATTTATTAAAAAAATGCAATTCACCTTAGTCAATGTCATTTAATAAAACTCAGAAACCACCATGACCTTTCAGTCATGAATAACCACACCAGAATAATATGAGTTTGTGAAGTTTATTCCTTATTGATTACAATTCTACTAGCAAGTTTATTAGTCCCAAAACCAAGAAACATATTAGCATCGTCACAGCATGCAACTCTGATAAGATTTCATCAAAGCAAAAATCACAAACATCAGCTTAGGTTATCTTTAGCAGAGTATAATCATCACGTTATTCAACAAAGCATAGATTTGGTCATTTGTCTATTTGCGTCAGTTTAGTGAACCCCTCTCCTAACCTCGAATTAGCATTGGCATGTTGGGCATCATGCAAAACAATTTAGTAACACCAATTTGGAAAACATCTAGCTGTGGTCTCTGTCAAAAGAAGCAGTTGGTACCTAGAAAGGAAAAGCAAACAGACAATCACAATTTCATTGTCATATAGTTACCCTCTGTCTTTGGGTCAGCACTCAGGTTATGTCTTCATCCTCAGGACATCAGTTGATTCGCCATCAGAAATTTCAGCTCCGGTAAAAGGGGGCACTTCCCTCATAAGGAGGTAAAGTGTAAACGGGCAATCTAAGGGCAAGGATGGTTCTAAGTAAACTTAGCAAGTCACTAAGTAAACTGACAAAGTCTCTGGATCATAGCAAATCGCATCAGCATCTCCCCTAACTCTCTCCTATTCCCTCCTGTTCTCATTTACTTCCTGGTGTCAAGGGTTTTTATCCCCTTTTCATTGTACATTCCCCTAAAATTTGTTTGGACAAGGGGTTGCACCCCATTATCTTTAACCAATTATTTTCATATTAGCTCATCAAATTTGTCACCCCATAACAGTTCTCACGTATTTATTGGCCCTTATGATTGACGTCTTTAGCGGGTGGAATGTCCGGTATGATTTCATAGTCTTGTGGTCCTTTGCACATCTTCGGTCAGTGGCTCCATTGTCTGTACCGGTTCAGGCGAACTTGTATCTACGAGTGGTCTACAGTGTTGCATTCAGCTAAAATGTTTCTACAAGCAAGTCGAATTTCATGAGAACGGATCTACTACAGTTACATTCAGCTTCTAGTTTAGAAAAAACAAGAGTTCATGTCCTTCAGCAAGTCAGCACACTGCACATTTAGAAAAACACATTTAATATGAGAGCCAGGCAGTTAGGCCTCGACTCATGCTAACTAAGGCCTAGTGATTTATTAACAAAACCTTTACATATATCTATTATTATTAATGTAAAATCATATCATAACATAATAATTTATCAACATTAGTCATTTTCATTAGTCTTCGTATACAGTGGTGGCCACTCCCCGTGAGCACATTTCAAGCGCACGTTTTAGCACTATACTTTAATACATTTTCTATGCAGCATTATCACACATTAGTTCATAAACATTTCATGTTAATGTAGATTGTATATGTTACGCTCTCTCAGTCCCTCCTCTGATGACACTTGTCATCACACGAACCTTTCTCTTCTTAACCTTTCACTTTCCGCGTAATGCGCATTTCAACATCTTGCCCTTGGTGTGAGCTTTCCCAAATTTCATTAAACATTTTCTCCCTTTAATTTTCTTCATTTCTTTTGTTTCATTTTGTCAAATTTATTTTAATTCTTTCATCAACTTTGCATGATAACCATAATCCCAATAAGCAAATCAGGACAATTAATAGACCTCCTAATATTTTTACAAGAACCCCATTCCAAATATTACTAAACCAATTCCCTACTCTGGTATTTCCTTTCCTAACTTTCTCCCAAACTCCTGGTTCCTTCAGCTCTTTTAAATCTGCACTATCTCTTGTTAGGTTAGTAAGCATACCTCTAATCTTTTTGCTGTTATCTGGTATGAACGCACAACAATGGCGCTCATTAAGCATCCTACAGACTACGCCACTCTTTGCTAAAAGAATGTCTAAAGCAAGCCGGTTTTGAAGAGTCATAGCTCTCTCCGCAGCAAGTTCAGTATCCATCAGGAGAATAGCCCCTGTGAAGTTTGTCAGCATGTTATCTACAATAGTAGACAACTTTCGAATCTTTATGGAGTTTATGATAACCCCTACTGAAGGAATTATGGCTCCAAATATGTCACCAACGACAGCAGCCGCTGTCTCTCTCTTTTGTCTAGTGTGTTGTAATTCAGATACTTTAGGAATTTGCTTTAAGTCAGCAATCTGGTAAATCTTTGGGAAAACTATTCCCAAATAACATGTCCCATATCATCCCTTTGGGAGACGGTAATAAGCATTAAGTCCACATATAAAATAGATCCCAGGGATCTCTGGATACTGTCCATTTAACATGAACGTCCATTTACTCTGAAACAAAAACACATGCCTGCATTCACTCGTTCCCACAAACAAAGTGTCATGCTCAGACTTCGGCCTATATATACAAAGCCTACCTACATGTAATGCGTCTATGGCTAACTTGCCCTGTGTCTTTATTGCAGTGTAAGCATAATCATTAGCAAGCGTGTGTTTTTCTAATCCCTTTTCTATTCTTTCTTTTAATGCCTTTCGTCTATCATCAGTGTGATCTAAGAAGCTCTTCTCTACAGGCGTTAGTATGCAGGTTAGATGATTGCGGTGCGCATAAGCTGTTCCAAATGTCAGTGTCGGCTCAAAGAAACCCCTAACTAATCTTATGCTATGTTCTTTAGCTAATTTGTTTAGAAACTCAATCACAGGCACAAAATAAAACACTACATCCAAGTTAGAGTAGAAGTATTTCACATGCTCTTGATCATAGAATCTTGTTAATAGCAAACTACAGTTTATCCCTAAATTAGCGGCAAGCTATGATAAGTAACCCCTTCTTGTACTGACAAAGGAATCTTTGTGCACACATAACAATTCTGTGCATGCATTGTGTCAACATACTCATTCAACAGGCGATAGAAGACATTAGTAGATACCTCCCCCTTTGAATTAGTTCCCTCATGTAAGTATTTTGCATCCTGCTCAAACTTCTCCCACGGTGTTAGTGTAGCAGTCTCAGGTTTTGAAGCATTGTTAGTCACTTTCTTTTCTATCCATGGCATTCCCACAATCACACCTATAATTATTATTGCACATACAATACCTAGAATAGCACTCAACCAACCACACATCCTACCCTTTTTTCTCTTACTTTTAGTGTAACTCATGATCTGTAAAGAATCAGATAGCCAAAATAATATAAAGCAAACAATCAACTTGAGGACGATATAAAAGCTCATTCTTTTTTTTTCTTTTTTTTTTTCAAAGGTCTCTCTGCGAATATTTACAGCGTTTCACTCACTCCAGGACCCTTTTGTCAAATCAGGTTTGCAGCTTGTCATAATCGGTTTTCAAAGTCAATTCAGGATAACAGTGTCACATCCGGTAATTTATCAGTCTCTTTACTCAGCTTTTCAGCTTTCAATTTTAATTTCAATATTTTTACTAGGATTGAATTCAGGTGCCGTAGTATTGACCTGGTACCTCTCGATCAAAACAGAACGCCAAGAACTCTTGTTGCCATTCAGCTGTTGTTGCATATGCCCATTCAGGACCTGCGTACCTCCTGTTTGCGACTCTCTATCTTTTCAGTCTGCTTTCACTTTGTAATTCTCCTTCACTGAGATCTTCTTTTCTGGTTGTGTCAACTTCTTCCCCTATTGTATCACAAGGGATCACTTTCTCTCCTGCAGCTTGTTGCTTCGGCCAGTTATCTCCTTTATGTGTTTTCTTCTTGCTTGGCTTTTCAGAACATTGAATAGCGCCCTCCTCTTGTGCAATAATGTTTTCTCTTGATGGACCTGCAATCGGCTCAGGAGGAGTCAGTTCACTTTGACCTCTCTCTGCTTCTTCCCCAACGCCTTCAGGATCTGTTACGGGCTCAACTTCAAACCTGTATCCGTCTGCTTCTGGGAGAACCTCTCTTTGCGTCGGTTCCCCTGTTACCTCAGCTGAGATAGGCTCACTGTCACCCCTCTGGAACTCACTTTGAGTGACTAAGCCGTCCTCAGTGAGCTCTCCTTCAGTCTCTGTTCCCCTTTGAATACTCTCCGGCCCTGAGACTTCCTTATCTGTAGCTGTTGTTTTGGACACTTCAAGTTCTTCATCACTTGGACACATCACCCTCTTTGTGTGACTGGCATGTATCCAATTCGGAACACCTGCACATTTCACAGCAGTAGTGGTTGTCAGTATTACTTGATATGACTGAAAACACACACAATCACCAACACATATCTCAGTCCTCCACACATAGGCATCTCAATGAAGTCCATCTGCATCCTGCTAAATGGACCGCCAGCTCTCCCAACGTGGCTCATATTTACCACCGTCCCTTTTCCTGCATTCATCTGTTGACAGATGATGCACCTGTGACAGATAACCTCTGCAGCTTGTCTGAATTTTGCATTGAACCAATTGATTTTGAACAACCTGATCATTGCGTCTCTCCCTATATGGGCTTGGCCATGATAGAACCTCGCAAACTGTGACAGAAGACTGTTTGGCAAGACCATTTTCCCCTCCTCTGAGACCCATAAGTCATCAGCTCTTTGTATACAATGCATTCTCTGCCAGGAGCGTTTCTCTTCTTTGCCAGCACGTCCCTGCAGTAACTTTAGCTCATCCAATGTGTCAACCACCCTTAATGCAAAATTGAAACATGTTTCATTCTCAGTTTCAGATAACAATTCCCACTGATCTCAGAACGATATACAGTTCAATGCACAAAACCTTGCGACTTGATCCCATTGACACAAAGTCTTGTGACTTAACATGAGCATTGCATTTCACCACGGCAATTTCAAGAGGTAACTGAATCGCATGCAACAAATCCTTAATCTTTTCGCCATTTTTCACTGGTGAACCAGAAGAGGTCATGAAACCCATCTGTGACCATAGTTGGCCAAAATCATGTACAATTCCGAATCCGTATCTGCTGTCAGTATAGATAGTGACTTTCAGGTTTTCAGCTGCGTGGCATGCCTTAGTAAGGGCAATTAATTCAGCCACTTGTGCAGAGTACACTCTTTTGTGCCAGGAAGCTTCTAGAATACCGGTGATTGTACACACGGCATACCCTGCTCTCAGTACTCCCACTGAGTCTCTCAAGCATGAACCATCAACAAACAAAATGTAATCATTTTCTTCTAACTGAGTATCTTTGATGTCAGGTCTTGGTTTGTTGCATAGTTCTGTTACCTCAAGACAATTATGTTAACTTCCTCAGCATCATTAATGTCTGCATTTTCAATAGGAAGTAAAGTTGCTGGGTTCTATAATGTACATCTCTTGAGGGAGACATTCGGAGACCCCAGTATGATGGTCTCATACTTGGTTAACCTAGCATTTGTCATTTGTTGAGTCTTGGTTCAGGTTAATAGAATTTCAACTGAATGAGGAACCATTACTGTTAAGGAATGTCCCATCACTATGCTTTCACACTGTGTGAGGCTTTGACCAACTTCTGCAACTGCACGCAAACAACCCGGTAAGGCTGCTGCGACTGGGTCCAAAGTAGCTGGAAAATATGCTACTGGGTGTTTTGCACCTCCATGGACCTGTGTAAAAAAAAGACAAAGAACATGCATCACGTTCATGACAAAACAGTAGAAAAGGCTTTGTGTAATCAGGCATACCTAAAGCTGGTGCCCTGCACATACATTCTCTCAATTCCATGAATGCCTTCATCTCTTTCTCGGACAAGATTATGTCACCTGGGTCATCCTGAACTTCCTTGCCTGTCAGTTTTATCAATGGTTTAGAGATAATCGAGAATTTGGGAATCCACTGACGACAGTAGCCTGCCATTCCCAAAAACATCCTAACATCTCTTTTGGTTGTTGGGGGATTCATCTGCAATATGGCAGTCACTCTCTCTTTGGATATTTTTCTCGACCCTTTCTCAATCATGGGACCTAATTACTTCACCTCTCTCACAGTATTGCAGCATCTTTGGGGACACTTTATGTCCGTTTTTTGCCAAATGGTTCAGTAAGGCAATTGTGTCATATCTGCAGTCGTCTTTTGTTCTTGACACAAATAACAAATCATCAATGTACTGTACTAGAGTCAAACTGAAAGGCAGTTCTAATGACTCCAAGTCCTTCTTCAATATCTGATTGAAGATGGAAGGTGACTCAGAAAACCCTTGAGGAATTCTACACCAACTGTACACCTTATCCAGGAATTTGAAACTGAAAAGAAATTGTCTGTCCTCATGAAGAGGCACCGAAAAGAATGCTTGAGACAGGTCCACAACTGTGAACCACTCTGCATCACATGGAACCTTAAACATGATTACTGATGGATTTGGCACTATGGGGCAGCATTTTACCACAATCTCGTTTATTTTCTTCAAGTCTTGAACAATTTGAACTTTCCCACAAGGCTTTTTCAGACCCATTATTGGTGAATTACACTGGCTGCTCAATAGTTCTTTCAGAACCCCTTGCTTCACAAAGTCCGCAATTATCTGCGCTACCTGAATGAGGACATCTTGTGTCATGTGGTACTGCGGTACCTGGGGAAACACTGCATTCGGCTTAACCTGTACTTTGACCGGTTCTACTCCTTTTATCAGTCCCACTTCTTTTCCTGTCAGGTCCCACACTTTCTCTGTTACTGTTCCCTGCAACTCGGGTGGCAAGTCAAGTACTGTAAGCTTTGGGAATAAGGTTATCAGAGGGTATTCTTCATTTGCGGTCTCTGTCTCTGATTCTGAAAACTGGCCATCGTCCCCTTCATCATCACTGTTTGTCTGAACCTCAATCCCTTCATTGGAACAGGTAATTGAACACCTCGTTTTGCACAGCAAGACTCTTCCCAGTAGGGATACTGGACTAGAATCACAGACTACAAATTTGTGCAGTCCCTGGAAGTTGCCAATCTCAATCTGTAATCTGTAGTCTGTAATCGGATTTGTCAAACACTGATTTGCTTCTCCTACTACTCTTATGGTACGTCCCGAAAGTGGTAAATTCGGAACCTCTGCACTTCTGACTGTAGAGCGTGTAGCTCCTGTATCAACTAAAAATTAAACCGTATGACCCATCACCTTTCCTTCTCCATAGAGTCCCCTCTGATCTTCTTCTAGGGACGATGCAAGCCTGCACTCCTCACTGTCTGAACAATCATGCGACCATTCATCGTTTATTCCATCCTCACCACACAATGGGAACTGTTGTACTATGTTATTTTGACTCATCGTTTGGCCTGTGACCTGTTGAGGAAGCATCACCTGTTGCTGTCCCATTGGAGCTAATGGTAATTGCATTTGCTGTCCAGGTACCATGGGAACCTGCTGTTGTACCTGCTGCATTTGTGCTGGTTGACCACACGGCATTTGTATTTGCTGGATGGGCTGTAACCCCTGCATTTGTACCATGTTATTCTGGAAGTTCTGATTTTGACCCCTCATTTTTGGACCCCTCACATTTTGAAAGGTACCGACATCATTGCTTTGTTGAACAACACCATCCTGCACCACCATTGGGCATTCCCGCTTCCAATGACCCACGCCTCCACACACGTGACATGGTGACACCTTTTTAATCCCTTGCACGTCATTTTGAACCACAACAGTATTCAAGTCTGGACTGTGGTTCACAAAAACTCGACCTCGACCTCTCGGCTGTGCCTGAAACACTCCTTTCCCCTGCGGTTGCTGCTGTATTACCTACTTTACTCCGTTCCCCTGCATCCCTGCTTGTGCTGCCTTAATCTGCATTACATTCACCTTCTCTTTCAACTTTTTCTGCTTCAACTCAATCTTGTCACTGCAGTATTTCGCATACTGCAACACCTCATCAATCGGCTTTGCTTGCCAACAGATCAAATGATTCTTAATCATCTGACTAATTTCTGGTCTCAGTCCTTCAACAAACCTGAACACAAGATGATTCATGTCTTTCGGCTCAATTACTTCAGTACCACTGTAATGTTTGAACGCTTTCCACAATCTCTCATAGTAAGCATGAATTGACTCTTTTGCCTCCTGTGAGGTTCGATCGATTTTTTGCCAATCAGTCACTTTCAGTGACACTTTCTGCTTCAAAAACTCAATAACTTTATGATAATACTTCATCACCTCCTCAGATGGTGCTCCAGTCACCTTATCACTTGCCGGTTCCTCTGTCGGCCAATCCACACCTCTCTTGCACTCAAGCCATAAGTCAGTGGAACTATAATCTCAAACAGGGTATTCAAGTCCTCCCAGAAACATTTTGCCAACTTCACAAACCTGTCCGTCTGTTGGTACCATTCTATTGGCTTCTCCCTCAACCTGGGATAATCATTTGTGAATGACAGGATGTCTCCCCTAGACCATGGTACATGGACTAGAACCCCTCTGGCTGTTTCTCTCATTGGCAACATTTGTATTGTCCCCGTGTTCGGTGCGGCTTTAGCCTGTTTTGGTTCCGGATCATCGCTTTTCTCTTTATCTCTTTTCTATGCCCATCTGCCTTCCAATTTCTCTAAGGCTCCCAAAATCTGCGCACTTTGCAGTATTTCCTTAAGATGAGCTTTCATTCCGGTAGACCTCATGTGATCAAAATCTTTAGAATCGAAGTCTAATCTGTAGCTTCTTTTCAAATGTTCAGTATTCTCAATATCAATGTTGTATTTACCCGCCAGGTTTGCCAACCTCTGATGCACCTTACTCACTTTGTTTGTGATTTTGGGGCACAGATACCTCATTTCTGCTTCTGTGTATGACTCTAATCTGTTCACTCCCATTGTTCCTTCCTCTAGTTCTGCAACTTCCACACCCAATCTCACAAAGTTCAGGTATTCATCCCTTTCTGACCTCTCTGCGGTCACTGCAGTAGTTGGTGAAGCGTTGATCTTTTCTAACCACTCATTCAACTGTTGCACGGAAAACCCTTGCAACGAAATGTTTCCTGACTGCATTAATGGTGACTGTGACGTATTTGTACTCAGTGTCTGTGGGGCTAGCACACTTAGCCCAGCTTGCCTCATTGTCTCTAAAGGAGCCCCAATCGGACTGAGGTCTAGCAAAGACCTGAATCCTTCTGCTGCTTGTTCTCTTGGTGTCATTACTTGGGGAGTTCCTGTGAACCCTCCTCTTATTGTCTCTTGGGTCATCACTCCCTGATCACACACGACAGGCTTACCCTGCGCATACAGCGGTACTGGCGGACCAACAGTAATTGGTAATGATATGGCAGCTGGAGTCTGACCAGGTCCCAAACCCCGAGGAGCATTAACTCCCATAGCTTGACCCATCATAGGTGCTATAGGTATTGACGGCGGTTTTGCAACTGGATTGTAACTCGGAATCAGCTGTTGCTGCGGCTGGGGCAGCAATTGCGGAGTTGGCTCAATCTGCACTAGCATTGATCTCGTATATATTAGATCAGGCGGCACCATCAGACTTGTATTTGTCTCTAGTACTGGGACATCTGGATAGATCCTTTGAATCTGTGGCGGAGGTTGCAACTGTATCTGCGTGTCTTGTGCAGTGGGTACACTGACACCATTTTGTATCAAAACTGTATCGCTTGTCTGCACTGTACTTGTAATTCCCTTACTCTATGTCAAATCCTCAGGACCCGCACTAGTGCTCGGAGCAGCGTCATTTATAGCGGGCGATCATGTAACAACTGATTAAGAAACTCTTCATCATCTGAATCATCTTCATCTACCCAAGACCTCTGAGTCTCCTTTGACTTGCTAGAGCCCTTGTTTGTCTTACAGGTGGCTTTCTTTCCCTGTGTCTTATCTTCTTGGGTTATTGCCGGGAACAATTTAAGTCCGTCAACTATTCCCCTTCTCCACATTCTGCTCTCATTGTCCCATCTAGCCTCAGCTAAAGTTTTCTCTGCCCTTTTTATTCTCCTTTCAAGTTTTTGCTGTCTTTGTCGTATGGCCATTAAATCCCAGACTGCTAATTCCTCATACTGAGCTGGTCTCGGAGGCGGTTTTTGTACACTTAACATCCACCTCAAGTTCTCTAAAATTCTTATATTAAACGTTCCATGCTTCGGAAATGCTAAACGTCCCTCCTTCTCTGTTAATTTGCGCCACTGCTTCATCCAAAGACATGGCGCGACTTCCTTTTCTTCCATTACTATATAAGCTGGAGTACCCTCAGGTGGTAGGCTCCCCTTCACTCACCCTAATATATGTATCTCCCTTCTGAGCACTCTTCATTTTCCCGTCTTTTATTTTGTTTTGAATTTAATCAGAAAGTGACTTTAATTCCCAGAACACTCTTCACCCGCCTTTCTCAACCTATTGCCTCTCACGGACGGCTGCCAATCAGTGCGAGACCCCTCTCGGCAACTGACCTATCCCAGCGCGGCACTACTGACGTCACACCCACACACACTCTCTGGCTGACAAAGTCTTGTGGCTTGTCCTCCCCACACAAAACTAATGCGATATATTGCGAGCACCTTTTGCAACAAAAACCCAAATTTGCCGGTTTACTACAGGAAGGGTAACGCAATCGCTTCAGAACTTTACAGAGATTTCACTTGAAGCCTCAGCCGCTACTCTCTCCTTCTCACCTCCCGCAGTCGCAAGCAGAATTCGACCCGCAAATCCTACTCTCGACTTGTCAATGGTTCGTTCTAGTGCACTTTAGAACTTGACAAATCTCCATCGAAGGTTTCATTCACACAATTTGACTCAAACTTAACTTGTCAACCACGCCCGATTGACCTATTAAACCGCACAAATTACAACATAAACCCATGTGTCTTCTACACTTGTCAATATACTCCGGAGTCTTAGACCACGACGCGTCCGTACATCACCAACAACAACCAAGTGGATCATTTTGAGCACAAAGCGCCACACTCATATGAAGTTCGCCGACTTCCCTACTCTCATACTGCGGAGTACGCCCACTCCTACTAAAACAATATTACCTGAACTAAATCCACACAAACTTCACAAAACACCTGCAATATGCATAAGCTGAGCAAGCGCAAATTCTACACCACACATACTAAAACGCCAAGAACATACCCAACTCCCTTAGGCAGGCTCCGAGATTCCAGGAATGTCATGGGGAGTTTAGAAACGCATCATACCTCCAATTTGCATTATTGCTAAAAACAATTTAAAACAATAATCCTCCGTCCTAGGGCCCCAAAGGGCCTAAATTGTTGCTCTGCTACCAGAATTCTTAACGTGTCCCTTTATGACCAACATACTCACTTTGGGACTCGTCTTAGGCCAATGAATCTTTTGACCCTGATTGAAGACACCTTAGGACGAGATAGCTAATCAACATGTCAATCAATATGTCGATAATGTCATCAATATTTATTACAAAAATGCAATTCACCTTAGTCAATGACATTTAATAAAACTCAGAAACCACCATGACCCTTCAGTCATGAATAACCACACCAGAATAATATGAGTTTGTGAAGTTTATTCCCTATTGATTACAATTCTACTAGCAAGTTTATTTGTCTCAAAACCAAGAAACATATTAGCATCGTCACAATATGGCAACTCGGATAAGATTTCATCAAAGCAAGAATCACAAACATCAGAGTATCATCATCACGTTATTCAACAAAGCATAGATTAGGTCATTTGTCTATTTGCGTCAGTTTAGTGAACCCCTCTCCTAACCTCGAATTAGCATTGGCATGTTGGGCTTCTGCAAAACAATTTAGTAACACCAGTTACATCTAGCTATGGTCTCTGTCAAAAGAAGCAGTTGGTACCTAGAAAGGAAAAGCAAACAATCACAATTTCATTGTCATATAGTTACTCTCCGTCTTTGGGTCAGCACTCAGGTTCCATCTTCGTCCGCAGGACATCAGTTGATTCGCCATCAGAAATTTCAGCTCCGGTAAAAGGGGGCACTTCCCTCATAAGGAGGTAAAGTGTAAAAGGTCAATCTAAGGGCAAGGATGGTTCTAAGTAGACTTAGCAAGTCACTAAGTAAAGTGACAAAGTCTCTGGATCATAGCAAATCGCATCAGCATCTCCCCTAACTCTCTCCTATTCCCTCCTGTTCTCATTTACTTCCTGGTGTCAAGGGTTTTTATCCCCTTTTCGTTGTACATTCCCCTAAAATTTGGTTGGACAAGGGGTTGCACCCCATTATCTTTAACCAATTATCTTCACTTTAGCTCATCGAATTTGTCACCCCATAACAGTTCTCTTGTGGTCCTTTGCACATCTTCGGTCAGTGGCTCCATTGTCTGTACCGGTTCAGGTGACCATGTACCTACGAGTGGTCTACAGTGTTGCATTCAGCTAAAATGTTTCTATAAGCAAGTCGAATTTCATGAGAACGGATCTACTGCAGTTACATTCAGCTTCTAGGTTGGAAAAAACAAGAGTTCATGTCCTTCAGCAAGTCAGCACACTGCACGTTTAGAAAAACACATTTAATATGAAAGCCAGGCAGTTAGGCCTCAACTCATGCTAACTAAGGCCTAGTGATTTATTAGCAAAACCTTTACATATATCTATTATTATGAGTGTAAAATCATATCATAACATAATAATTCATCAACATTAGTCATTTTCATTAGTCTTCGTATACATGGGTGGCCACTCTCCGTGGGCAAATTTCAAACGCACGTTTTAGCACAATAAATTAATACATTTTCTATGCAGCATTATTATACATTAGTTCATAAACATTTCATGTTAATATAGATTGTATATGCTACGCTCTCTCACAACTTACTCCCGCTCAGGCTCGGTATTAAGTGTAAAGACTAGTGGCGGACCATAAGATCTATGTACAATAGTCATGTGTTGGAGTCTGCATGTCACCATACTTCAATATGCCGTCATTTCTGGATACCCCCAGGCCATATGCAAGAAGTCTGCCTCAACTGCAGCACACCTGGGGCAAGCACTGGAACTAGTTCTATAAATACCACTCAACCTTTTTGGCAAAAGTAGGCTTGATGTAAGATATAGATGTGTGCCAACTTGAAGCATGCCTTACAGGAGACTCCCCTCACTAACGCACAAGCCTTGGTCCAGTCCCTGTCCAGCAAGAGTTCTTCCAGGTCGTTGTCCCAGCTGTGCCTCGCCACCATCAGAGTGCAAGGCCTGCCTTAACGCTCCATTCAGTCAAGAGACCAGCCCCTTAGAGGAACCCCCATCCAGTAGCACCTCAAGCATAAGTGACATTACTGGGGTCTGTGGAAAGCCAGTCCAGATATTGCTGGCCTTCTTGGTGATTATGACAAATTGTAAAAATTGACCTGGGCCACTCCGAACGCTTCTTGTGCTTCCGCAAATGTAATGCACCTCTCCCCTGAAGACAGGTTTCCCAACGTTTTGCAACCTCCCACAATCCATGTCATCATCAACATGACCCGTTTCACCTGCAAGAATGGCTTAAACCACCACAATGGCAGTTGCATAGAGATCGTGGCTGGCAAAGTACGTGCCGAATCTCCAACTCCCATATCCCTGCTGTCTGTTACACAATGTACGGGTAGTCTTTATGTAACCGAGCCCCCTCCATAAGACAGGGGGGCAGTTTATCTGCACCCTTCGTACCCGCTAGTAGCCTATTCTCTCCATTAGAGCCATCTGAACACCATGGTGAGCGTGCTGTAGCTGTGCCATCATATAACACAATTCCATGTCTGGTAATCCTTATTCTCCCACCTCCATGTCCAATTTAAGGACCCGGAGACCCACTCAGCTACAATTACCGGCCCAGACCAGATTTATAAAGCGGCTGTACCACTTTTTAAACATCGATCGATCTCTGAGGCATGCATGTTCTGCAGAACATATAGACAACTGGGCAGGAACACCATCTTGACGACCACCACTCAGCCTGCAACTGACTGGCAACTTGTCCCAGAATGCCACTGGGCCTGTAGGCCTACCAGGACTCTTCACATTTTATAGCCATACTGATTTTCAATCTTATAAGTCACCTGTGTTCCCAGATATTAAAAGCAGTCTAACTTCCACCTCAAACCCTGATCCGAAAGGAGGTCCATGGCATCCAAGGCCCACCCTGAAATGGGTAATATAATGGACTTAATCATGTTCACCCAACGGCCAGATAATCTCTCAGAGAAACGCAGCACATCCCGCAGGAGCGATACCAAGCATGTCGGTCTCTGTAAGGACACCAAGGTGTCATCAACGTACAGTGACACTAAGGCCCTCATTATGACATTGGTGGTAAATCCCACTTACTGCCATGCCGACTGCCGCCAACATACCGCCGCTGCGGCAGATATCCATTCACCATATTATGACACACACATACCAATCCGTCACTATTCAGCCACACACACAAGTCCGCCAGCCCAAAGGTCAGTGATAAACTGGCAATATCAAAACCCACACCGTTACGCCAACAGAACAACACCCACAACATTATGACCCACAAATCACCACCGCGGACATTCAATGGCGGTAAACCATTGGCAGTACATACCGTCGCTCTCAAAATACACACACAAAAACAAAACAACACTACATTTGTCAATTTAAATAACACACACCTGACACCCATACACACACCATACCCACAGACCCACACACCCACACCACTATAAAATAACCACTCACATTACCCACAACCCTTTATGAATACAAATAGCCAACAGAGAGAGACAGCAAGAGCACTCACACAACCAGAGCTACATACCACCCTCACCTATACACCACCCACAAACCTTACATCACACACCCCAACACATCATCCTACACACCCTTACCCACACCACTCACACTACACCCTTGGCACCACAACGACACCCCAGATTCTCTGAGGAGGAGCTAAGGGTCATGGTGGCGGAAATCATCCCGGCAGAGCCACAGCTATTTGGATCACAGGTGCAGCAGATATCCGTTGCTAGGAAGATGGAGTTATGGCGGAGAATCATGGACAGGGTCAACTCCATGTGGCAGCACCCCAGAACAAGTAATGACAACAAGAAGAGGTGGAACGACCTACGGGGGAAAGTGCGTTCCATTGCAGCAAGACACCAGCTCGCAGTACAGAGGACTGGCAGTGGACCCCCACCTCCTCCCCCACAACTAACAATGTGGGAGGGACAAATCTTGGCAATCATGCATCCTGAAGGCATGGCAGGAGTAGCAGGAGGACTGGAATCTGGTAAGTCAACTCTATACTATTATTACCCCCCACCTGCATGCCATCACATAAACACCAACCCCACCGTCACTCCCATCACTCCACCACCACCCACACACCCCACCATCACAACCCACTCATCCCAATGTCAAGCCCAGCATGCCATACCAATGCATGGGCACCACTCACAGACCTGCATGGACACCTATCACTAAAGCATGCACACTAGAGAGAAGCAGCTAGCCCACCACACAACAACTCACACAAGGAAAAGCTGCCAGGGCAATAACAACCATAGAGGGCAACCCACCCATGCACAATATGTCACACACAGAAATAATAACACTACATTTACATCCCCACAGGTATCCCAGCCAATGTCATCGGAGAAGAGGTGCCAGCAACATCCAGTATCCCCAGAGAAGAGGCCCATGGTGATGACAGCAACTCTGCTCGACTGGATCTGGATGACCAACCTGGCCCATCAGGAACCTCTGGACAGTCGGTTACCCAGGCAAGTCCCACACTACCACAGAGCCTCCCCCCTCAGGAAACACCACCACAGAACCCACCCAGCGTCCCCATACCTCTGTCCCCATGTCACGTCAATCAGCAGTGTGTCCACCACTACAGGGACCCCAGGGCACACTAGAAACCCAAGACAATCAGGGACCTGGGGTCAGTGGCAGTGGGCACACGGTTCAGGGGACAGAGGCACAGGACAACAGGGAAGCTGGGAGGACTGCTGTGCACCAGGGGGAGGACAGGCCCAGGGAACTGACTCTCCAGGAGACACTCACCGCGATCCTGGGAGCATACCAACATTCCGAGGATACGCTGGGCCAGATCCTGGACAAGTTGCAGGAGAACATGCGGCTACAGGAGGGACAGTACCAGGGGATCAGGGAGGACTTGAAGTCCATTAACACCACCCTGGCTTCCACTGCAGGGGTGCTGGCAGACATGGCCAACATAATGAGGGAGGCAGTGTCACACCAGGGGGCCCCTGCCACGAGCCAGACTACTGAACAGCCCTCCACCTCCGTTGCCCCTATTGGACAGGAGGCCCCGCCCAGGACCAACACCCCACCAGCACCCCTCCCCCTACAGAAGGAGAACCACCCCACAATCATTCCCTGCGATCCAGGCAGAAGCCTCAGACTATTGCCAAGACCCCCACCAGGAAATAAGACTCTCCTGATTGTCACCCTTGTGTCCCACTCTGTCACTCTGTCCAACTTGAACTGCCATTGCTCCTCTACCTATGCCCCCTTGGACAATGCACCTGTGCTACAAATAGACTGGACTCTACCCTGGACTTTCCTCTATCATCACCCCAGCCAATTGCACTTCCCCCTTTTCTTCAGAGCACTGCAATAAACACACTTTGCAAAAATACAAGTATGGAGTATGTCAAATGATTTAAGTATGTATTCGTTTAACAAGGTTTAAACATTGCAGTTCAACTGTACAGTAATGTATCCATAGGAAAGACCTGTAGTTGGCTGCAGTGAACATACCAGGAGCAATAGTGGGGCACCAACATCTACAAAAAGAGTTGCCAAAGGGTACAGTGAGTGGGCATAGAAGTGGGAATTCACAGCCTGCCAGTGACAATGTCAAACAAAAAACTCTCAATGAAATGTGAAGTTACACTGTCTTACCTGTATGTCATTGGAAGTTTTGTCTAATCACTGCAGTTCTGTTGTCCTCATCCTCTGCCTCCTCATCTTCACTGGCCACAAGGTCCACTGCTGCCACACGGCCATCTCCAGCCTCCTCCTCCTGCAGAAAAGGCACATGGCATCTCAAGGCAAGGTTATGCAACATGCAGCATGCCACGATTATCTGGCAGACCTTCTTGGGGGAGAAACACGGGGATCCACCTGTTAGATGGAGGCCCCGAAACCTGGCCTTCAGGAGGCCAAATGCACGTTGAATTATCCTTCTTGTTTCCCCATGTGCCTCATTGTATCGTTCCTCAGCCCTTTTCCTGGGAATCCTCACAGGGGCCAGTAGCCATAAGAGGTTGGGGTAGCCAGAGTCACCTGCAAATATCGAGGGACAACATTTAGCCATACACTATGTCATATGGCACACACCATACCCATACACCAACATCTACTGGGTGGGAACCAGGGCTCACCGATTAGCCACACCCTGTGCCTCTGTAGTTGGACCATCACATTTGGGATGCTGCTATTCCTTAGGATAAAAGCATCATGGACCAAGTCTGGATACTTAGCATTGACATGGGAGATGTACTGGTCCGCCAAACACACCATCTGCAGATTCATCGAGTGAAAACTTTTTTGATTTTTTAAGACCTGTTCATTTTGCCAGGGTGGGGGACAAATGCAATATGTGTTCCATCAATCACCCCAATGATGTTGGGGATATGTCCCATTGCATAGAAGTCAGCCTTAACTGTGGCCAAATCCTCCACTTTGGGGAAAACAATGTAGTTGCACATGTGTTCAATCAGGGCAGACAACACTCTGGTCAGCACTATTGAGAACATTGGCTGTGACATTCCTGCTGCCAAGCCCACTGTCACTTGGAAAGAACCTGTTGCCAAGAAATGGAGCACAGATAGGACTTGCACAAGAGGGAGGATCCCAATGGGGTGACGGATAGCAGATATCAGGTCAGGCTCCAGTTGGGCACACAGCTCCGTGATTGTGGCCCTGTCAAGTCTGTAGGTGAGGATAATGTGCTGGTCCTCCATTGTTGCCAAGTCCACCAGGAGTCTGTACACGGGGGATGTCTCCATCTCCTATTCATCCACAGCAGTTGCAATCTATGGGGCAAAAGAGTGAGGAGCCGGTCATAATCTGTACATTGTAGCACAAACAGTTTAATGCATGATGTGATTTTTTAATGTATTAGTGGTATCTGTCCTGAATGTACAATTGTGATCTGTGGCGCAGTTATGATCCATGGTCTACCCCCCCTGAAGTGGCGTCCGCCTGTCCTGTAAAAGGGACAGGTGGAAGTTAGGTAATTCCGCTGACGTGTGTCATTGCGGGAGGCGGTCAGGAACCGCTGTGCAACTCCTCATTGGTTATTATTGGGCGCTATGCGGTACAGTGGCAAATGGTGATGTACTCGGGCAGGGACGGTATGAACCGCCATGGACGTCACTGCCATTTTCTGTTCACTCACTTGCTACCTGACCTTCAACAGGAGAGGCCCTACACTGCATGTGCTGCTGTGACCTGTGTCTGCAAACTACCATGGCACGTGTGGAGTGGGATAGACTAGTGGATGGGGTCCTACCCCAGAACGGACTGCTGTATGGGCCTCCAGACCAACAGGTGAATACACTGTGAGCACAATGCATGGTGCATGTATGCATGGAGTGGTGTATGTGAAGGCCTCGTGCAGGGGGGTTGGTGGATTGACCCTGGGCAGCGTGCAGCATGTATGCTGGGCCATGTCGGTGCATAAGGGAATGGGAGGGCTATGGTGGGCCATGAGTGTAACAGCCAAGACGGTCAACTAATACCTTTCCCTGTGTATATTTCCTCTGCAGGTCAGCACCCATCAAAGAAGGGTATATGGCGTGCCATTGACAAGGACGTGCGGACCCTGGGGTTCTCCGGCAGGCGGTGCACCCAGTGACGGAAAAGGTGGGAGGACCTGAGACGCTGGGTACGGAAGATGGCAGAGGGCCAGCTGGGGAGGGCCTCCCAATGAGGAAGGGGTGCCCGTCGAACCCTGACCCCCCTGATGGCCCGCTTACTGGCGGTGGCCTATCCGGAGCTGGATGGGCACTTGGGGGCATCACAGCAGCAAACAAGCGGGCGGGTACAGTGCCCATCATTACTACTTACACCTGGTGGGGTGGTATCTGGGTGGGAGAAGTGTGCCTGTGGGTGCCCCTAGGCCAGGGTTGACATTGTAGAGTAGGTCCCATGTTGGGCAGGGTTCTGATGTGAAACTGCTCCAACCTAGCTAGTAGGCATCCAGTGCTGGGCAGGGGTGTGTGGGTCCAAGGTATGCTGCAGTTGGCGGTATGTGTCCCTCCCCATGCCCTGGTGACTAGCATTGTTACTGGTAGTGCATTGCATAGGGCTGTTCCCTGTGTGTGAGGGTGCTGTGTACGCCAACTGCGGTGTTGGTGCAGCCATTGACCAAGTGTATCCTTTGTCCCCCCCTTTTTGTTTTGTCATCCTGTCCTTATGTGCATTAGCATCATCTGGCGGAGGAGCAGAGGCACAGGCGAAGGAGGAAGCTGCATCCCACAGGAGGCAGAGTCCACCGACGGTGAGAGCACCAGTGGAACGGAGGGCGAGGGGAGCACCACGGCAGAGACTGGAGGAGACAATTCAGACATGGATACCTCCTCTGATGGAAGCTCCCTGGTGGTGGCAGACACCTCTGTGCATAGCCCAGCTACAGGTACAGCTGCCACCCCGTACCAGCACCGCCATCCCAGCAGCCCCTCAGTGAGTTGCCCGTGCCCGCTCACCCAGGAGGGTGGGTACCTCCTTCGCCCCAGGCACCTCAGGCCCTGTCCCAGTTAGCCCTGCTGCCCTGAGTGAGGAGGCTATTGACCTCCTGAGATCCATATCTGTTGGGCAGTCAACCATTGTGAATGCCATCCAGGGGCTCACAGTCCAAATGCAACAGTCCAATGCATTTCTGGAGGGCATTCACATTGGGTTGGCAGCCCAACAGAGATAAATCCAGGCTCTGGCCTCCTCTCTGATGGCAGCCATTGTCCATGTTTCCACCCTCCCACTCCAACTTCCTCTACCCAGTCCCATTCCCCTCACTCACACTTGCATGCACTACATCCTCATCCACTACCTCCATCACCAGCACACATATCAGAACACGCACCTCACTGGCAGTCACCACCCCAATAGCCTTGCACACGTCTCCAGTGTCCTCTCCCACTGTGTCTGTGCCCCCTACTCCCAAAGTACACAAACGCAAGCACTCAGACACCCAACAGCCATCCACCCCACAACAGCATCCATTCCATGTACCTGCACCCAAACACAGCAGACACCTCCTACAACCACTTCCTCTTCCTCTACTCCCAGACCTTCTCCCTCTTTCCGCCCCAATGTCCCTAAGAAGCTTTTCCTCTCCACCTTTGACCTCTTCCCTACCCCGTCCTTCACGTCTGGCCAGGGTGTATAAAACCCAGGCAAGCACCTCAGCCACCCAGTCCACGGGCCCAGTAGTGTCCACAGCAACTCGTGGTGGGAAAGGATCCCGGGCACCAGGCAGCCACACGGAAAGAGTGCCTTCCTCAAGTGCTGCCAGGAAGGTCAAGGTGCCACCCCCAGCTGCAACCGTGAAGGCAAAGATGCCACCCCCAGCTGCAGCCAAGAAGAGCAAGGAGCCATCCCCAGCTCCTGCCAAGAGGAGAAAGGAGCAATCCCCAGCTGCTGCCAAGAGGAGCAGGGAGCCATCCCCAGCTGCTGCCAAGAAGAGCAAGGAGCCATCCCCAGCTGCTGCCAAGAGGAGCAAGGAGCCATCCCCAGCCACTGCCAAGAAGAGCAAGGAGCCATCCCTAGCTGCTGCCAGGAAGGGTAAGGGGCCTGCAGGCAGAAAGGACAAGTGGCCTGATGCTGGGACTCAGTTGGAGCCCCCACCACCAACCATGGTGGTGCAGCCGTCAAAGGCTGTAGGGGGTGGGTAGGAGCTTCCCTCCACAACCACCAGCAGCACTACCACCACCACCACCACCAGCACTGGGCAGCCGTCTGAGGCTGCAGGGGATGGGCAGGAGCTTCCCCCCACCACCACCAGCAGCAACATCACCAGCATCACCACCACCAGCAGCAGCAGCACCAGTGGGAAGCCATCCGAGCTTGCAGGGAATGGGCTGGAGCTTCCCCTCACCACCAGCGGCAACATCAGCATTACCACCACTGAGCAGCCGTCACCGCCAGTGAACAGTGTGTAGTCCTGCGTCCATTTGCTGTTGTGCGGGCCTGCCCCTGTAAATCCTGTGGGAATGACACCCTGCTGAGAGACTGAGTCCTTGCACTCCCCAAGACCTGCATCACAGGGCACGATGCCCCCTCCAGAACCAGTGGGTAAGCCACCCACTCACCCCATCCTCTCCAGGATGAAGATCACAGGGCACAATGTCCCCTCCAGAACCAGTGGGGAACGCACCCACTCACCCCATCCTCTCCAGGATGAAGATCACAGGGCAGGATGCCCCCTCCAGAACCAGTGGGTAAGCCACCCACTTGAGAGACTGTGGCCCTGCACTCCCAGGACAGCGCACAGGGCATGTTGCCCCCTCCAGAGCATGTAGGCAAATCACCCACTTGAGAGAATGTGGCCTTGTACTCCCTAGGACAGCGCACAGGGCATGTTGCTCCCTCCAGAGCATGTGGGCAAATCACCTACTTGAGAGACTGTGGCCTTGCACTCCCCAGGTCGGCGCTCAGGGTATGTTGCCCCCTCCAGAGTATGTGGGCAAATCACCCACTTGAGAGACTGTGACCTTGTACTCCCCAAGACAGCACACAGGGCATGTTGCCCCCTCCAGAGCATGTGGGCAAATCACCCACTTGAGAGACTGTGACCTTGCACTCCCTAGGACAGCGCACAGGGCATGTTGCCCCCTCCAGGACCAGTGGTGTTGTTCCATCTGCCGGCTGAGGTGCCCTCCGTTCCCTGTCCACTTGAGGTGCCTGCCTATTTTCTAACTGATGCCCCTGCAGTGTTCTCTCTGTGTTGTTAAGGAGTCAAATGGGGCCTTGGACTTTGTAATGTGGCCCTGTGGCCCACGAACATCGAGGACTGTTCAGTGTCCCTTGATTTGTAAATACGTATATACTTTTAGATTGGATGCACGTATTAATAGTGTATTTATCTTATTACACTCACTTTCATATATTCGTGTTGTCCTTGCATTATTCCAGAGGGTTACGGGGTAAATATGTTTTATTACTGCATCTGATTGTGTGTATGGTACTGGGGGTGGGTGTGTGTGTGTGTTGCATGTGTGTGTCACTCTCTTTATTCCTCCCTCCCTCCCCTGTGTGCTAGGCGGCTGTACTCACCGTGGTCGTCTTCGCCGTCATTGGTGTTCGTGGTGGAGCAGGACGTAGAAAAGTATTGGGAATATATGCAGTTCAGGCTCTATGGAGGGGTGGTTCTTCCCTGAGTCTCCACAGGTGAGTCGTTTCCCTTCTGTGCGGTGTTTCCGCCAGGCTTTTGATGTCGTTGGTACCGACCTGGAAAAGGTGGAGGTTTCCTGTGTCTTACAACAGTGGGCGGAACATTGGCTTCCACCTGGCTGTAGGCGGCTACCGCCGGGGTGCCTGTTGATACCGCCCTGGCGGTCAGTGTGGTAAAGTGGCTGTCTGTCTGAACTCTTTTCGGCATGGTCATAATTTGGCGGTATTTACCGCCAGCCTATTGGCGGTATTACCACCACTTTATCACCGACCGCCAGGGTTGTAATGAGGGCCTATATGTTTAGTGTTTCCCACCTGCATCCAAAATCCCTGCAGTAGGGTCTGCAAATATGCCACCAGTGATTCTATAGCCATGCAAAAACGAAAAAGGACAGGGACAACCCTGTCTATCCTCTCTCTGTATGCCCAGCTTATCAAAGACATAACTCCCAGACCAGACCCTGCTAAGGGCCCTGAATATAACAATGCTATCCTTTTAAGTAAGGTTGCACCTAATCCCACATGTGACAAGGCTGCCCACAATAATTCCCAGCCAACTGTATCAAAAGCTTTCTCTGTGGCGAGTGCTACTACTCCCATTTCTGTTCACAAATCCTGCACATGTGTGAACATAGATGTGTAGAATGGTGCTTCTCTGTGGGATAAACTCGCATTGATCTTCATGTATGAGCTATCCAATGACCCACCCATAATCTATAAATCGGTATTTTAGATAAGATTTTCATGGGCGATATAAACCTGGCGTCTCTGTGTCCTGATCCGGCTTGGGGAGCATGACTATAAGATGTTCCCTCATGGTCTGGGGGAGATGCCTTTCATACCCGCCTCACTGTTAATCTAAAGCAGCTTCTCACCTAGCACATCAGAGTAAGCAACATAAAATTATGTGGGGAATACATCCGTATCTGGGGTTTTATGTCTTAGCATGGCCTCTATCACTACTTGAATTTCTTTCTTGATCAGCGCCAAGTCAAGTGCCGCCCATTGAGAGGCCCTCAGTTTCAGCAAGATTAAGCCCGCCGGAAACTCCCACACTGCAGGGGCAGCACAATCCTCACGCCATTCATATAATGACACCAAATACTGTGGTAGCTCCCTATTATTTGCAGGTTGTGTTGAGACAGACCTGTTATTTTCTAACCGCAGAGACATGATCAAAGTGGCCAGCCTCTCTCTACGAAGGAGCCATGCTGAGAGACAGCCAGGTCTATCACCCTCTGTATGCAGAAACTGCTTGTATTCCTTCAGCATAAATGTATCTAACCTGTCCCAGGTCACCTCCACCTCTTGCCTGGCCTCCACTATCTTACCCTGCAGTAAGGGATTCCCCTGGTCCCCCCACTGAAGGCCAGCCAGAGTATCTCCCTGTGCCCGTAACTCTACTTCAAGCTACTGTTTGATGCCATACACCTTAGAAAGACACTCCCTTTGTAAAACTGCTTTGAGGGTGTTCATGAGCCCCCGTAACTGTGGACCCCAGGTTGCCCTCCAATAAGTGTTCTAGGACCTCCCGAATTTCGGGAAGCACCATCTCACAGCACCTTCAGATACCACATAGGGACAGGCAAGGTCTTGCGTTGCCACACGTATGTCAGAAGGACCAGGGGGTGACAAGAATCTCCCCAGGTGTTCCACTGCAACTATGTGGTCAGCCAGTTCTCGTGCTACAAGGATTCTGTCCAGCCTATGTACAATATATTCATACCATGCATTTCTGAATAATAGGTGAAATGCAGACCCATCTTGTGCATCACTCTCCATGCTTCTATACAGTCCACTCTAGACATAGCCAACACTATCGCCCTGGACATGCCCGGGTTTGTGTTACGCTTAGGGGAAACATGTCCACATCCCCATCTAAATCACAATTGGAGTCACCTGCCCATAGGAGGGGTGTCTCTAGACTCGGAAGAAGTACGTCCTGCACCGTCCCGAAGAAACCGCAGTCATCGCAGTTGGAAGCATATACATTTAAGAAGCTTATGTTCCTCCGATCTAGCGCACCTGAGAAGAACAAATAACGACCTTCAACATCTTTGCATACCTTCCTTAGGCCAACAGGCACACCTGGGACAATTCAAAAAAGCTATTCCCCTCGAGTAGGAGGAATAAGTTGACGTGTACAGTTGCCCTCTCTATTTCTTCTTCAGCTTGTCTGGTTCAGGGTCAGAAAGGTGTGTCTCCTGAAGGAAGCTATTTCCACCCGATCACGTCTAAAGTACTAAAGTAAGGTATTGCCCCTGTAATGCTTTGTGTTGTCTTGCAGGCCCCTAAAGGTCCATGTGAGAATTTTCACTTCTCCCGCTATAGATTCTCAGGTCACCCTTTGCCGTTCCATAGGGTAAATCCCAGCCCCACCACCCAGCAAGTCATTATGACCAAGGTAGGGAACCCAAACCATCTCCCTGCCTCCCTCATCTGCCTCCAAGGCATCTGTGTATGTGTGCTGTGGCTATAAACCTTCTCTCTCTAGCAGCAAATTCAAACTGAAAACACCAACCAATTCAAAAGAACGCCCCTCAGCCCCCAGGGTAAATATGGAGCCATTTTTTCAAACAATCTTTCCCCAGATGCCAATGAGTATCACACTCCCACTCAATGCAGCATCCACAACCGTGTGCCGGTCTGTAACAGTTAACTATAAACAATCAGTGGAACATACAGAGGTCACCCCCAGAGCATGAATCCCACACCAGCTGAAACTAGCTATGAACTTGCACACTCGAATCTCCTGAAAAACCTAACTCTGTCCTGTAATTAGGTCCAGCAATAACCTGTAAGCTGGTAATGGTAAGAGTCAAACAAGAAGTGAGAAGTCTTGGCCCAATGTGGCGCTCTTGCCATGCCCGTGCAGGAATCTCTAAAAGAACATGCCCCTGCATTATAGAGGGGCCTGAGCTCCAGCAGGTGCTATTACTAGAACCAAAGAGGGGGTGGACATATTCCGTGCAGTGTAAAGTCAAATGGTAAGCTGGCCACAGGAGCTCCACTCATATTCAGCCATTCATATTCTTGTTAGGAAGCAGTGGCCTGTGACTGGGCATTGACTTCATCATTGCCCAGGGGATCTTCCTGAGAGCCAGCCATCTGAGCAGCCAACATGCCATCCTGTTGCTCTTCCACATGGGGCCCGCCTGCAGTAGTTTTCATGCCCCATCTGCTCCTTTCAGCAGAGGCGCTAAGCCTGTCCCGTCTGCCCCGATATGAGCCCTGAGGCCTCTCCATCACCCCGATCTTGTCCTGCAGGTGTACCATGTCAAGCCAGTTCCACACATCCTCTGGGCTTGTGAAGAATTTAGACTGACCTCCATGCACCACTTGGAGCTTGGCGGGGAAAAGCAACATGTATCTGATGCCCGGGGAATGCAGCTGCTTCATGGAGGCCAGAAATGTGCACCTCCAGGTCTGCACGCTGCACCTATAGTAATGGAATATCCAGATCGAAGTTCCTTACAAGTAGGATCCCGTGCATTCGGACTCATTGCAGGATACTGTCTCGGTCCAGGGAACTTTCATGCTGTCATTGCCCGTGGCAGAGCTCCCAGTGGGGGCCTGGTGCACCCTTTCTGTCACAAAAATGGCACCCAGTTCAGGGGGATCAACAGCATTCCGGAGCCAGCCCTCCAAGAAAGCTTCAGGTCATGTTCCCTTCCCACCTTTTGGGAAACTCAGTGAAGCGCAGGATGCAGCAGTGGGCCCTACCCTCTTAATCCTCCAGATGATTGTTCAGCTGCCTCATTGTTTCAGTCAATGCTCTCACTGTGGCTTGAAGTTCTTTCACATGAATTGGTAGGGTTTCAACCTTGGTTTCTGTTTCCCGGAATCTCACTCTGAGTTTGTATACATCTGCGTGCAGGAGGTTGACCTTTATGGTGATGGATTCAATTGTTTTCTCCAGTGCCTTCTTAGTGAACGAATTGGCTGCCAGTATCTGGGCACACATAGAGTATCCCACAGCCCTGAAGGCTCCCCCTCATCAGTCCTAGAGGAGCAGAGCGGCGAGATCTGGGGTTTCCATGTATTGGTCTATTCTTGTTTGCTGCACCCTGGGGGCCCTATCATGGCCCATGGTTATAGTCCAGGCTCCCAGCTACAAGCCGCCAAGTTGAGGGTGTGTCCATCACAGAAGGCACTCCCTTGGTCCTGAGACCCTTACAGCAACCAGTTCAGCAGTCCTAGCCCAGCTAATGTAATGCAGGAAAAGGAAGTTAGACTTGCCTAGTCCCAGCAGGCCAACTTCAACATCCCAGAGCCACATGGCACCAAAACTGCTCAAAGTCTCAGGGCAATGGCCAGTCCTTCCACAGTGCCAATGCACCTGGGCCTCCGTTCCCAGGATACTTCACCTTGGTTCAGGGCACAGGCCTATGCAGTAATCAGCCACAACCAGGGTACAGAGGAGTCAGGAGTGACCCAGAGCATCCGACCCCCCAAACGCCATTACCCAGAGTCCATGGGTGGGGACCCCCTGCAGCAGCCCACCGATCAAGCTATCTCTGTGAGCAACACAGTACACGAGGGGGGGCGGCCTAGTCCTCACAGGCCTGCTGCATTGCCCCAAGCCATCACCCTCGCTGCAAGACAACCGCCTAAGAGCCAATCCACTCGGCTGTAGGTAAGTAGCTAAGGCTGTCTCTCCGGCCCGACTCCCCACTGCACAACACAGTCTAGTCCAGGCTGTGCCCTCGCCACTCACTGGAGGACTGCTGCCCTTACCACCAAGTCCACCTGGCAGGTGATTCCAACTCACCAGTCCAGGGTGCCAGCCCTCTCCATGCTCTGGGGCTCTATGCATGGCATACTCTTGTCTGGGCACAGTGCAGCCGAGGCCCCTCTGCGCCACTGATGCAGTCAGGCCTCACCTTCACAGCAGGCTCTTCCTCATGGGGGTTCACCAGTTTGAGGGCCTAACGCTCATTGAAGGGGAGGATCTATGACCTCCCATGCGGGCAACCTCACCTGAGAAAGCACAGCCCTCAGGCTGAGTTCTGGCATTCAGCCTCTTCTGTTGTGAGGCCATTTTAGTTATAGCTTCATACTCGTTATTTTAGCAAACTAAGCCTGCCGCTGTGCACTTTAACCCAGATATATTTTATTCAGATTTGTTTTATTATTTTAACAATAGCCACATTTGCGGTCTTGTTTTATTTTCTTTATCTAGCTGTTCTTTGCCTAGGCCACCACAAGACATTTCTTTCACTCTGTGCTTTTCTCAAGGCTGCAGTCAAGATAGATTGCCAGCAAAAGCGGTATGCTTTGTCTCTAATGTTCACAGAAACATACACACTTAGCTTTGCTTTGCTTTGCTCTGCTCTCTGCTCCACTACTCTCCCTTAGTGCTCCTTTTCCTTGTTTCTCTCTCACTCGCTCTCTCTCTCTCACTTTCACTCTCCCACTCTTTCTGTCTCCCCCACTGCTGCTGCCCCGAGGCCTGCCACCTTTTTGGCTCTGGCCCCTTTTCACTACGTTTTTCGTCCACCTCCCACCTTCCAGCTGTCTCCCCCCCCCCACCTCCCTACTTAATGGCGGCCGCTGCGTGGTAGGCTGAGCAATACAACTAACCTGGTCAGTGCATTGCTCTGCCTACCATGGCTCCACCGTCTAAGTAGAGCCCTTTTCCTGGCTCCTCTGAACTCCTGACCCCTGTCAGGAGTTCAAGGCCCTCCTCCACCCGCAGGCTTCTGCCTGCGCCTCATCCCTGGTGTCTAGTGGGAGAGCTCTGCTTTCCTACTAGGCTACCTTCTGCCTCTCTCCTCCTTTTGCTTTGCTTTGCTCTGCTGTCTACTCCATTACTGTCCCTTAGTGCTCCTTTTCCTTGTTTCTCTCTCACTCCTCTCTCTCTCTCTCACTTTCACTCTCCCCCTCGCTCTCTCTCCCCCGCCGCTGCTGCCCCTGTGGCCCGCCCCCGTTTTCGTCCCTCCCCCTTTTTTGCACCGTTTTTCATCCCCCTCCCACCTACCAGCTGTCCTCTCCTCCCCCCACCTCCCTACTTAATGGCGGCCGCGCGCAGGGGACGCACACAGCTGGTGCACCGCTGGCCCGCCAAAGGCAAGCCCTGTCTGCGCCCGTCCATGCTATGACCGCGCCCAGCGTCAGAACCCCTGGCTCCCGTCCCCCCACCTCTGCCACGCACGTCTTCACTACGACGACGCCACCCTCCGCGCCCTCAACACCGGGCGCTCTCCCACCTGCCTTCAAGCCTCCCCGCGAGCCCTTCTCCTGCCGGAACTGCACCTTCACCAGCCTCCACGCCAACAACACACCCACCAAGGCAGGATGCAACCATCTCAGATGTATCCTCCTCAACACCTGCTCCGTCCACAAGCATGCAGTAGAGCTATGGAATCTACTCGACTCAGCCTCCCCAGACGTCACCTTCCTGACCGAGAGCTGGGTGAACCCGTCCACAGCGCCTGACATCGCCATAGCCATCCCGGACGACTACAAGATCACCCGCAGGGACCGCTCCAACAAACCAGGAGGAGGCATCGCCATCATCCACAAGAATGCCCTCAGGATCACGACCAGCACCGAAGACATCCTCAGCACCGCCGAACTCCTGCACTTCCAAATCCACAGTGACCCAAACACCACCCTTTGAGGGACCCTTGTCTACAGGCCCCCGGCCCAAGACAGCAGTTCAGCGACTCCATTACCGACATCATCAGCACGCACGCTCTCGCATCCACTGACTCCTTGGAGACTTAAACTTCCACCTCGAGAACACCAACGACAAAAACACCGCCACCCTGCTCGACAACCTCTCCAACCTCGACCTCAAACAGCTCGTCACCAACCCACTCCTCATAACACACACTCGACCCTATTTTCTCCGCCAGCAAACACGTCTCTTTCAGCCACACCACCGAACTCCAATGGACAGACCACCGCTGCATCCACTTCTCCTTCAAGAAACCCACAACACACCACCACCCACAACGGATCCCCCACCGCATTTGGAACAAGGTCACTGAAGACCAACTTATCGCAACCCTCTCCCAGAACCCACCCATCGACACCACCGACACTGATGCAGCTGCCCGCAACTTCAGGCAATGGGACAACACCTGTGCCAATACTCTCGCCCAATCAAGAATCCCTCCAATAGACGCACCAACAGAAAAACCTTCTGGTTTACTGCCGACCTCCACGAATCTAAGCAAAGCTGCCGAAGACTCAAAAGAAAGTGCCGCCAAGATCAGACTCTGGACAGCCAGACAGCCTTCAAAAACACCATCCGCAGACACCACCATCTCATCCGAGCCGCCAAAAGAACCACCTTCAAAGACCGAATCCACAATAACGCACACAGCCACAAGAAGCTCTTCAAAGTCGTGAAGGAACTCTCCAACCCCAGTTCCAATGTCAACGACATCCCACCATCCCAAGACCTCTGCGAATCCCTAGCCTCCTACTTCCACTGAAAGATTGCAGACATCCACAATAGCGTCAGCACCCAAACCCCCCCGGCAACCACCAAAACCACAGATTCACCTCGAACCAACCTCCTGCTCTCCTGGACCTCCGTCAACCACAACAACACCATCAAAATCACGAACACCATCCACTCCGGCTCTCCATCTGACCACTGCCCTCACCACACCCTCAACAAAGCAAGCTCCGTCATCGCACCTCAACAATGGAAGATCATCAACAGCTCCTTCAAGTCTGCTATCTTCCCAGAGAGCTGGAAACACGCTGAGATCAATGCCCTTCTCAAAAAACCCAAGGCGGACCCAAAGGACCTCAAGAACTTCTGGCCTATCTCCCTGCTCCCCTTCCCGACAAAAGTCATCAAGAAGGCTGTCAACAGACAAATAACCCACTTCCTAGAGGAGAACCACATCCTGGACCCTTCCCAATCCAGATTCTGCAGCAACCACAGCACCGAAACCACCCTCGTTGCCGCCACAGATGACATCAGAGCCATACTGGACAGTGGCAAAACCATGGCCCTTATCCTCCTGGACCTCTCGGCCACGTTCTAGCACCGTCTGCCACCACACCCTACGCTCGGCCCTCAGCAATGCTGGAATCCGTGACAGAGCCCTGGACTGGGTCACCTCCTTTCTCAATTGCAGAACCCAGAGAGTCTGCCTCCGCCAAATTCCGCTCGGAGGCCACCAAAATCATCTGGGGCGTACCCCAGGGTTCGTTCCTCAGCCCGACCCTCTTCAACGTCTACATGGCCCCGCTCGCTAACATTGCCCGATCCCACAACCTCAACATCATCTCATATGTCGACGACACCCAGCTGATCCTCTCCCTCACCAAGGACTATGCCAAGACCTACCTCCACGAAGGAATGAGGGCCATTGCCGAATGGATGAAGAGCAGCTGCCCCAAACTTAATTCCGACAAGACGGAATTCCTTATCTTTGGCTCCACCCCCTCCACCTGGGGTGACTCCTGGTGGCCTGCCACTCTCGGAACCGCTCTGACTCCCACCGACCACGCACGCAACCTAGGATTGATCTTGGACCCCTCACTATCCATGACCCAGCAAGTCAACGCCATCCAAAAGGTCTACAAATGGATACCCACTGAAACCAGAAGAACAGTCACTCAAGCCCTCGTAAGCAGCAAACTGGACTACGTCAATGCCCTCTACACAGGAACCATGGCCAAACTTCAGAAGAGGCTGCAACGCATGCCTCATCCTGGACATCCCCCGCCACTGCCATATCACAGACCACCTGAAAAACCTGCACTGGCTCTCAGCCAACAAGAGAATCACCTTCAAACTCCTCACTCACGCTCAACAAAGCACTGCACAACACCAGACCAGAATACCTCAACAAACTACTCTTTTTCTACACCCTGTCCCAGAATCTCCGCTCCGCTGACCTCACCCTCACAACCGTCCCACGTGTCCGCAGAACTACAACCGGGGGTAGATCATTTTCACACCTTGCTGCCAAAACGTGCCACCTGCGCCAGACCAAAGACCTCCTTACCTTCTGGAAACTTCTCAAGACCTTGCTGTTCGAGCAGAATCAGCGCCTCCCCCCCACCTTCTTCCCCTCCCCTCCTCAGTGCCTTGAGACCCTCACGAGTAAGTAGTGCGCTTTACAAATCCCTGATTGATTGATTAATTGATTGAGTGCTTCACTGCAGCTGCTTATGTAGACTACAGGCCTCTTCCTCAGGTATGAAGGATCATGGCTTCCCAGGGTAACCTAATGAGCAGAATTAGAGCTTAACATGCTGTGCTGTAACATAGCTTAGGTAGGAGCTATTCTTAACGATTTTAGTGACAACATGGTAGCGTTATTTTTATGTTTCACTCTCCTTGTCACAATTATAATCCTGTCATGCTTCATCGTCCTAGTTATTGCAATACACGCTTTATTATCTAAAATGCAGTTATTTCAATAAAACCTTATTGAACTATACTCTGCCTCTGATTGTCCTTGCACACATGAGACTAATGTAACTGAGAGAAATGGATGAGATCTGAGTGTCCACGATTTCCCTGAGGAGTCATTTGTGTCATGCGCTCGGTTGCCCAAACATCCCTGCTCTAGGGTGGAGATGAGACACTGCTAATTAGCCGGAACAAAACCTGGATTAGGTTGGCAGGTGTCACCGGTAGTGGGTTCAGACTCAGTCTCCCACAGTACAAGTGTTTTTTGTGCTTAAATCCAGTAGTTTCATTAGGATAATGAGAACCTACGCAACACTTCCATGAGCCTGCTGTACTCCACTGTGGCCCGATTGGACTGCTCCACGCAGCTCCACCAGAGAGAAAACCTGGTCTATCGGCCTGGACATTCATTAGAGTTTGTTCGGGGCCTCCATCTTGGAGCGAGGAGAATGTGGCCAAACTCCTCACATCCTCAGGTGCTGCCTCAATGCCACTTGCTGCATCCAGGTAGCCCCCTCAATGAATGCTGGGGGTCGCCATCATAGAAGGGCTCCAGCCCTGGGCCCAGTGGCAGCAGCGGTAGTGCAGGATGACATTGTATCGCACAGTGGCCGGCAGAGCCTCGGCTCAAAGTATGCGGTCCACCATCTTGCTTGGCCATGCCCCCCACAACAACATATTTTGTCACAGATTCCTTTGGGAGAACGCCCAAACCCCATCTACAACTATATATTTATCTATTTAGTTATATGCACTTTTTAACACTCTTACTTACTCGATTGTAATTAGTGTGTACTGTTTGCCAGTAATCTTGCCAGGATTTATTTAAAGAGGTACAAAGATGTTGCTTGATGTTCTCTGTCTTCAGACTCTGGCAATACTATCTCCCCTTTCAAGCCTCTTATCTCTAACCAAAAATCTGGATGACTGCACTAGCACCCATCTCGGCCTCCCCAAAGCCCCGGTTTGTCGGATACCACTGTACACTCACACCTCATACCTAAATACACACCTGAGATTGTAAATACTTTCCTTCTCATTGCTGTAGTGTGTGGGGGTTAACATTTCCCAAGCAGGAGCAAGACGAAAACGCTCCTGCTTGAGAATTGTTAACCCCACTACAGCAATGGGAGAAAGGTATTTTTAATCCAGTGGGAAAAGGAGTGCCGTCACTGGGGCGCTGAAGCAATGTGACACCTAATGCATAAGCAGCTGATTTGAAGCCCCTAAAGGTATTAACCAGTTTCATTACACACTTGAGACTAGTAAAACATAAAATAGTCCTATAGCTGCTGATTTATTGGTCTGAGAATTTCTCATACATTTGGGAGCTTTCTTCACGGTTTCTGAGGAAATCACTGCTGCAATGGAGATATGGAGAAGAGGGACCCTGAGCAGCCCAGATTCGCATTTGGAACAAGATATAGGTCCAAGGTCCTGTCAGGCCCTGAGGAATGAGACATGGTGCCCCAATGGAGGAGGAACAGATGAATGCATGGAGCTTGTCACTACAGATGTGGAGCAGCCTGCAATAAATGATTGCAAATTGAATAATTTCTGAAGTCACACACAGACAAACATGTTGATTGGCAGAGAGATGTGAAGCAAACTGTTTCGACACAGGGGGCTGATGCCGAAGATCAAATGAGCAAGGTCGCAAAATGAAATGTGAACTTTAAAAAATAGCCAGAAAAACGAGGACTTAGAATCCCGCGCAAGATGCAGTAATCTACGTGTTGCTGGCCTGGCTGAAGCTACAAGACTGGGGGAGCTGATGGGTAGAGAAAATGTTTCTCAATATTTCATAGATGAAAGAGCCCATAGGTCGGCAGATTGGTCTGTACAGAACGATACGGACTGCACTTAGCTGCTCCGTTGTTTGATTTTGACATGCAAAACTAATCTCTGGTGGGTGGGGAAAGCTGGAACTGGTGCACAAACCTCTAGTGCGGAGTACAGATTTTGTTGATATCCGGAAATGTGGGTTACTTTGCTGACGGCTAGGGTTTGCTTTGTGGGTGGAGTGAGGAGATAGGACTGTTATGCTTATGTTTTATGTTTTCAGTTTTATGTCTCAACCTCAATGGACTGATTTCACTGGAAGGGATGACTAGTCAATTGAACTGAGAATTCCACAATGCTTTACTACCATACAAAACATATCTGAACTTCACCTAACACCAAATGTACAGTTCAAACAATTCCTGGAATGTTAGTAGCCTTGGAAACCCAAAAGAGAGTCGACTGTTCCTAGCTTATTTCAAGAGACATGGGATAGAGGTTGCTTTCCTTCAGGCAACTCACGGGGACCCGAGAGACGCGTGTTAATTTGCAAACAGATGGGCGGACACTAAAGGCTTCAATTAAGAGGCCCGTGACACAGTGTGGCGCAGCAAGTGCCTTGCTGCTCTGCCCAGCACTACCGGGAAAGAGCAGAAATGCACCCTATCTACAGATACATTGCATTTCTCTCCTCTCCCCGTTATAGTGCACAAATTGCTGCCTTGCTTGCCATGGTGTAGGGGTGTCTGTGTTGTGGAGATGATTGTTTTTATGCAGGAAGAGACACCTCTATGATCCTGTAGCTTTTTCTGTTTGATTGTAAATGTAAAAATAAAATTAAAAAATAATTCATATTAATAGGTGACATCAAAATATGTTTTATTAATCTATTTTTAAATTTATTAAACGTTTAAACATTTCACCACAGTTATCATAGGGAGATCACCATACCAGGGGGTGGAAACCTCCTTCTACAAATGTACTTGTCAGTTAGCCTGAATTTAGGTGGTAGGGACATAGTCAAAAGTAGTAAAGTTACTCAGAGGTGCAAGAATAATCTTACATGTGTAGATTTACTCATGTGTATGTTTACCCTTGTGAATAGCCCCCTCGGTGAATTACTCGTTCATATGAAACACGTAGTATGCAGACATAAAGAATAAAAGCAGAATCTGTACTGCTAAATTAAATGCACCAAAAAGCAGATAGCAGTTTGTTGCAAAAATATATTAGGATTGGTTTAATGTAAGTCAAATAAAAAAATTCTGTTGTTCAAAATGTGTAGAAAGATGTAGAGAGATTGTAACTTTCCTGTAATTACCTATTCTGTCGCCATAAATATCTCCTTTGTGTTGATCACTGTTCACTAAAAAAACAAATAAGAAGAAGGAAAAGCTAGTTTTCATTTTCGTTGTTTAAACTGCAGATGGAAATATGCCCCATCCCCTGCCTTTCACCTTGACTGCTTGGTCCAGCAGCAGGCATTATGAAGTCACAACTCAGTTGTGAGTTGTAATAAGTTATTACAACTAAGAAGCTATGACATTTTGCTATTGCAGGTGACTAGAGATGTCACATCTCGACTGTAATAAGTAAATTAGAGGTGGGCTTTTAAACAGGGATTGCAGGCTCTTATGTATTAGATGCATTTTGCAGATCATCTAGGAGTTCAGTGACATCATAGAGGCATGAGGCCGCAGACTGAATGCCTTTAAATGGTTACGACATTCGAAAATATTTGCAGCAGCCTCTTTATGTACAATTTGCTGTTTTTTTTCCTTATAACATGAGTATTTTAAATGCATTCCTCCCATATCGAGTTAATGGCCTTGTGACATGTTTGACACTTTTAGTCATTCTTTATGTTTAGCCAAGAACAATTTGCAAATATGTAGTGAGGTATTGTTTAGGCCAATTTTTAAATGTTAAAATCTTCACTGCAAATCCCATCGTGCAACATGTTGTCACATACAAGTCAGAAGTGCCTGACAGCGTCACAAATTATATGATAACCGCTTGCAGCTACAGAAATGTGGTATTGAAGCAAAAAAAATATCTGTTTTCCAACTTATAATAACGATTCACACTTGAAAAAAACATGTACAACTTTTTTATGCAAGCCTTTACTTTAGGAGGTACTGTTCTTTGCTTTGCCAACTGTACCTTTGTATATATTTACAACTTTATCATTGTATGTGTAATGATTATCTTGCAGTAAACCTTATGTACAATACTGTAGGCAACAGTTTTGATACTGGTTGCGCCCCATTTGACAAATCCTGGGAGGGGGAATATTTGCGGTGTGATAATCCTTGCCAGGTTGTCTTAGGAAGGCCTGATAGGTTTAGCTGTCTGCCAGGCTCTTGTAATAAGTCACAAAAAATAATGTATAGATACACAAACATGTTGAGGAGGGCTTTTGGGCAGCCCTCTTCTACCTTTTGTCTGTCATTTACATTGCACTTACACTCATGGCTGCGTAAGGCATGTAGCAATGGGTGAGCCCACTTCTAATGCCTTATGAGTATTGGCATTTTGCATGTTTAAGTGCTCACATCTGTTTTAAATGAGCGTGCTTCAGTGCAAGGGCTGGTGGGCCTGTCGTTTTGTTTTACATTTTCTCTTTTTATAGCCCCTCTTTCTTCTCTCTTCCTTTTTGCAATTTAATGTTTTTTTAAATGCCCTGTAGCTCCGTAAACAGTGCTCCCAGACCACCAGCTTTCTGCTAATTTAATCTACACCACACTATGAACAGCCACTGCATCTACGCTGGGTGGCCATCTTGGAACGGTGTTGTACTTAGCGTGGCATTGTTTTATCATTCTAAGATGACTACCATGGTCATAAAGATTAGGTTTGCAGCCTTGGATGATGATCTCTCAGTGCAATATTTAACAAATGGTCATCATGGAATGATATTGTGTTTGGCATGTCATTGATTCATTGCTCCAATATGACAACATGTGGCTTCTAAACATGGTGAACATGTTGGAACTTTGTTTAATATCATTGCATCATTTCAAGCTGTACACTTGCTGCTATGTTTAATTTTATTTTTGAATTTGTTTTACAGTAAAATGCAAACATAGTCATGGACAGTGTGAAACATATTAACTATAATTTGTGAAAGTAAAAGAAAATGAGACTGAAATTATGGAGCAACTGTACTCCCAGTATCAGGAGCTAAAGAGATCCCAACCCCAATTCTGCTCACTACAACAATTGCAAAGGTAAGATTGCTGGTGTCTCTAGTGACCCCCAAATGCCCTGTAAGTCGGCCAGCTTAAGACAAGAAAAGAGGGACCGTATAGAATAACGCTGTTGCCCATGAGGCAACTGATACTGAATACCAAGAAAAATAATATGCCGTGGAGAGGCCCATAACACATATCTGGTGCTCCAGGTTGCCAGTGCCAAAGGGGAATATGGGAGATGTGCCTGTCGTAGTTAGGGGACGGGACATCCTTATCTCCCGAGAAAGAAACCCCACACCTCATCAAAAGTCTGCAACGTGTTGTTCAACTTATAGATAAGTCTCTCATATTGTGCCATATCATACATATTTTCCAGTCCAGTATGGAAAGAGGGGGTCTTTGAAGTCTTCCAAAGATGCTGGACTACCATTTTGGCCACAGCTAGAGCAGTCGAGAGTCTTCTCTTAACATGCTGCATCAGAGATGGTAAATTTAAGGTCCCATGTAGAAGGACCAAATGGGCAGTCAACAGCCTAGACACTTGTAGCTCCCCTTTTGGTTGATTCCACCTCTGTGTCCACAAAACTTGAAGCATGGGACACTCCCCAATACATGGACTATGTCACATTCCTGGTCTACACATCTCCAGAAATGAGAGTCCATCCTGAGATGAGCTGCGCATAGCATTACAGGGGACCAGTGCCACAGGTGAAGGATTTTTAAAGAACTGTATTTAAGCCTCACCTCTCTCAACCCCTTACTATAATCCACCAGTAGAGTTTCCCAGTGGTTCTCCAAGAGTTGCATATTAAGTTGTTTCTCCCACCAGGTATGTAATGATTCCAAGAAGGGATCAGGAAATCAATGGCTTGACAATGTATTGTGCAGTCCCATAATGACTCCACTGTAATTCTTCCAAGTACGGATATATTGAGTGATTTGGGACCTAGGTAGATCAATGTGTACCCTCCCCAGCATGGTGGACAAAGCATAGGATAAGTGAATGTAACGCCACTTCTGGGAACTGGGGAGGTCTTACTCTCTCTGTAGTTTGTTGAAAGTTTTGAGGGTGCCATTGAAGATTAGATCATTGATATAGTGAATGCCTTGATTGATCCATAAAGACCAGAATATTTCCTCTTTCCCAATAAGGATGGGAGCATTGTGACACAGTGCCGCTTTAAAGTGAATCCATCCCAAAATCTTCATCATGCTGTGGGCCCTATGGCAGAAAAATTGTGAAGCATGGATGATGGGGCTGGAGACAGGGGTATGATGTGGTTTTGAGGTACAATATATGGAGAGGTTGCCAGAAGTCTGCAAGATTTGGCATTCCAGCAGGACTCAGGTGGGTCCCATTCAAACCATGAGCAAAGGATACACCGAATGGGTCAGCAGTTGTCCCAGCCAGTAACATTCTAAATGTGACAGGCAAAGGTCTCCCTTCATGGAGGGGGAATGCTGTTTGTGACCTTTAACCATAGTTTGTCCGATCCCCAAATAAACTGAGAAATTGATTGTGTGATGCTCCAGAAGATGGATTGAGGCATGTAAAGATGTAGCATCCTAAATACATAGTTGAATTTGGGGTGACGTTCATCTTAGCGATCTGAGCCTGTCCCCACAGGGATAGATTCAGCAAGGACCCCCTTGTAAAATCCTGCCCCACAGTTTCTATAACGGTCACTACACACCACCAGAGCATCAGAGCCGCAAAAAAAAGCCACCATTCAAGCATGCCTCAGGCCCAGCACTCACAACAGCAAAGAGCTCTTTGCCATTGTCAAAGAGATTATGAACCCGGGGACAGAAACCTCATCCATTCCTCCCTCTCAAGACCTCTGCAATGACTTTGCCACCTTCTTTCACCAACAAATCCAGGAAATTTATGAAGGCTTCAGGAACCAAAACCCACCTGCATCACTCACCACCACGAACCCAGTACCTCATCAGATTCTGGACTCCCATCACCAAAAAGGACACCCAAAGACTCATGAACTCCATCCACACTGGAGCCCTCATCATATCTTCAACCAGGCCAGCACCACCATAGCACTGGAGCTCTGCTGAACTAACAACTGATTCTTCAAGACCGCCATCTTCCCATCAGACTGGAAGCACGCCAAGATCAACCCGCTGTTCAAGAAACCAACTGCCGACCCAAGGGAGCTGAAAAACTAAAGACCCATCTCTCTGCTCTCTTTCCCAGCCAAGGTAACGTAGAAGGCCATCAACCAGCAACTCACAAATTCCTCGAGACACACCAGTTCCTAGACCCATCCCAATCTGGATTCAAAAGCAAGTACAGCACTGAAACCGCATTCCTAGCAGCCACCGATGACATATGCATCATACTAGACTACTGAGGCACGGTTGCGCTCATCCTCATCGACCTCTCTTCTGCGTTTAACACAGTCTCCCACTCCACCCTCTGCGCCAGGTTACACAACGCCGGCATCTGAGATAAAGCACTGGATTGGATCAGGTCCTTCTTCACTGGAAGAACACACAATGTCAGACTACCGCCGTTCACGTCAAAGTCCAAATAATGCTGCAGAGTACCCGAAGGATCGTCACTCAGCCCTGCTCTTTTCAACATCTACATGGCCCGCTGGCCAAGAACATCAAACAACACAGGCTAAACATAGTCTCTTACGCCGATGGTAGCCAACTGATCCTCACCCTATCCGAGGACTTTGCAAAGAGAAATTTCCACAACGGGATGAGAGCAATATCTGTATGGATGGAAGCCAGCTGCCTCAAACTCAACTTGGACAAAACAGAGGTCCTTGTAATCGGTTCCACTCCTTCTGCCTGGGACGGCTCCTGGTGGCCCACCGCACTGGGAAACGCCCCCACCCTCGGACTGCGCACAGAACCTGGACATCATCCTAAACTCCTCTCTATCCAGGACCCGCCAAGTCAATGGCATCTCTTCATCATGCTTCAACACCCTCGGGCACCTGAGAAAGATTTTCAAGTGGATTCCCTCCAGCAGGAGGAAGACAGTCATCCATGCACTTGTCACTAGCAAACTGGACTACAGCAACACACTTTATGCTGGCATCACCAGGAAACTTCAATCAAGACTCCAAAGAATCCAGAATGCAGCGGCCAGACTCATCCTGGACATTCCCTGGCACAGCCACATCTACTCTCACATCAGAAACCTACACTGGCTCCCAGTCAACAAGCGCATCACAAACAAACTCCTGATCCACACCTTCAAGGCACTGCATAACGTAGGACCATCAGATCTCAAAAACCGCCTTGCCTTCTACGTACCCAACAGACATCTCTGTTCTTCCCAGCTTGCCCTTGCAGCCATCCCCAAGATCAGGAAAAGTGCAGGTGGAGGAAGATCCCTCTCCTACCTAGCAACCCGGACATGGACACGCTACCTCTCATGCTCAGGCAGACTGCATCACTGAAGCATTTCAGGAAGGACCTCAAGACCTGGCTCTTCGACTGAGCAGCATGCCCACAAACAGCACCTTGAGACCCTATGGATGATTAGCTGCGCTCTACAAATCTCTAATTGATTGACAGCTTGATTGAACAGTTGGGCATTAATAAGAATCATATCCTGCAGGCCCTGGTACCCCAGATATTTCAGTTTTTTTATGTAACCATTTAAATGCCAGGGCAGCCATAGAGGCTCTCTTGGGACTGGTGTTATGGGTAGCTCCTCAAGTTTGGACCAATTAGGTTTGTATCTGGAAAACCAGGCACATTAAACCAGTTGGGATATCAAGGAGCTGGCTGGGGTCTAGATGTAGGAGAGGGTCAGAAGAATATTGTCCACAGAGTAGAAGGCCTTCACCTCCCCTCCTGCAGTCATGGCACCCATGATGATGTTGCTAGAATGTATGGCAACTGTCCGGGGTTCAAGTGCCATTAAGAACAGTAGCAGGCATAGGGCGTACTCTTGCCTCATGCCACGATGTATAGCAATGTACAAGTAAGAGAAGCCTCCACAGGTGTTTGAAGTGGTGGGCTCATGGTACATGCCCTGTGCGAGTTTGAGAAAATCACGGCCAATGACCATCCTCTCCATGGTCCAGAAAAGATATTCCCAGTCCACCCGATCAAAATCCTTTTCAGCATCCAGAGATAGGAGGACTTTTTCTTCTCTGTCTTCCCACACTTGGCAGAGACTATGAGAAAGAGTGCGCATGTGGTTGGTGGAAGAACAACCAGGTACAAAACTCACCTGGGAGGAGTGTATAAGGGCCGATATTACTTTATTCAGATGCGTCCCTAGAACATTAGCTGATATTTTAACATTCAGATTTATTGAAGAAACAGGTCTGTAGCTTGAACAGTCCAAGGAGTCCTTCCCAAATGTTAGAATCACTGAGAATCTGGCTCTAAAGAAATCTGAGGGAAAAAAGTGCTTTCTCTAGCATACCAAGCCTAGTATTAGGCTGTCTGAGACTTAGTGGCTTTATAAAATTCTTCCAGGAAGCCGCCTTCCCCAGGGGCTTCACCAGCAGGCATAGTATCCATTGCGGTGGGGACCTCACCATGGAGATCTTCCCTTCTAATTCGGCTGCTTTGGCTGGAGTCAGTTTAAGGAGGTTAACAGTCTGAAAAATGTTTCAGCTTCTTGGATCAATGAAACCCCAGAAGCTTGCAAGTTGTCATAAAACATCTGAAACCCTGCTGTTATCTCCTTTGGAAGGGTGAAAAGGTGCCCATCCAGACTCCCGAGGCCAGGGATCATCCTGGAGGAGCGGATGTGTGAAGTTGGTAGTCCAATGGGTGGTCTGCCTTTTCCCCCTGTTCATAATGCCCTTGCCAAATGCGAGAGAGACATCTCTTTGCTTCAGTTGTGTAAAGAGTGTTCTGTTGGTATTTAGCAGATAAAATATCCCTTAGGATTCTCCGAGTCGGGGAATTGGAGTATGCCAAGCTTAATTACTTGATCTGGAATAACAGGCGACATTTTGATTCCATCAATCTTTGGTCAGAGCAGAATCTCTCATAAGTTGGCCCCTCACCACGGCCTTACCAGGGCCCCACAGAGTTTGCACCAAGGGGACAGTCTTTGTTGTCATCCAGAAAGTGGTGGAAAGGGTCCGCACAACATCTTTTTGCTTTGACCTCGTGGGTGCAATCTCAGCCTTAGGTCAAAACGCAGATCTATAAGGTCATGATTCAAAATCCCAGATCTATAAGGTCATAATCCAAAATCCCACAGGGAGTGATTGATGCGACAGTCAGCTGTTGAAGCAAGAGAGGTGTACAGAAGAAATAATCAATTTGGGTGCCGATACCATGTGGACAGGAGGTGAATGTGTAGTCCCTCTCTTGATGGTGCAACAGTCTCCATGGTTCTTGTAGGGCATGATCACCTGACAGGTCCAATACTGCACTTCTTTATTGGTTGTGATAAATACCTGGTTTGTTTACCCAAGTGGTCCAGGATGGTGTCTAAAGTCACGTTCCATTCACCGCTGATGACCACCCAGGTAGAGACGAAGGAGGTGAGTAGTCTACTGAGGTGGGAGATAAAGACAGTTTAGGTCCCAGTGGGGCATAGATAGAGCGCAAAATTAAATGTGTCCCCTGTATCGAATTTTGAGAATACATATAGACCTTCAGTGTCTGCCCATGTTTGGAGCAGTTTAAAAAGAAGTTCGTGGACAAAAATAGCATCCTCACATTTCCTAAGAGAATGATCAGCCCCCTGGTGGTCCTGAGATACAAGTAGAATACTGGCATGAACGACCCATCCCACCCAGTCTATCTGCAACTTGTCACTTTCCACTGACAAGAGCTAGATATCCTGGAGGAAAGCCATATTGGGTTTCTTCTGGCCCAGGAGGGTGGGAATTTTCTTTGGTTACACTGTTTACATTAAGAGAGACAAGTTTGAAGGCCCTCTGGAGTGGCTGCTTCATTCTAACGCTGGCCCTGCACAATAGTCTCCTGGTGTCTCTCGAGGCAGCAGCGAATATTAGGGGGCCTGATAGGGAATAAGCTGTGGGAACCCATCCAGTGAGCTCTGAGAAGGCAAAGGAAGACAGATGAATATATTGCAGAAAGGGAGAGAAGAGGGGCAGAGTATCCAGGAGAGCCACAAAGAGGGTCCTGGGGTCCTGCTGTAAGTGGGGAGAAGAAGACCTTGGGTCCTGCTTATGGAGCCACTAGACCTGTGGTCTGGCATCAAGAGAATGCACAGCTCCTAAAGGGGTGAGGCCATCCACCAATATATGTCAAGGAGAAGTAATTTGGCTGAGTGACAATGTATCAGCCCCACAAGGATTGCAAACTATGTATGGCAGAGGAGCTGGGCCATAGGATCACGTATGTTGGAGTCTCACATTGGAAAAGACAGCAGACGAGATAGGGCAGACCGGACATGCAAATAAACATACAACGTTCAGCAACATTCTGGTACTGTACCCCCAACTCCCCTCACATACTCCCCCCAACAATCATAATAACAATGCTCAAAGGAGAGAAGAGGGGAGCATAAGTATAAATTACGAGAGGTGGAGGCAAGCACCATGGGCAGGACACAACTTCTCAAGGTTTGTGCTTGTTAGAAATTGGGTTTCTGGTTGGAAGAGGTATGCACCCTGTCCAAGCAGGAACCACAATTCTAGTCAGGGTGAGTCACAAACACACCTGGTTAACCTGTGTTCATCCTATGGTTGCTTGGCACTGAGCAGTCAGGCTTAAATTAAAAGGCAATGTGTAAAGTATTTGTGCAACACTTCAAACAGTAAAACAGTGAAAACACCACACAAAAAATACCAGACCTGGCAGCGAAAATAGAACTTAATTTATTGAATAAAACAAGACAACAACAACAAAAATCCAATAAGTACAAGTAAAGATATTAGTTTTTAAAGAATATACTGTAGAATAGCACTTAGACACAATAAGCTCCTATATGGGATAGCTGGTGGTGCAGGACCGGGGAAAAGTCAAAAGTTTAGGCGCCGTCTGTGATGGGCACGGGCCGGATGCAGGGACCCACCTAGTCCTGCTGTACAAAAGTACATTGATCCTGGTTGCATCGATGTTGAGGAAGAAGGGTGGTGCAGCCAAGGCGATGTATTGGTTCTGATCCTGCAACAGAAGGAGATGTGTACATTTTCTGCATGCAAAGTCTGCATTGCATCAGTTCCGAGGGTGATGCACTGATCCCCAATGTGATGGAGCAGTCCTGCTCCTGTTGCAGAGTATGCATAGATTCCAAGGAGATGTGCTGTTTACGAGAGCTGAGTTCTGCTAAGGCAACAATACTCATGTTCTGATACCCGCAACAGCAAAGATGCACCGGTTCCGATGAGGATGAATGGGTTTGGTTGAAGCAAGCACCTTAGGCCTCACTTCCAAGGGTGCAGGGCTGGGATTTTACCACTTGGCAGGTCAGACTCACAGATGGCTGTGTCTAGGTGCAGCAGCAGAAGGGTTGGAAGTCTTTTATGTCCCTGAGACTTCAGAAAACAGGAGACCAGTCAGCTGACTCTTGGAGTCAATCTGGGTTCTGGGTTGGAGAGATGCAAGTCAGTCCTTCTCACTCCCAGGCAAGAGGGTAGAATGCAGAAGGTCAGCACAGCCATACAGGAGTCCAGCAGAGGAGTAGTCCAGCAGAGTGTCAGTCCTTGTAGCAGCACAGCAGTCTTCTTCCTGGCAGAGTATCTACTGATCCAGAAATGTACTCAGTTGGTGGTGTCAAAGGTCCAGTACGTATACCCAGTTGTGCCGTTGAAGTGGGGGAGACTTCAAATAATGTTCTTTGAAGTGCACAGAGGTCCTCCCTTCCTGCCCTGGCTCCAGACTCACTAAAGGAGATATGCAGCCATCTGTGTGGGAACAGGACTCTACCTATTCAGGTGTAAGCATCAGACAGTCAGTAGGCACCAAACATAACAAACACATCTCCTCCAGATTGTGAATTACACTTATAAGTTGGGGGGAAGACCACCCTAAGGCTGTCAGGTTTAACAGTGGGTAATTGAGATCTGTCTGTAGGCTGGGTCTGGCAAGTTGCCACCACTTTTGTGTAACTGAGTCCCAGCGTTTCAACTGATCTTGTGTAGAGGTGTCAGTGTTGGGAGGGTATTTAAGGCTCGTTGACGGTTGGTTGGAGCAGTCTTTGTCAGATGTGGTATTCATGGTAGCATATCCACCATATCCTGAAATGCGTCCAGTTCCCTTGGCTCAAGATATTCTGAAGTACGGCCTTTGAAGGTGACAATACCATGACTTCCAGTAAGGAGAATGATCTTGTGTGTTTAGATTTTGACAACTGCGAGTTAAGCTCTGTTCACTGCCTCAACCCTCTTTCAGAGCCTTGAGGCAGGGCGCTGAAGAGTAATTAGCGGTATCTACTCAAGCTTAGATGGAGACCCCCTTATACCAAGTACAATGTACTGTACCATTGGGTTCACACCTGACTGTTCGGAAGCACTAGGCTCAGCGTCCAAGAAATAGGTGAGTAAAGTATAAGCATCGCCTATTGGGATTACCAATGCTTGCTTTAATATTTTGAAGGAGATAGCACTGGAGCAGCCTGAAATGTACTTGCGGTCCTTTCAGCTCCTGTTCATCTCGTTGTGATGCTGCTTAAGCCTAAACAGGCCCAGGCAATGCGGGGATACTCTTCTCTGTGATTACGTTGCACACCCTCTGTCAGCAGGGAGAGATTTGGGAGAGTGAGATATGACTGGTGTGAAGTTTTAAATGTGCCCCAGCTCATTAAACTTATTGGTTTTCTCTCTACTCCCAGTGAAGAAACAGGCAATAACACATTTCTCACTTTTCTGAAGGAAGGTGACAGTCTTTATAAAATCACCGCTTGCTTGTAGTTAATTATTACAGTCAAATAGTAACAGGCTCCTTCTCATGTCAGAATGCACTTCTAAAAGGAAAAATGCAAACGCTTAGGCATAAATACTCATGTGTCATACATATATTTTGGATTATGTAGTATAGCTAGTTGGACCGTAGCAAGGTACTTAAAGAAGTACATCTACAAACACATTTGTGATAATATTGCTTAGTGCTGGTGTTAGACCTGGCATCCTTGGTGTGGTCTCCCCTAACTTTTTGCCTCTGCTCTCCACGTTGTTGCCGTGTACTTGACTCTGTTTTTGCTGTTTTTGTTACTCTGGGCACTTTACCACTGCTGACCAGTGCTAAAGTACAAGTGCTCCATGTGGGACATTGTATGTGTAATTGGCTTTTCCATAATTGGCATATTTGATTTACTAGTAATTCCCCAGTGAAGTACACTAGAGGTGCCTAAGGTATGTAAATCAAATGCTACTAGTCAGCCTGCAGCACTGATTGTGCCAACCACCAGAGGAGCCCTGTAAAAACGGCTTAGACCTGCCACTACGGTGTCTAAGTTTTAAACTGCCAATTCGACTTGGCAAGTGTACCCACTTGCCAGGCCTAAACCTTCCCTTTTTATACTCTTAAGGCACCCTAAGGTATGCCCTAGGTAGCCCCATGGGCAGGGTGCAGTGTATGGTAAAGGTGGGACATGTACTGATGTGTTTTACATGTCCTAATAATGAAATACTGTCTTCACTCTTGCAAGGCCTATTGCTTTCATAGGTTAACATGGGGGCTGCCTTTAAATATTCTTAAGTGCATTTTCCCTTTGAGAGCAGATAGAAATGTGTAGTTTAGGGTCTCTGAACTCACCATTTAAAAATACATCTGTTAGTGACGTTGGTTTTTAGATTGTTAGTTTGAAAAATATCACTTTTCGAAAGTAGGCATTTTCTTGCTTAAAGCATTCTGTGACTCTGCCTGTTTGTGGATTCCCTGTCTGGGTCAGACTGACAGTTGGTCTGTTTGTGACTCTTCTCTAGACAGTGACACACATGGAGCCGGGGTGTAGCCTGCATATCCTGATGAGCCATCTGGGCTAGAGTGGAGGGAGGAGTGGACACTTACACTTGAATGGGCTATGCTGGCCCTCACACAATGCAGTCTACAACCCCCTAGTGTGTGTCTGGGGCCTGACCTGGGCAAGGCAGGATCCTGTAAACAACAGAACATTTTCTTTGAAGTTGGGTAACTTCAAAGGCAGAAAGGGGTATAAGTAGTGGACCCAAAACCCCAGACTTCTGATTTCTTCAAGAATTGCTTCTGGAACCAAGAGGAACCTCTGCCAAGGAGAAGAGCTGAAAAGAAGTGCTGCCTGTGACTGTACTTTGTTGGGTTATCATGCAATTGCTGCTTCTGCCTGTGAAAGGGGACAAATACTGGACTTTGTGGTATATTACTGCTTGAGAAGAATATGCTTCTGCCTGTGAAACTGGACAAATACTGGACTTTATGGTATATTCCTGCTTGAGAAGAATCTCCAAGGGCTTGGACTGAGCTTGCCCCCTGTTTTGAAGTCTCAGGGACATCAAAGAGATCCTCTGCCAGCACCTGGACTCTCTGTTGAGACTCCTGCCCTGCCAAGTGGTGCCTAATCCAGGCCCGGGCCCTTGAAAGGAGAAGCTAGTGGGAAAACCAAGAAAAGCCAAGCAAACTGACTTCGGACAACTCCGGACCGACGCCGCTGCTGAATCCTGTGATGCCGCCTGCAACCAAAGCTGTGGTCCTCGCTTGAGTGCAAAGACCCCGCCGGCCTGATGCTGCTGCAGCCGCACTGAAGTCCGGGACTCCGTGGAAGTCGCTGCACCACGTCGTGACCGGCGGATATCGACTCCGCCAGAAGTGTGCAGATTCAGCACTTTGCACCGACGCGCCTCACCTCCACCGCTCCGCAGCACGGACCCGACGCCTCTTTGTGACGCCTCCGCTCCTTTGTTCTGTAGCACCGGAACCGACGCCGTCTCATCCAACGACGGCATGATCCCCTTCACCGTGCACTGGCTTGTTTCCTCATTTTCACAAGGTACTGTATCGGGGGCTCCATGTGACTCCGTGACTGGTGCCATTGGCGTCAGATTGTTGGAAACAACTCCGTTGCAAGGCCTTGATATCACCAAATCAAAGCATTTGTGATTCTAAGTGCTATAATGAAGTTTACTTTTTTTTTATTCATAACTTTGCCTGTGTATTTTGGATTTTTTTTGTTTTGGTCTTGTTTTGCTCAGATAATTATTGGCTATTTTTCTAACCAATCATTTCGGGTGAGTCATTTTGTAGTGTTTTCACTGTATTAGTGTGTGTGTTGGTACAGATACTTAACACATTGTCTCTGGGTTAAGACTTTCTGCTCGTACCAAGCTACCAAGGGGGTGAGCACTGGTTATCCGGATGTGTTTCTCCTTTGCCCCGAATAGAGTGAGGGTTCTTGCTTGGAAAGGGGGCAACCTGACTGCCAACCAAAAACCCCATTTCTAACAGTTTTCTTCCTGGTGCTCCTTGCTCAGCTCATGAAATGATGAGAAAGCTGTGAGCAGCAGAAGGATGTGCAAGAGTCACATTCTGTGAGCAGCAGCAGCATGGGTAGTGGGGGTCTTTTCCTTGCCTTTTGTTGTTAGTAGAAGAGTCCCCACTCCTTCTCCACAGCGTGTTATAAGGAGGAATGTCCCCCTCTGTCACCGCTGACTAGAGGTGGTCGCCATAGCAGCCTGATCAGGAACAAAGCAAAAATAAACGCTGCAACGGATCCTGGACAGGCGTTGGACCCAGCAAAATTTAACAGGCCTAGGGGAATGTGAACTGAGGCCAATACTTCCAGGCCTGTCCTGTGGGAAGCTATGAAATAATAGATTAAATTACCCTTGAAGTGGATATGTATTTCTATCTTTGTTGAATGCCTTTTTCACCATGTGTTCGAGTTAGGGACAAAACTGGTGTTTCCTCATTATAAGCATTTGTAACTACTGCCTCTCATTATTCCACCCCAGAAATGGTGGGAGCTCTGCATGAAAGTGCACAACAGCTGCCCACTTACGCTGCTGTTCCTTCACAACCAGCAGGTCTGTACATTCTGCTACCTCATTCGTTGGCTCATGAAGTTCTTGAAATTGCTTCAAGAGTTGGCTTGCGATGTGAGCCGAGTGAAACAGGTCGCCACTGTCACGCGGCTCAGCATCTGCAGCAGATTAGACACCAAAAGGAACGGAAGTGAAAGATAACGGGTAAGATTCCTTATTCTAGATTTCTGCATCAGTGCATTAGACACCATCGGCAGTACAGCTCTAAATGTTGGTAGGTTTAAGACCCCTCATTGAACACTAGGGCCCAGATACTCAGAGCTGTCAGGCAACGCAGCGCAGCACCCAAAGATACTGCGCTGTGTTGCGTGACAGGGAGAGAGCAAGAGTCACAAAGATATGGCTCTCACCAGGGGCCTAACAAAAGCCCCTGCAGTTCCCGAGGTGCAGGGGGGCCCCCAAGCTCCAGGGGGCCCCCTCAGAATAGCACCTGGCCATAGTGAGTCCAGAGGGGGGACGCCTTCATGTTCTGTGCAAGGGGGCCCTTTCTCCCTAGCGCTGGCGCTGATTTTAGCTGCCGAGCGCCCAAACACACCTTAGCACCATAGTGCTAGGGTGTGTGCGTGAGCCCAGCATAGGTTTTGTATAGGAAGGCTCCCTTCCTGTACAAAAAACCATGCCTAGACAAGTTTAAAAGCTGTTCATACTTTGTTGTGTGCTGCACAGTTCAGCACACATGCAAAGCCGGAGAAGCATTGAGAAATACAAAAAAGTCTCCATTTAACGCCTGCTTTCAAAAGGCATTAATTTGTGGTGCATAAACCTGTCTACTAATGTTAGTGAATAGGGTTTAACCTAAAAAAGCATGAGTGGTAGCACGGGTACAGCCATGTACCACCCATTTAACACCCCTTTGACGCATAGTAATGTAAAGCATGTACTTTTCCATACAAACCAACGCAAATACCAATTTATGTTGGTTTGTTAATCCCCAAAAAGGTTTAGTATCAGTGTAGCATTAAGAAACATGAAGCTAACCCAATGCTATACCTTTATGAATCTGGCCCTGAGTCACTTAGGAAAAAGGGCAGTGAGGGCCTTGGGCACCTGTTTGTTCTTACACTTTTGGAGCTCTGCTACATGAATATGAATGCACCTCCCAGAGGTGGAGAAGCATCCATGCCAAAAGCATGCCTGGGCACACATATATACAAGGACAGAAAAATTACTATATTTGTCGACACAGAGTACCAGACTATCAAGTTTTAAAATATTTTGATACATAAATATTATAGCCATAATATTGACTACCAAAATATTTTGATGATAAGAACAAATAGGTAAGTATTGATCTACTATATATAACACTACATATACGTACCTTGGCAATGTATGTTTTCCAGGTACATAGATGTGGAGTTAAATAGAATACGTCTACCCTTATTTATACATATTTCCATTCACATAATTTTGGCAGTCGATATTCTGTGTATGATATTTTTGGCAGATGATATTTTTGTGCTTGATATTCTGACATGCAAATTTTGTGGAAAATGTATTTTGTATTTTCAGAAGTTCTCATTGTAGTGTCAGCAGGGAGACTAAGGGGCATAAGTAAGAAAACTGGTGCTGCACACAGTGCAGCACCACTTTTCTTGTGCCTTTAGCGCCCCTACTGCCACCGTGTGTGCGCCATATTTAAAATACGGTGCACCATAGTGCAGTGTAGGAGACAATAGCATCATTTATTTTACGCTATTGTTGTACTCTACAGGAGTAGCACCAATTTTTTTGCGCTACTCCTGCGGAGTTCATAGGGGTCCATTGTATTCAATGCCATGCCCCCTTTCAACGCCTGCTCTAGGGAGGCGTTAACAGTGCCGAAAAAATGGATGTAAAGAAATCTGTTAGATTTCCTTGTGATATTTTTTTCTACCCCAATGGGGGAACACTCCCTTTGCACACAATATGCCTGGTGCAGGCATAATGTAGCACAAAGTGTTACAAAGTGACGCAATGCATGCTTTGCGCTGCTTTGTAAATATGGCGCAGTGTTTTTGGCCTTCTAACACCACATTAGCATAAAAAAATGACGCTGATGTGGCGTTAGAATGGTGCTCTTAAATATGCCCCTAAAAGTACAGTGAAACTGCATACTCAGTAAAAGTGGTAGGACACTGAAAGACAGGTAGCGTCAGTCAGACCCACGTGGATGACTGCACCACAACCCTCTTTGTACTTCATCAGTGCTTCACACTGCACTTAGCCCCACTGAGTTCTCAAGGCATACCACCACATTGTACTCCTGAAAGAAAAGGCAGCCTTACACACACGGAAGTCCCACAGGCGTTTGTGCGGCTACGCTCTAGAAATTTCCATAATCCAGGTCCCTGCCCTAAGTACAGAAGTGGCAGATCCTGGTTCGACAGCTGGAGAGACTTGACTGCATTGAATTGCCCAGTCTCAGTTACAAGACTTCCCACAGATTACCGCCCACCTGGCAGGGTCATGTTCTGACTGAAGACACACAGAACAATAGCGCTATTTGTACTTATCGTTCTTAAAGACCACATAAATGAAGAGACTGAAGGAAGATACAAAGAAGTGGAAAACATACTTTTCTTGAACCCTCCTGCTCAAAGAATGTATTCATGCAGTAGAGTTACAGAATTGGAGCAACAAGGCTCCACTATTCTCATCTGCCAAGGCCCAACAAGAGAATTATGTAAAACCCATTCAGAATTCCTTAACTCTTTTAACTCTGCTCAGAGTCTTCATCCTAAGAATTCTTCAACTCCATTATTGAACACATGCTGACCAATGCTAAGCTGCTAAAACTTGTTCTTTCCTAAAAAACATGAGATTCCCAATCAGATGGGGCAGAGATGAGGCCAGTGTTGGCAAAGAATGATCATCCATGCACTAGCATAATTTAAACAACTCTCATGACCAGACTTCCAAGATATGGTCAAGGTAAGTTGACATGCCTTTTATGCCACCTGTTCCCTGCCACGAATATTCAGGAACATCCTTCTCTCTACCTCAGCTGCTACAGCAGTAATGAATAGAGCTGGACTGGGAAACCAAAAGCAGCCCTGGGAAAAAAATATCACACCAACCCCACCCCCTTTTGGCTCCTCGTGCAAACTTTCTCTTTCAATCCATCCATTCTTTCTCCTTCTTCTATCTCTTGTCTACCCTCTGACTGCTTTTTGTCGCTGTCTTCCCCCACCCTCTCTTCTTTTCTGTCTCTCTTGAATTCTCCCCGTGCTTCCTGCAATGTACTTTGAGGAGCTGAGGAAAGTGGCAGAGGCACCAGGAGCGGCACTGGCCTTTCAAAGACTGCCATTCAAGGGCTCCAGCCCTCCAGAGAAATGTCCATTTGAATAAAAGGCCTGTCCAGCCCTAGCAATGAACATCATAAAATGGTAATTAACTACAGGCATCTCTCCATACGAAGCCCAGATATCCACTTACACCCATTCATCTTGGAAAATAATCTCGACCAGTAAATCCGACCAGCTACAGACAGCCTTAGCTAGCCCTTTTGTTTGAAAACTGATAAAAGCAGCATTAGCTCTGAGCTACACCTTCTTGAAGAAAATAAGCTGCTATCAGACCAACAAACCGCTTTCACCCAGGATAAGCACTGGATCTGCACTGATCTCCATCTGGGATGTTCTGAAAATCACATTGTGGAGAACTGATGTTGCAGCACTTCAATTTAACCGATATGCTTCTTTTGATATCTTTTGATACAGTTTCCCAGTCCTCTCACCTTGCAAAATTAAAGAAAAAGGGGATAAATAGAAACATTATTGGCAGATCTCCTCTACCTGGCTGTCAGATATGTTTTTTTCTTGGTACCACCAGTGACATCTTGAGCTTTTATTGTTATAGCAGGTTTAACTCAAGGATCAACAATTACCCAACTCCTCTTCAATGTCTACCCTAGCCACCTAGCAGACCTCAGCAGATTCCTCCAAATGACATGCTACAACTACCAGATGACACTAAATCATCCTAAAACTGAACAACGAGAACACCATTGATAGTTTAAAAAGCAGATGACTGTCATTGACCACCAGATGTGAGCAAACAGCCTTAAATTTAAGGCAGAGATCCTCACATTTGGACGTTGCAAAACAATTCTCCTCTGATAGTCTGGCCCAAGGAACTTGGATTACTACAGAGACATCTGCAAACCTGGTAAATATGGAATGATTATGGACTCCAGCCTCTCTCCACAGCTCTCCAAGAAGTGCTTTTGATGGGATGAAAGCCCTGAAACGAATTTTCCAATCTGGGATTCCAGCAAAAGCTCCAAGGGATTATCTCCCTTGTCATGTTAGGATTATGCAAATTGACTCTATCATGGGTTCTGGCTATCCATTTTGTGATGCCTAAAAGGAATTAAAAGCATTATGGCTAGACAGCACCATTATTAAATAACTATAAATCACACCTCACTGGCAGCAGAAGCTGTTAACTGCCTTCCTGTTGCCAGAAGATCAACTTTCAAGATTCTCCGCATAACACATAAGGCCATCAACAGCAAAGGTCTTGCTTTTCCTACAATTGAAACTTAAACAATATTCTCGGAACAGAATACTCAGATCCAGATGGGCACTACAACTGATTATGCTGTCTTAAATGAAGAGGCACATAGGGAGAACCTCTTTCACCATTGAAGCTAAAAAACTCTGGTCCTCGCTCCCTACAAGGGTAAGAATCATGAACAACCACCTGGAAATCAGAAGGACTGCGAACCCTGGCTATTTCCCAGATGGGGGCACAATTTCCTTGCCCATACTCACACCAAGGAGGAAGAACAACATTGCCCCATAATGCTCTACACCACACTTCTTTGACTGGAACTATCAGCAATCTCGCATTGACCAGATATATCTGCATAGTTACCAATATGCAAACCCAAATCTTGGCCAGAATTATGCAGGCGTGGCCACTAATGGAAAAAAAGCCTAGCACGGAGCACTAACTTTAATGCAAAAACATTGGAAACTGTATGGGTAGCCTCAGGTGGCACGAGGATTGCATGAACAATCATTGTCTCCGACCCTAAATTATTTCAGCACTTACACTGCTTATTCTGTTAATGTCTACTTGAAATTGAAGTAATTAAAATACTTACACAAACCTAACTATGGAGAAAATGCAACTTATTGTTCTGTATTTAATGACTCCCAGGGATGAAAGCAATTTACATTTCTACATGAATCAGCCCTCTGGTTAACCTCCTTCTTGTTACACTATTGTTGCTTGGTCTCTGACTACAGCCCTAGAATTACATTGTAATTATTCCACACTGTGTAGTTAATTTGTAAATAATTGCCCATGTTTTATTCGAAATGCCAATGCTGTACTGTAATATCACTATGTCTACTCCCTCAAGGCACATATACACCGAACTACACACCTGATTTAAACGAGGCCAGTGCACTAATCTTACCGTTTATACATATTTTGTACTAAATAGACATAAGTGACGTTGTTAAAAATGTCATTGAGTTATAGCTCTGCCCACATGACTTCTCCCCGTGTGCATCTCCCCAGCACAGCTGTAATAATATTTTCAGACTAAAATACCATACAGTCGTGTATGCTTGCATGACCCACTTGCATGAATGCTTGCATGACCAGCAGCATGGCTCCTCTCGTGTGACTGCTTGTAAGATCTTGTGCATTAACATTTGCCTGACAGCAGGTATGCCGGCTGGCATGACATCATGCATGAGGCCTTGCCAGCTACATGCATGTCCACTGCTTGTTCATTTGTAGGTCAAACTGCATGACACACTGCATGATGATCTGCATAAAAGAATCCCTTATGCCTGAGGTCTCATGGGTCATTCCTGTCGCTAGCACCTAGGTGCAGAAGCACATAAGTACATAAATCTGATACACACGTCTTTACCACAGCCAGTGTTAAACACACTACACTGCTCCATGCTTTGGCAGCTCCACAGACTAACATGCATTCTACCTGTCGGAATTGTTCTTCAGTGGTAATAACCGCTATATGAATGTACCCACATTTCAATAAATATGACATCTTATCAGGGGTAGTAAATCCTATGGGGCCCATTAAGGAGAGTGCTGGACGTCATTTTTTTAATGCTTGGGCGGCACAAGCCTCTCAACCATATCCATGAGGCCATACAAAGCCACTTTGCGTGAGTTTGAATGGACTCATAGATATGAAGTACGACAAAGCAGTACAAATTGCTGCGTTCCAATACTCCGCACCAGTGAGGCATTCCGTGGGCATTGTGGTGGGTTTCCCCACACAACACCCATGGATTTTGACGCTGCCCCAGATTGACTTAATAATGTAAACCTGGGGCACCGCAAAAGCCTTACGCCTCCCCTGAGCAGGCGTAACAATGCGCTTTTCATTTCTTCTCATATTTCCCTCTTTTCATGTGTGCTGAATTCCGCAGCACACATAGAGGAAAATGCCTCTCTGGATTGTTTTTGAGCAGGAACGTTCCCCTTACTGCGCTAAAAAAATCCTGCATGCAATGCAGGCACTCTGGCACCATGGTACCAGGGTGCCTGTGTTGGCGCTAAGCAGCCAATTGTGCTTCAGTGCAAGAGGAAAAGACAAGTGATGTAACAATAACCCCTCAGTCTTCGCGGTGCGGGGGGCCCTGAGCTCCAGGGAGCCCCTTTTGGCACTCTGCATGGGTCTTAGGCATATGGCCTGAGAGCTCCTGCCCGGACACGGAGCTTGGAACACACCCTCCCATGTATTTTGCAGGGGGGCCCTTCAAGTTTTGTTACGCCACTGGACAAGAATGCACCATATTTATTCTTAAATATGGTGCATTCCTCCCCTTTCACATTGGCGTAGGGCAATGCAGCAAGAAGACTTGCGGTGCTGCCCTACGCGAATACCCATAAACAGTACTTTAAATGGAAATATAGAAGTGCTGGTAATCACTAACCCAAAGTACCTGTTTGCTCCTTGGAAGTGGTGGTACTCTCCCATTAAACGTATTGTAGCAGTGCTGAGAAGTGCAGGTACTCTCCCTTTAAATTTAAAGGATTGTCGGTACTCAGTACGGGACAGTACCTGCCCATTTAAACCACTTCCCATAAATATGGGCCTATGTAAATAGAATTACAATTACAGTGCCGTGCAATGTGACGGAGAACAGAGACTATGCGGTCGTGTCATAGGTGTCAGTCTGTGGTTCAGTAATGCTTTAGTGTTTTCCGAGTCTGAAGTTTACCACTGGGTCTGCAAGACAATCCGAGTAGCTGCTGGAAGGCCTAATGCCACTGTGCCCAGTGTATAATTACATTTCACAAATCTAAGCTATTGTTATGGAAAACGCGTGTTTGTCCTGGGTGCCTGGAAGTGGGCGTTTGACTGAAAGCCTAATACATTTTAGGCTCCGGGTATTAGACGATGAAAGGCTTAGAAGTCATTAGAACAAAGCCATAAAATACATTATTTTCTTTAGTTTAGCAACCACAGTTTAATTATCACCTCGGCACTAGGAATCACGCGATTACTGAAAAGAATAAATTAAAAAACCGTATTTGTATGGAAAGCTCCTTCCTCCTGCCACAAACGTGGATATCTTGCTTCTATAGTGTGAAATACAAAGCTCTGTAATTACTCTGTAATATTGTCAACAAATCTCTCCCAGCACACAAGAACAAACTTGTACTGTGTGGTAACGGTTTCACACACAGAATGAAAAGTGCATGAACTGCATGACATCGACCACAGATCTTTGTCAAGAAAAATAATGTAATAGAAACTTTTTTAATATCACCCACGAGTCTTTTCAATCTCATTTAAACCAGACCATCGTAAAACGTCATGATGTCACCCGTACCAGCTAATGAAGTTTAAAACATAGATCAGTCTGTGTGACATCACCCATTAATCCATTCATTTCTCCTCGTGGAATAAGAAAGACCTGCAACAGCCGTACGACACTGGGAAAGTGTTTTTCGTAGGACGTCAGACAGAGAGGTGTTTGAGGAAGTCGAAAGTTCTCTGACAGGATGTGAAATTATAAAAATAAAACATTGCATCACTTATGACATCATCCATACTGCTTTGTGACTTGTTGAGAGGCCTGTGTGGAAAGGAATTTAGTCATGTGTGCCCAATTTTGGACAATTCTGGAAGTGCCCTCCAAGTGCCAGATTTACAATATATTTTGTTCCAAAAAGTCAAACAGAGCATATGGGGAGTTATTTGAGAGTAAAAGCTGATGTCTATACCCGTCAGGCCCAATCTTGATAATTTCCAGCAGGCCAGGCTTCAATAAAAGCACCTGGATACCAAGGGGATTGTAATAGTAGTACAAGATTAAGGAAGTCCCTGTAACCAAACCCAAGCCTTTGCATCTTTGCATTAGGAAGACTGTCTATTTACTCTTCGAAATTTGCTTAACACCTATTTCTTTGCACATCTTTGTTTATTTTTATAGTGCTCCTTTGCTTTCAATGATGAAAAGTATAAAAAAAAAAACAGCAATATATTTGGAATAAATTAAAGCAGTATTCTTAAGACTTGGAGACATTTTCATGCCTGGCAATTGTAAAACTGGTAATGGTATTCAAAGAGATAACCTTCTGGGGCGTATCACACAGAGAGCCCCAGGGGCGCAATGGCCCTCTATGTGCTCCCTTGAGCACTATGGTATTACAGAAGGGGGGCCACTTGTGCAGCCCCTTCTGTAATACTGATAACACTGGCACACATGTAGAGCTAGAGCTATCTTCAGAGTGCATTCCCTCATTTTTAATGACTTTGCCTTTGTGCCCACCCAATATCATGGATATGGATGCAGGGGCAAAAAGACCCTCAGGATGTGCTCTGAAAATATGCCACAAAAAGGTGGTGCACAGTCTGTGAGCCATCTTAAGCCAGCCTTCTGGAGGGTGCCAAGGGGCTATATTGTCCCACCTTGACTATGGCAACTCTTTGTAGTTAGGCAGCCCTTTATATGTTACAAACACATTTCAGACCATTCAAAATGCAGCTGCCCGAATATTACAGGCCCTTCCTGGGACCCAGTATGCCCCGTTCCGCGCTGACTACTCTGCACTGGCTACCAATAAACAAAACCATCCAATTTAAGGCACTCTGTATTGCCCAGCGTGTCAAATATAAAGCAGATCCACAAATTCTTCATCATCTGATCAACCCTTTTCAGGCTAGTAGAGATTTGGGGTCAGACAAATTAGGCCTCCCAAGAATCAAGAGAACTGATAGTTTTCCTATCTAGTTCCAAAATTGCAATTCCCAATCAACCTTAGACCCATTGGTAATCTATCTAGCTTCAGGAAACATCTGAAAACCTATCTGTATGGCTAAATGGTCTCTCCCAGTCTTGGCTGTTAGCGCTGAGAATCCTGATTCGGGTAGCCATGCGCTTAAGGAAAAGTGACAATAATAATGGACCTCCTCAGACATCGCCCTGTAGGCAGGTGCAGTCACTAAATTCACCTGCCTGCAAGGGTATCACACTCCCCTCTTTAAATTGCAGACAGCATGCTACCTGCATTTTGAAACATAAGGGGGCATATTTACAAGCTCCTTGCGCCACCTTGTGTCACCCTGATGTAATTTTTTTTTTTTATGCTAAGGCGGCGATAAGTTGGCCTTTTTCACATGCCACATTTACACAGTGGGGCAATGCTTGCATTGCCCCACTTTGTAAACCCTTTCGCCACATTATGCCTGACTCAGGCATGATGTATGCAAGGGGGGTGTTTCGACTCAGGGAGGCCTGAAAAAATGGCACAGTGACATTTACAACATTTCACTGCACCATTTTTTATGTCATTGGTCATTGCTCAGAGCAGGCGTTAAAATGATGCATCCATAGTAACCCACGGGCTTCCCTGTGCTTTGCGCCTTGAGACCCTATGGGTGATTAGCTGCACTTTACAAATCCATGATTAATTGATTGCTGCACTAGCATCAAAAATGTTTACACTAATGCACCAAAGCACCACAATAGCATCAAAAACGTTGACGCTATTGTGCTAACGACTGCCATGGTGTGCTGTATTATAAATACAGCGCAACCATGGTGTTGTTAGGTGGTGGTAGGGGGACGCAAGAAAAGTGGTGGATGGGACCGATGTGCCACTTAAATCTGCCTCCTGATTTCTATAGTTATAAACAGCCCTTCCGTATTTCACTGAAAGCACTGCCCCCAGGGCAGGCAGAGTGTCCTGACTGTCCAGAGGGCAGTGCATGAATTGCAACAGAGTTCACTGTCCTTGTTTGCGCCTAACGTAACTGTTTAAGGGTGCACAGTGACACAAACAGGGACATTGCTCCCTATCTGTAATGCAGGCTCTGTTGTTATTTGAAAACTCTCTTACCAACTTGTCCATACATAAGTTTGCCGTGAGCTCCCTCACTTGCTCTAAAATAGTGAAATTCTGTAACTATGGAAAGGTTTGAAAATAGGAAATAGTTTTGAAAAGGTGCTCTCACAGGCAGCAGCTGCAGTCCCTATACTGGCTCTGGAAAACATCAGCATAGTCATGCAGCAGTTCACAAATAGTGGCAACATCTACACCAGTGTAGCTCCTTGAGGTGAGGTGAGATATGGGTTTTCAGGGTGTGGAAGCATGAGGTGGTGCCTTCACTGACGAGCTGCTGTGTCGAGTTTGCAGTCGTTGGCGATCTTGAATGTTTTGGCATGGGTGATGGGGGTGGGAATTGATCCCAGCTTTGTTGCCCACCAGTGTAGTCGCACAAAGAAAAGTTAGCCCCAAAGATCACAACTTCAGTAGTCTCAGTGTTTAATTTCAGGCAGTTGGACTTCGTTCATCATATATATATACCAGGCAGATACAGCTAAGAGGAGAGGAGAACGGAAAGCTTGTGGGGCTTGCAGTTTTTGATACCCTGTTTGTGAATAATGAAAGTTTGTGCTTGTGTCTCTTTAGTATATAGGATCTACATATGTACATGTGCAGTTTGAGTGAGTATTGTATGTGTGTGCGTGCCTGTGGTGTTTTTGCGCATGGTGTGGAATGTCCATTTTGTGTAGGTGTTTCTGCATGCAACGTTCATTTGAGCTTGATGTGAGTATGCTTATCTGTTGTGTATATGGGTATAAAAATGTTGTTTATACACGGGGGTGCTTGTATGCGGTGTGCTTTGTGCTCATTAAACAACAGATGGGCGTGAAAAATTATATTGATAATATGACAATACCTTATTTGAGGCAAGCAGACAGCATACACTTTCTGAATGTGTATGTGATGCAGCTTTGGGTACTGAAGGTCAAAGGACCACACTCTCTGCAGCTGCTGTGCATGAATCATCATTGGTGCGGCCTCTCACTGTAACAGTGAACCTTATGCAACCTAAATCTATCTATGCAGTGAAATGCAAAAATTAACTAAACACTATTTAGGAAATGTGACCAAATTTGAGAGATGAAATTTTGCCTTAAAAATTGCACATATTTAGTTGTAAAATAACTGTATGAAGTATATGCTATGACGTACACAGATGCTATCCATTTATCTGAAAATCATACCTTGTGGCAAATGTTTAGCAATATCAATTTTTAAATATATCTGTTGAATTAATTATTTAGTTCTGAGGTAAGTTTGGATAATTAGCCTTGATGCCCCCATCGGTATATCATGCAACCTGGATTACTCTTAGTAGCTCTTTTTTTGTACTGATGTTTGCAGCAGGATTTACTAAATTATGCAGCAAGTAAAGACAAATAATGCAGCATAATGTGGCACATTTTATGATAGTATTACTCCATTACTTTGTCAATTTTTACACGTGTTATCCCTGTCTGGGCATAGGTTGCCCCTCATTAGTACACGTTTACCACCTAAGTATGGCAACAAACAACCGATAAGTGACCGTCAGCCTTTGCGAAGGTCCTTCAGCTGTGCAGCAACGTGTGTTGCTGTAATTTTAGCACCTTTTGAAGCATTTGAGCTAAAAACATTTTTTCAATCTGCCGATTATGCATCATATAATGGATTATGTGGCAAATGCTGCAAATCCAAAGTTATGAGGTAACCACAAAATTGCATAATTCCAGTGGCCCCAACTATAACATGGGAATGTGCACTGTACTGTGGCAAGATATCAGAATATGAAAAGATCACATTTATAACCCTGCCACACTAGTGAGAATATATCCAGCCTAGCACAATCTTTTACTTGAGATAAAACGGTTATTTACTTTACCACAGCATCGTGCACATATTCTAATAGACATGGAGGAAGCACTTTACAGGTGCTTTCTCTGCGGCCTGTTCTGCTGTGACTGGGATGGCCAAAGGTCAAGTTTGGGTGGGCCTGGCTAGGACCAGGCCTGGTAGGATAATGATCAGGTGTGTGGTATTTTTGAACCATTAGTAGTTCCCTCCACCAAAATGACGAATAACTATAGGAACTGGTGTCTGTGCACTAATTTCAAAAGTGTTTACTCTCATTGTGAGGACTTCTCCCTGAGATATTAATACTACTTTTCACAAGTGAATTTTGCCTGGGATTAACCCCAAAACACGTGTTTTACTCACAAAATCGTAAATAAGATGTGGACAGAAGCTTCTATGTCGCCTAAGTCGTATTTTCAGGCAACACGTAATAAGGGCATGGACGTCATTTAGGGTTCACCAGGGGTCGCACCTGCGACCCCTAGCTTGCCCCTTGGGACCCCTGGCTTCAGAGGTGGCAAATTCAGTGCCAGGAACACAGGGGCAGCTCGTCCTTATGGACGTCAGTCCGGGCTCCGCTCCCTTTGCTTTTTGTAAATTTTTATTACACTAATAGTGAATCATAATACATAATTCACTATTAGTGTATTACTCATGTGAATATGCCCTTCCATGGCAGCGGAGGTAAGTACAAATGATTTTATATGTACGTGCGAGCTTGCGTGTGAGTGTGTTTGTAAGAGTGAACTTTTGTGTATGTGCAAGTATGTGTCTGTGAATGAATTTGAGGTCAAAGGGCTCGTGATGTCACTTCTGCTACGCTGACATTTTGGTGATTTGATGTCCGTGTAAAGTCGCCACAGTGTAAAGTCGCCAGTTTTGAGCTGTACAGCGGAATTTACGGGCCACTTGCAATGAGGGCCAATTGGTATAAAATTAAAAACGTTGCAATATCCGTGCCATTGTCTATATTCCGGTCCGCATGGAAATGAAAAACACTGAAAAATGTGATTTCACCTTCACATCTTTGTTTGCGGACAAATGACATAAATTAAAAAATGCTGTTTATACATCGATTTCAGTGAATGAACTGAATGCCATTTCAATGACCATTTACGCCATGCCTCCTGTGTGTACAAAATGAAAAACAGTCAATAACTTTGAAGCATTTTACAGCGCGTCTGAGTGTACGAAATTAACACGTTGCAATAACTGCTTTATATCCTCAATGTTTCTTTATGTATTACATTGAAACCAGCGCAATAAATGTGACATATGTCCCAAACTTCTGTGTGTTAGACACTGGAAGCATTACAACAACAGCTGTGGCGTTTTCAGAGGTCCTCTCACTTTATATATAAATAACGTTGCAATAACTTTATACTTGCGTCCCTATATTTCTTCGAGTATACTAAAAGCATTATGATAGACTGATGTCACCCATAGTTTTATTTCCTGGCTTTCTCCTGATCTCAACCTGTGGCATGACTGGCTTTTTCATTAAAGCATTGTGTGGCTAGTACCATACCAATTTGTTTCTAACACACAAGAGTCTAATGGAACGTACTTTTCTCTCTCTCTGACACTTTCTATGAGGTGCCCTGGTCCCATTTGTCAATAATTGTTTTGCAATTTTCAGTGCTTAATGTGTTAAAGACTGAGAGCTGGTGCACAACAGCCCTGCTCAGAAACCGGCAACCGGTGCAGTGAAACATTGGTGCACCAAATACCAATGCAATCTAGGTCCATATTTATGGCCTGGTTTGCGTCCCATTTGCACCACGCAACATGGTGCAACAGCAGCACAAACCTTAAGTGAGATTTATGGAGCCAAGCAAGGCCACCTTGCGTGGCATCATAAATCTTGTGTAATGTAACGCAGCGCAGAGCAGATCGCTGCATTACATTACTCTGTGCCAGGGAGACATTTCCATGGATGTTGCTTGGGTGTTCCCACGCAACATCCATGGATTTTGATGCAATCCCAGACTTACAAGAATTTGTAAACCTGGGTATGTGCCAAAATGATACGCCTTCCCAGCAGACGTACCAAGGAGAAATATCTTTATTTCTCCTTGTTTTTTCCTTTTTCTATGTGTGCTGCATTCTGCAGCACATACGTTAAGAGGAAAAAGCCTCTTCCTGCACAAAAACAATCCTGCATGCCTGTGTTGGTGTCAGTGCAGGGGGAAATGACAGAAACGAACATTATTGCATAGATACAGTACATTCCTGTCCTTTCCCTGTGACGCAGGGCAGTGCAGTAAGGTGAATTGCTGCAAAGCCCTGAACAACAAAGCCCATAAATGTGGGTCGTGGTCTTTATTTCACCATGTGTCTCTTCAATTCAGTACTATACCCTCCCTGACACTTTATTTCACTCATGCAGGCTCCCGCTTTCTCCCTTCATGACAGGTTTTCCGTATTTTTCTTCCTCGTCTTTCCGTTTTGTCTGTATTTTTCTCTTTTCCTCTCATTAAATGTCTGATGTAGAAAATAAGCGATGGTGGCCCCCGCCAGCAAACACCTGCTCAATTTAAAAACTGTTTTTATCTCCAATTTTCTAGGCCTCTTTGCTTTCAGCCGGGGTAAGGTAGTTTATGCTGAAACATTCTTGTTCCATTTCATGCACATCAAGCCAGACCCATAATATCTGTCTTCCATTTCAGTAACAGTTATTCACTGAACACCTGTGCTCTGGGTGTTACTGTTAGTACCTGGTTCCTTTGGAATTGTGTGGAGTGTATGTGATCCAGTAAGGATGACACTGTCCATACGGAGTCCTTAGACTACATCATTAGGAAGACGAGTCAAGAAGTGAGGTGGAAATCGGGACCAGCACCAGGCATCCTTCTTCTCAATGAGACAGGGAGGCAGAACATCCAGACCCACCTCCTCAAGGACAGGCCCTCCTCGCTGGCCCTACTCCTGTGTTGCGTGCAGTCTTAAGGTGCGTGGTGGCAGGACTACCTCCTCCCATGAAAGTGGTGTCACATGCACAGGAACTGAAGAACCATTGGGGATCAAACCCTTTTCGTCTTTTGAGTCTCTTTTGCAATGACAAATCAAGACCCCTCCCTGTGTATGTTGGCGGTCATCCAGACCTGCTGCACCAGATGTCAGTAGGCCTCCCTCCTTCGACTCACCTTATGGAATTAATTCTGAGTTTACTCTGGTGTGGGCAACATCTGTTACAGTCAGATCATGACAGGCCTCAAAACCTAGTGGTTCCTCCTGCATGCGTGGGGTAGGAGGCTGATGAGATGGAGGACACCACTGAATCAGCGAGGAAGAAGCCTTGTTGAAAGAGAAAACCAAAGAAGCCAACCTTTATCAGTGCTCGAGTGTTATGTTGTTCCTCCAGGAAGAACAAGAAACGGAAAACAAGCACAAAGCACAAGCCAAGTCCACCATTCTCGCTAGCCACCGAAAGACGTTTTGATGTTGTTCTGAAATCCACGCAGCACCTCAGCCACTCGCTCTCCAGATCATGGAGAGGCAGTAGCTGATATACAACTCCTCTTTTGAGTGCAAAGCTCTAAGCTCTTTGAACTTACAGCTGGTATAATGTCTTCTCGATTCCATGGCTTTACAGCACTGCTTTTACTGTCCTTTTCACGCAAGGATAGTGGACTCCCTTGCAGACATGTATGTTATCTCAAACCCTTTAAACTGGGAAAAGCTGACTTTTATGTTGAATCAGCCTCCTGTACTTTCCTCAGAAGCAAGCTGTAGATCTGATAGTAAATTGGAATTACTTCCCTATTTATAATCATTTGTGTTGCCTTAAAGCTAGAGAGACTACACTTATTACTTCAAGATCTGGTCCTCCCCAGCCCTTGAACCCCCTTTTCAGTTTCCAGCAAAAGAGGCTCAGCCTTTTTTGGTACCCACATCTTGAACATCCTAGATGCCCTTTTGGGTCTGCTTCTGGATACCACAGGACATCTATCAGGAATGTGCAAGGCTCTAGTAAATTAATCCCTTTGGCCCCTTCGACTAAAGAGGTCGCCAGACTCTGACACTGAGGCTAGCCTGTATCAGCGAGCACAAGGACTTACACAGCCTAGAGCATTGCTAACCAGTGTAAGCCAATACACTTGAGCTCTTGTCCATTGAGACACCATTCTACCATGCCATAAGGAGTGCTTTCTATGCAGGCGGTGGTCTCGCTTCTCTTGCTAAGGTAAAAATATTTAATTGAGCCCTATATCCTCAACTAGGCTAATGAGATCTGGAAAGAAACACACTTCGAGCAGGCATCTCATATTCTCTGGATACCACAACGTATCAATTAAAAACTTTAATCTGTGACTGCCCAATGACCCTGGATATAGTTCCATTTATATGGGCTGGTTATATCTCTGCTCCATGTTCAGGTAATCTGCCACAGGGCAGTGTAATGCAATTTGAGAGAAACTAGAGATATTGTAATTTAGAGGTTATTAAAACCTCTCTTCCTCAGGCTTTAAGACTGATAAATCCTACATCACCCACCTACTGTGTTCCATACTTCCAACACCATTCTCACTAAAGTACTCAACAAGCTACTATGAGTTCAAAAATGCAAAGACTCAGCAAGCATTCAATCCAAACTTGAGAGCTCATTAAAGGTTTGCCAATGTACCAGAAATTGAAATAGGAATTATTCCACTGACTTCAAAGCTCAATATACTACTTTAGCAGAGTCTTACACAACCCAGATCAAAATCACCAAGGTAGCATATTTTTCTAACGGTATCTGTACTGCCCATATTTTGTTGGAGGATATTTATTGGATCATTGATGAATTGCAAACTCCAAAGGCTATTCAGTCAACATTTGCCCCCTTGGTTAAACTTTTGAAGGACCTGGCACCATTCTTTGAGAGAAGGATCACTACGTTTAGCTTGCATATTGCCAGGAAGGTATTCCTGAAGGTGTGAATGTGTTTGAGAGGCCACATGACTTCATAGAGTGCTTTGCTGTCATTACTGAGGTTGAGCTCAGGTGGGTCCCACCTGTAGTTAAACAGTACTGAAGCACTTTATAATTTTAATGTACATTATAGGAAAATAGGATTCTTAGTGGCACAAATACATGGAATTGTTGACTTGAAATTACTGTAACCTTAAAACATAGATTACACACAAGAATACATTTGGAAAGGACAAAGAATTGACAGCAAAACCATTGTCAAAATAAAATATTAGCCCACGAATCCTGGCACAGAGTACAACTTCTTTTTAGGCAAATGTGCACGTGATCATGCACAGTGCTGTCACTCAGAAAAGAAGAAAGCCAGTGGCTAAAGTGTGCTGCCCATTGCCCCATGCTTTCTGCTGTGGCAGGGGAAGCAAGATGTGAATGACAATTAAAAAGACCAACGAATGAAAAGGGGTGACCCTATGCCCCTCTAAGTATAGATATATGTATATTTTTTCCTTCATTATTTTTTTTAATACATGAATCTGTAGGGAAAGATAAAGCTTTCTTTAAGCCTTACCTAAAAGAAGCAGATATAGAATTTCTACTAGACTCCCCTGCTTTCTGACCAGGGGAAACTACTCTATAGATTGGCTTTTACCCAGATTCAATTGCCTCTCCTTCATTCGCTTGTAGATGTCACCGACTTTTTGAAGCAACATCCTTCCAAGATCTTGCTCTTTATTATTAAGAGCACCATTTCCAACTTGAATTGGCGAAAGTAGCCAGGTGGGTATGGAACCACAATACCACAATCAGAATATCATAACCAAGCCATCTTTTAATAAAAATATCATGTCCTATCTTTTACAAAAATATTGACTCATTGGAGTAATAATTACTTCTCTATAACCAATGACACAATATTTGTCCAAAAAACTTTTAAGGCATCACACTTCTTCCAGATTATATTGTTGCTAATCATAGTCTGCGATGCAACCTGCCAGGTGCCATGTGCCCCGTACCTGCCCCTCCAAGAATGTGCATAACATTTACATCCTCATCAATGCTGAAATATTGTTGGAAGCACAGAATGTAAAGGTGTATATCATTTCTTTAATTAATAAACTTTCAAGAGTGTTTCTCTTTAGTCATGTACCTGTTGTGACCACTCTAGTCCAGTCTAGACGGGATGGGCATAACTCCATCTAATTGGTGGCTTCTGCTAAACGATTAGACTACATGTGGTGCAGAATGCAGCCCTGTGGCTACTCACTAAGGCATCAAGAGGCGAACATGTAAGACCCTGTCTCTATTCTTTCCATGTGCTCTCTGTAAACAACAGAACACTTTTTAAAATTGTGATAATTAGATTTACATCAGCGTTGTCTCAACCTGAGAGAGCACCGGGATATTTCCTTGTGCACTCTCTTTCAAATGCCAGCAAGAGGTTGTAGGGCCATGCTCCTTATCTTCTAGTGGGATCCCTTCTGTTTAAGGTAACTGCACATGATTATCAGATTTTATCATAACAGTGTTGACCCTGTTGGGTAACTGATTAGAAGTTCCCATCAGTGCCTTGTAGGCCATAAAAGATTTGTCCCTTTACATACACATTCTGCAGCTGAAGTCAGTTTCATCCTGTTGCCCATGAAGGCCTTTCTTCCAATGATCAGGTCCAGAGTAGTAGTGATCAAGGTAGACAACACTATGATCCTGTTCCATAAAAAGAAGTATAAGGAAATCACTGATAATTACCTCTATTGCTGGCAGCAGAACTATAGGAATGGATCATCTCTCGTGGTACTTCCCTACTGGCCTCCCACTTTATGCGGGTTAACAACCAAAAATACTGTCTTCTGAATAGGCATTGCATCTCTTCTTACAAGTGGGATCTCCATCAAAAAGTCTTCAACTCTATTTTAAGGCCTACACATTGAGATCTATGCAAGCATACCTCTCTGCCCGAGCTCCAGCTGAGGGTGACTACCCCCCTGCATGTGCAGGGTTCCAATGACCTTGGGGGGCAGCCTGATATTTGATGGAGAGGACTGCTTCCGTATATATTTTCAAGCCACTCTAATTTAGGAAACCCTGGAGAAAATTTAGGACAGTCTTGTATTCTGTATCAGTCTGGTGGTCCCAGTTTGGTCTTGCAAAATGTGGGTCTTGAATCTACTTCACTCTCATCAGAGGAAAACATGTCCCTCAGCGTTGGGACCACTTGCACTTGGAAATGCAATAAGCCCATCATTCAACTTGGGATATGCTCTGGAGGAGCTAGCCTTTGTTCACCTCTGTCTTTGTTTGGAGAATTTAGCTGCCCAGGCAGCTCCCTCAAAGTCCTCCACAACAGCAGAGCACACACAGAAGTGGCTAGAATCTATGGCCTTGTTTGTGGGCAATGTCATGTCCTTCTCTAAATATTAGGCTGAATCAGGCGCCCAGGTGGACATTTGCAAAATATACTTTGTGAGCACTGGGGCCTTTAGGAACATGCCTGGTGAATAGGACTAGACTCAGAACTAGAAGCAACCCAGGTAAAAAAGTTCAAAGTAACAGTGATCCCCTCCTCTTTCTTTCCATTCTTATTCATTATCGAATATCTCTATCACTCTCTCTCTCTGACTTTTTATTCTCTATCTCATTCCCTCACTTTCCTTTTGACCACACTGTGCTGGCTACCATAAGCCCCAGGGACCTGGAGACCGAGAAGGTGCCCAATAACTTCCTAAAACTGACCTCCAGTGGCCAAAACCCCTTGTCACCAGGGAAATGCCAGATAGAAAAAATGCCAGTCTGACCCTGCAGGTGAATTCACATCAACCACTAACCTGGTCCTTCAGCACCTATCCCCTCCTGGCAGGCACTCCATAAAGTCTTCTGCTTTAAATCTGGTTATGGGCAGATTAAAGCAAAATCCCTTCAATGCTACGGCCTCCTATAGCATGTAGCACCTCTCTTGGAAGACTTACTTCTCAGTCACCAACACTTCAGCTGTATTAATGCTCTTCTTAACTATGCACTGTTTTCCATTATAACAAAGTGGCAATGGGAGTTCACCATTCTTTTGTCACAAGATGTTGATTGTCTTTTTTTCCATTTCAAATATGTGTTTGATCAATGATGGTCCAGCCATATACAGTGCCACCCTGTGTGATGTGTTTCTCTGTGCATAGCTGTGAGCTCACTGGCTATTTGGTAAGATTTATTTCAACTTTGGTTGATGAAACACCGCACAACCTTGATGTTGGGTGCACCATACATTATTTATTAAATAGGACCATGGCCGTGCACCTTACACTCTCATCTTCATGATGTTTGGGGATCAAGCAGACCACCCTGGCCAGATGGAATACACCGTGCTTCTCACACTGCTATACTATACATGGAACCGACCAACCATATGGGGTCTAAGAACACCTCACCAAAGCTAAGCAACTGAAGCGGCAATCTCCAAGCATTTATGTATTAGAGTAATTAGAATGAGAGAGCCTAATAAATTGGATGCTCCGCAGACACCACTCTATTCAGCCTTCCTCTCTTCGCAGTGCACTATTCAGCCAGGAAGTTCTGCGAAACCTGTTTATCTAGGCCCAAGCAGCCTGATGCTGCTTATTCTTCCTCATCTGTATTCTTTGTGCAGTGGAATTGACTGGTTGAGGATGGGTGAGAGCAGGCTGTAAGAGCAAGACAAAACAGCCTTCTTGACTCCTACGATAACTTTGTTACTGCTAATCTTTAATCTATCTTCCATTATCAGTGCTCTTCCATCGAAGGCTCGGCTACTGGTCAAATTTTCATACATGGATTGCCAACTTTTTTTACCTGAATGGAACTAGAGAGACTGCACATCCATACAGTTTCATAGTTGCCTGCATAAGACTTCAGGGGCATCACTTTCAGTAGAGATGCAGTGGCACAGGGACCCAGTGATGTGGTGAGTCCATTGCCCACCTATGATGTATGTCATTTACTGTGCAAACAGGAAGCAAGGAGTCTACTTTTTTGCTTGCATCTTAGTTATGCCCCTATGTTTGATACATGGGGCCATATTTATGACCTGGTTTGCAGCGCTCTTGCATCGCGCAATGTGGTGCAAGAGTGACACAAACCTTGAGTCAGATTTTTGAGCCACTTTGTTTGGTTTTGAATGCCTTAAAAAATCTTGTGTAATGCAACGTAGCACAAATTTCTGCATTGCATTACTCTGTGCCAGGGAGGCATTCCATGGGCATTATGTGGGTGTTTTCAGGCAACTCCCATGGTTTTTGACATATTTTCAGATTTACCAAACCATGTAAACCTGGGAATGCACCAAAAACATATGCCTCCCCAGAAGAGACGTGAAAGGAGAAATATCTTTATTTCTCCTTATTTGTTCCTCTTTCTATGTGTGCTGCATTCAGCAGCACACATAGAGGAAAAACCTCTCAGGATTGTTTTTATGCAGGAAGGTGGCCCTTCCTGCACAACAAAAATGCTGCCTACAACACAGGCACCCTTGCACCATGGTGCAAGGTTTCTTGCATTGCCTCTAGGTTGCCAAAATGGCACCAGCACGAGGAAAAAGGACAGGATTGCACCGTATTGGATAAATACAGTGCATTCCTGCCCTTTCCCTGTCACGCAGTGCAAGGTGACTTGCTGTACTGCACTGCACTGCACTGCACTGCGTGACTTGGCCATAAATAAGTTCTTTGGTGTGCAAAACTGTATTAATCAGCTATTGAAGCAGTTTGACACCCTGCCACTAGATGGTACAATACAAGGGCATGTGTATAAGTGGTGCAGTCTGTGCAGTGGCACCACGGCCCAGAGGCAATAGAGGGCCTAATTAGGACTTTTTAGCTTTACATCCCCATACATAACCCAAGACAACAAATGGCAGAAGGCAACAAAAAATAGAAGTCCATATACCTCCCACACCTGTCACGGAGCATGTGACCGTCACTCACTCAGTTGTTTAATCAGTTTTCTGGAATACGTTGTTGAAAGTTTAGAGGCTGCTTTGTAGGTCATTTACAGTGTCAAGATTCAAACTGTAGCAGTCAATACCTTTCCACAGAGAGCAGGTCATTGCAATACTTATACATGTCCAGTTGCAAGTGCAGGACAGGTGGCTATCACAGTGGTACAGCTCCTGTCACAGTAAGTTGGACAGGCACCTTCTATGGTGATTCAGGTCTTGTCATAATGTGCATGTCATTATTCAGACACCGCCCCAAAAGAATTATGCATATGTATGCATGTGGTATTTGTATAGCATGAACCAAGCCAAAATGCAGCAAAGTGCTGTAGAGGGTCAAAGGCAAGCATAAAGTCAACAAGTGACAGAAGAGGTAGCTGGTTATTAAATACTAAACTTGATATCACTATTCCCACAAGGCTATTGACTCACCTGTGTGCAGACCACTTGAAGCATGAAGCTTTTGTTATGGTCTTCAGGTCACTGAAGGCAAATATGTATCCAAATGCTACTAGGTATCTGACAGCGAGTGGTTGAACGTTAAGATGGCTGGTTCAGTTTATGCTTACGGGGTTGAGGAGTGATGCTGATGGTGGCCGATAGCTTTATTGCATGATACAAGGAGATGAATGCAGCCCATTGTCCTTGCATCAGGACCCTCAACAACATTACTATGCTAGAGGTAAAGTATCATTACCCTAATACCAACACCCATGATACTGGGGTGATTTTACAATTTCCGTGTGGCAAAATTGTCCCAGGTCCATGCAATTATAAGTAAAACGACATTGAATTGAGAATTACCGCATGAGGATGATCTTTCCAGCAATCGAACAACACGGAGTCTACTCTTACCTGCGGTAGGGTGGAGTGGGGGGGCAGTTGTTTTTTTTCCAGTGAGAAGCATACAGTGATTCTTATTGTAGGAAAACAAAAAAAGTGAGACTTGGCTGCTGCTGCAACCAAACCCTCAGGCAACTTTTCAAGACAGAAAAATCAGGTGAGGTTCTTCTACACTGGGAAGATCTGGATGTAGAAAAACCTAACCACTAATAAAGCAAGAAAGTCCTTCTAGTTCTGTGTGACCTATGATCAGCCCCTCGAAGTTGATACAGAACCTTGGACTTTGTAACACAGTAACAATAAAGTTAGCTTGATATTTATCTCTTAAAGGGAATAAAATGTAAGACATTACAACGCCTGTGTGACTTCAACAATAGTTCTATGTAGGGAACAAACACCAACTGTTGTTTCTCAGTGTATCCATTAAAAGGTTGCATTAATAGTGATTTGGTCAGTTGCATCCAACATCTGAAATAAAGAGAATTGCAGTAACCCACTTTCTCCAGACACACATATGGCAACAGATCTGTGATGTTCTATGTGCCTCTCTTGGAAAACAGTGCACCTGCCGCACGCTGTCATCTATATTTCTCTTTCATTGTATAACATTAAAGACAATGTGACACCTTTGAAATTTTCCATATATTTTTTCCAACAAATGAAATAAAAAACATTGCGATAACTGTTTGATGTCCCCACTGTACCGACTCCACCCCCCACCCCACCCCCGTGACAAACATGTCCGTTCATCTGTCCAGCTACCCCAAATACCAAAACACTGGAACCTCGTCCAGGTGTCCTCGTCAGCATCTGAAATAAAATAAAATGTTGCAATAATGTTGTGCTCACGTCCAGCCTTCACTACACAGACATTACAAAAATGAAAAGTGGCCATCATCTGGGGAATATGTGTGGTTCACTAAGGTGGAACCAGGAAATGGAAGTTCTAATCTGGACCTGCCCACTGAGCTAAATTGTGTGACCCAGGAAAATGCACACTTGGCCTGATTTACAAGTAGGTGGTAATGACAAACCTGCAGATTCCTGGTAGGTAGTTGTAGTAAAGTGGAATTACCACTAACGCCAAAGGCAGGATTAGCATTTTTGCTGGGAATCAGATTTACCACCCACATCTAAGAACGGCCATAATTTCCTTACACTTTAGCACCCTTGTATGCTGACATTGGACCATCTTCACAACGCTTTTTTCGTGAGGAAGTGTCAATTAATATGTATTGGACTGTGCTTAATTTGTTGAAAAAAATAAAAAAACAAGTGCAGAAGTCCAATTTCTTCCTAAAAGACCGATGCTGCCAATCTGATAGGATGCCAAATACCCGTCGTCTAGTCTTGATTCCGCCCCATCCCGCTTTTTCCCACCATCTTCAACATCCTATTTATCTCAGTTCTTTTCATCCCTGCTTTCTCCCTTTGTCACTGTGATCTTATCTTTCCCTTCCGTTTTTTTCCTTTCTCTCTCTTTCTATGGCTCAAAATCTAAAGTGGAAATATAAATTCTCGTCTCCAAAACCAGTGCCACTGCCCACCACCTGCAACCACCGGAACAAATACAGCATTAGCTGTGACTTACACTTAAGTTTAGACTAAGACAACTACTAACAGAGAAAGCTTTGTAAAAACTGTTCATTAGGAGCAGTTGGAAATTAACTAATCATCAAAATTGAAATACAAGTAAGTTAATATCTAGATATAATAAAAAATACATTGCAATGTGTGTACATGCGCAAATCACTCCCAGCACAACAAATAAATAAGGGCAGAGGCTGTGTAATGTTAACCTTCCATCTGAACAACCAGTAGAAAATCCATACCTTTAACTTAAACCCACATTGGCCCTGATTAAGAGTGGGTTGACGTTTTCCAACAGGGGTCTGAATTATGAGCTGGTAGTATTTACCACATCCGGTAATTACCAGGAGCGGTAAATATCTCACACTTCTTTATATTTTGGCAGGACAAACCTGCTGAAATGTAACTGGGGAAAAGTGTACAATATTTACCGTACCATGGGGATTTCAGTGCGGTAAGCATCTTATTCCTCAGGAACTCGTGATAAGTGCTATTTATGAAACCCAAGAAATAACGTATATGGTATTGTTACTTAGCTGGTGCGATAAAAAGCACCTGAATTCCAACAAACTAGGATTCGGGGGGTAATGTGCTCAATATCTTTTCCATTTTACATTCTGTCCATTTTTTGTCCACATTACATAAAATGAAACAACAGGTGTTTGATCAGGCGGCAACAAAAATAACCAGAAAAAAGATTTGTCGCAAAGAGGTTTGCTTATACTCCAGGGCATAGACTTTTCTTTAAGAAGATCACAGACTTTCGCTCTGGGCGCTCATGCGGACTGGCCAGTGGGCAACATGTCTTTGTGGTCACTCGTGTGGGGGTATGTGACCACTGCAGGGGAATGGACAGACTCCAACTTAGCCGAGGGCAGTTGGTCACACAGTCTCAGCTCCAGGTTCTCTGCGCTCAGATGGCAGGCCGGCCCCCGACCTTCTTTGCGAGTGACATAGGTTGATGGGCCCACTTTGGGTCTCTCTGACAGTTGGCTCTCCCTCTTCTCCACTGTCTCTGGGTTCCGAAGGCTGCAGAAGAGGATAGCCACAAAGCTCTTCTTGAAGTTCTCATTCATGAATGTGTACACCACAGGGTTGTTAAAAGAGTTAAAAAATCCAACTGCTTGCACGATGGCAATGATCATTTTGATGGTTACGTCATCGTACTCTTCTTCCAAGTTATCTGGAGAATTAATAAAGATAACAGTAATATTAGAGGGGACCCATCACTTCAACTTGTCTGTCCATTTATTGATCAGCCGAGTAGCAAAGACTTTCCAGCTCTAACATTTAATAAACTACATTTCCAAATTGGTCAGTATCACAGCACATGCACTGATATACTACACTCACAGCTACTTATAGATGTCTAGATGCTGATATATAAATGACCTAGCCAAAAAGAACCATGTTTTCAGATGAAATATAGTACATTGTGCCCATTTTTCCCAGCAGAACTTTGATTGTAAAATGTGAACAGCCATTAATATCTATTGATATCTATTTCTGTGCGAAGGGTCGGACTTTCTTTCACAAGTCTATTCAATTATATACTTCTATGGTGTCGTCCGAGATGTATTTGGAAATGGTAGGGGTAATTCTGTCTTGTGTGAGCTAAACATAAGCTTCATGTATGTTAACCAGGATTTGAGTTCAATAAGGGAGAAGCTTAGAGTTTTGAAGGAAGGAGATAAAGCAGTGGATCTTGTGATATAAACATGTGTTGCATCATTCTGTTTCCCAGAGGCAGTGTAAGTTGAAACTTAAAAGGGCGTAGAAGGAGTCTTCAGTGACCCAAATGGTACATTTGTAAGGAGAAATAGAGAGGTAGCAGCTTTAATGCACTGAATTATGTCTGTCAAACTGGACAAGAACCACCTGAGCACCGTTCCTTCAGTGACCATTCTCTTTTGTTGAGAGCGTCGTGGTCTACAGCACTGAAGAATGCCACTGAGACTAACCGAACCAAGAGGTGTGAGTTTTCTTCATTATGTATCAATAATAAGTCTGAAGGGAAGGATTTCAACCAGAATCTGGATTAGAATTCACGTAGAACATATTTTGTATAGGTATAGCCTTCTGGTTGGCTGGCTACATATATCTAAGACTAGGTTGGAAATCACCAAGAAGTTATTATTTTGTGTAGTCTTCTGTCTTGATGGCTCACATCCTTCCACAATCTTGCTGAGGATGACCCTTTCAACTTTTATTTTTTGCACAACTATGGACCGACCCCAACCGATCGACAACCTTTGACCTCTGTTGGCCCTTTCACACTGTGTGAATCCTCAGTCGGTGACCCAGGCATTCTCTCCAGTTCTTACAACACATGGCTCTCAGATGTTTTCAACACCATTGCAACATGTCAAGCAATCCACACCCTTTTCACCAAGCCCACCCCTACCAGGTACACAGAGGGACTGCATAACATTAAACTGGAAAAAGTTAGAATGTCTTTGGCATATATCATATTTTGCTGAAGCAAAGATCATGTACATCCCTGCTCTTGAAACTTAAAACAAGGACATTCGAGTATCTCGTAGACTTTTATCATTCATCTAGAATTTCAACAGAATTTTCTCCACTGTTAAAAGCTTTCTTTAGCCTACATCACTTAGAAACACTATTACCCCTTCTCAGAAGCTCTGCAATGATCTTTCCTCTTTTGTCTATGATAAGATTACTGCAATTTAAGCCAGTTTTACAGTACAGCCTTATATAGGCTCTTTCAACTGAGTTCTTCATAACCTGAGTTTCTGTTCAGAGCTCGTCCAATCCTGAGTTTCACCCTATATCGACCAGTTCTCTTGCTTCCCTCCTCTCCTGTGGTAAGCCTGGCTCCTCATCCGACCCCAGACACTCTTGCAACAAGAGCCTCACTCTTGAGGGTCACTGGTCCAGTACCAGCCAAAACATGTAATTCCTCTGATACAGTGTCTTCTACCTGGAAGCACACCGCTATCATCCCACTGCTGAAGAAACCTTCGGCCAACTCTCCGGACCTCAAGAATTACCGTCCCATCTCAGTAATACCCTACTCTTTGAAAACCTTGAACAAGCAAGGCAATAAAAAAGCTTCTGCTTACCTAGAGTGCAACTATCTTCTTGGTGTCTCACAAGCTGGCTTTCTCCTGGACCACAACACCAAGATTGCTGTTTCACCAGCTAATGCAGGGTTGGCTTTAGGGTGGTGCGACTGATGCGGTCGCACTGGGTGCTGACCTGGAAGGGAGGGGGGCACTGACCTTGTTGGGTGGGGGTGCTATGTTTAGCAATAATTTACAGTTTAAAAGCATCTGCTTCAGAGTTCCTTGTGCATCCACCTTTCAGGCAACAATACAAATGTCAAGACAACTCCTGTAATTAATGTTTCTGCTAGAGAGAGAGATATCAGAGTGTTGTCTAGTGGCAGAGTTGACTGGCGGTAAAGTAGCACAAAGGGTTAATATGCCTGCTGCAAAGAACTGATCTCTATTTTATGTGGATAGCTGAATGAATTCGTAAAGTTAGCCTTTACCAGTGCTTTAAAAAAAAAAAATGTATTAAATGTATGTGAGAGAGAGGCTATGGAGAGATGAGGGGCACTTTTGCCAGGTGATAGTTAGTGAATCCAAGGAGAAGGTCATGGGGGGGGTAGCACCAAAAAAGATTCTCACACCAGATGCTACCTGCGCAAAAGCCGGCCGTGAGCTACAGAGTATCTACGACAAACTTTGGATCACAGCGGCCATGGAGCTCTGGTCCTATCAGCCACCTTTGATGCTGCATCTCGTTCCTTGCTGATCATGAAACTGCATGAGCTAGGTATTTGTTTAAAAGCTTTTAGCTGGCTAGCTTCCTTAGCGCATTCCCTCAATCCTTTGCTATCCTTTTTCCAGTTTGCAGCCACTCCCATCTCCTAAAGGATCCGGTAAGATTCCTCTTTCAGCCCAACACCATCCAATCTATGTGTACACCGCTGGCATCATTAATATGATCTTTTGGCTTCAATATTGGGCACAGCATTAGGCTTCTGTTTTTAATTATTCTTTATTTATTTTATTGCAATTGCAACACATTTATCAAATGGTTGGGTCATACCTTTCTGTGGTAAAAACGCAGTTAATCCACCTGCCTCTTTGTTTAAGAATAATTTATTTATTGTCATCCTGAGCCACCCTGCCCAGCATTAGGCTATATAAGGAAAGGGAGAATGGGTAGTCATGGAAACCATCTTGCTCAAGAGAAACCTTAATGGTTTCTAGTAGAGGTGTGAAGACCTCTGCAATTTTCTTTGTCAGCAATGGAAGTACTGGGTCCGGTGGGAGTTTAGATGGCTTATTGTTAGCAATACTGTTCCCTGAGGTATCAGTAGTGAGGAGTGTGAAGGGGGCTCATGAATATATGGGATCTTTTTTGATGAGCATAACTTTGTGTTTATGAACATGTATTGTATGCATGGCTGTGTGATTTCTGATTGACAAGGTCCTGTTGGCTAAGTGGTGACCTAAGTTATTGCACTTTAATTCATTTTAGGTAATTGTCGTGAGCTGGAACAACTTGGTCTGGCAATGCTAGAATTGAAGGTGCATAGGGCCACATGTACGAAGGCATTTTGCCTTTCCTAACAGTGCATATTGCAATTTCGGGCAGCTAGGAAATGCAAATTGCCATTTTGATATGTATGAAAGGCATTTGCGGTGGTGTAAAATGTGATTTCTATCATGTAGAAGTCACATTTTGGGACTCCCTAAATAGGAAATTGAAAATAGTGGTTTCCAAATAGCACATCGCTAACACTATGCACAAAGGATTTCCTAATTGCAAAGAGACACAAAACGGCCATTTAGGAAATGCAAATACCATCAATCTGTATCAGGTGGTAACCAGGTGCAAACTGTAAAATGCATCAAGCTCTTTCAGAATGATGGCTCTGTATGTCTTGGCAAAGAAGAAGAGGATTTTGACTGGCAAGCACAGAAGAGGACAGGACAGGATATTTAGGGTGAGGGTCTCCTTGTTAGAACAGACTGAGGAGGAGTTGTATGAGAAGTACAGACTCAGTAGTGAGGTCATTCTGTAATTAATTGGCGAGTTACAAACTCAGCTACAGGCCATTAATACTCAGAAGCAAATCAGTCCAATCACATGTGCAGGTGTGGTGTTGTTTACACCTTTTAGCTTCTGGCAGTTACACGGAAGTCATAGCAGTGGCAGGCAGAGTGTCACAAAGTGTATTTTTCAGATTCTTTCACAGGTTTTTTACATCACTGTTAGCACATTAAACCAATAACTATCTTTTCCAAATACCTCCAAAATTTGCTACAGACTAAATTAATGTTTTAATGGGTGGCACACTACCCCAATGTAATTGGCTGTGTTGATGGCACACATATTGCCACCCTCAGCAAATGAATATATCTATAGAAATAGGAAAGGCTCACACTTACTGAATGTACAGGTAGTGTATGCATCCTAACAGACCTTATGGCCAGGTTCCCAGACAGCGGACATGACTCCTTCACGGTCCGTCACAGTGGAATACATAACCAACTGTCTCAGGGTGAATTTGGTGATGACTTTATACTTGGTAAGAGAATTGCTGACTTAATACAGTGGGCAGAATGTTTTGTGTGATATGACCTAACGGTTTATCCTTCTCATGCTCTTAAAGGAGACAGCACATATGCCTGGCGCCCTTGGATAATGACATCATACAACCAGAAGTGGAAGGCAGTACAACATGGCACATAAGACAACACAGTCAATCACCAAGAGTACCTTTGGCATACTGAAGGCCAGATTCTAATACCTCCACAAAACCGGTGGAGCACTTGTTTACAGACCTGAGACATGTTGTAAAATAAATGCCACATGTGGCATTCTACACAACATCGCCATGAGGAAGGGTCTGCACAACATCAGCATTGAGCTTGAATCTGACTCAGATGAGGAACTACCACTACTACAGGTTCAGCAGAATGGAACACATGCAGCAGAGGGTTGTGCCCCACACACAGAGATCACCAGCAACTATTTTGGAGGTAAGAATGAGTACCACATCTAAGAAATAGACATCACACATGAGGGTAATGCAACGTATCACTCATTAATCTTATTAATCAACTCTTTCCATAGAGGATGTACTATTGCGTCCACAAAGCAACAAAGTATGAAAAAGCAAACAAGCAAAGAAAAAAAAGTAGCCTCATTACACTGAGTGTTCACTGGATTCACGTTTTCCAACCTCTGAGGTTGGTTGCCTTCTCTGCAAGGCTGGTCCTTGGAAGAGGGGACATGTCAGGTCCTGATGTGTTTCGGCATGTAAACCTGGTACAGCATCCTTCTTGCACAGATGTTGCACTGATGCTAGAGCCGTCTTCACTCTCAGGTGGTGGCAAAATGTTGGGGACAGACAGATTGTGTGTCTGTATGTTTTCAAGGGCTGTGGTTACTTGTACTAGCCCAAAAGCGTGCCATGTGCTGCCTTTGCCTGCGTCTTTGCAGACATTGCTCCTTCTTCATGGAAGCAATCCAATGGTCTTGTCTATTCTGCAATTGCTTTGCAAATGCCTATTAACAGTCTTAATTTGTTTGGCTTGCAGGCGCTGTACTGAGATGATGGATTTCTCCAGGGCACCAAACAAAGGAGAACTGTCTACTATGTCATCTGACATATTGTCATTATGGACTGTGGCTGGTTTGACTCTACGGTGTCTGTATGTATCCTCCACACAATTGTAATTGTATCCTTGCTGTTCCATATTTTGCTCTTCTGGCCCTCCGGAACAGTGAAAGATGACTTCCCAATTTGCTGGTCCATATGTGTCACACATTCTTCAGTTAGCACTTCTAACTCATTTTCTGAGAATTTGACTTTGCACTTCCTGCTGCCAGAATCCTTGTCCCCATCATCCTTGGACATGGTTTAATTCAGGAATAGGTATTCCACTGCCACTGGTGAGAAAGGTGCACACATTCCTTCCAGCATCTTCCTAGGCTTCTGGGTTGTGGCCACACCCTGTATTTCTTAAGTTCCTGGTCTGACATCATCATTCTGTATCCAGAATGCAACTTTTCCTAAATTGAGATTTCTTATTTGGAAAACGCAATTTTGCAATTACCAAAATAGCGATTTCCTAATTGTGATTGCGATTTAGTAGAAATCGCTGTTAGTGTAATACACTCCTAGGTACATATCATTTTGCGATTCCTTAATAGTGATTTCTACATATTCGCTATTTGGAAATCGCAAAGCCTTTGTTTCGTATGTATGGCCCCTAGTTCTTTCACAGAACAGAAGGAGGGACCAGAGTTGCTGAGGCCAGACTCCCCTACCTTTCAGGCCTCCCGCTTTCAACGAGTTACAGTTGCTGCCAGGCCGTGCATGTTGATGTGCACCTGCTGTTCTCTGAGACAAGTGGCATCAAGAGGTGCGAAGCCTACAAACACCATAGGGCTGTTTTATTAGCATTATTCTGTCCTACTGGTGCAGAATATTGCCCTGTAACAATCCTAATCTTTGGCTCCAGCCAATAAATCTTGAAAGAGCTTTTAATAGGCAGTGGTAGGCTGTAGGTGTACTTTAAATGCTTCTAAGAGGAAGGACCTGATTTAGATCTCAGCGGAGAGGTTACTTCATTTCAATGGTGATGGACATCCCATCCACTGAAATCTAAATACCATAAAAAACAATGGTACTGAGATTTCGGCAGACAGGATATCAGTCACTTTTGTGATGGAGTAGCCCCTCTGCCGTGATCGAAATCAGGCCCTAATATTTTACCAAATTAGTATCAGACTACCATATACATCAAAGACTATACATTTTTTACTTTGTACAGTGATACATTTAGGGTTAGCCTTTTAGAAATATCCACAAGAATGTTTAATGTTTATTTCACTTCATGCCAATTTAGGAAATTGGCAGACCTTTCCTGTGGTCACTGATGGGTTTAGGGAAAAAGATGTAACTTGGATATTTGCAAAATGAGCATAGTTCACAGAAACTACCTGTAAAGATCATACTTACATTTGTAACCTCATAATATATGTAATTATGGTCTGTGCAGGCAGTTTCTGTGAACTAGGCCCGCTAGTGTCATTGGTGGAATCCTTTGGATACAAAATAATTTCTTAAGCTGATGACACCCAGATGCTCTTTGCCTTTGAAGAAGCCCTCTTCTCGGTGGATAAGTCTTTCAAAGATTGCATGCAGGCACTTTTCGGATGCATAGTAGCCTGCTGAAATGGAATTCTGAGAAAACAGATATTTTGGCTCTCACACCATCAAATGGTGGGAAGTAGCCCGGCCTTCTGCTGTTCCGGCCCCTCCTCTTCCATCTTCGGTGATAAAAAAGATTTAAGAGTTATATTTGCTTATCTCCTCTCCTGGCAAACACAGATTTCTGCAGTGGTTGATACCTGTTTTGGGTCGCTTCAGTCCGTAAAGAAATTTTTTAATTTGCTACTTACACAGTGTAAGAAGACAGTGGTCCATGCACTGGTGACCTCTTGGCTGGACTGTGCCAATGCTGTCTATCTGGGGGTGACATACTTTCTGCTACGCTGGCTCCAGGTCATTCAAAATGCTGCTGCCCTTCTTGCCTTCAGTCTTCCTAGATGGAAATTGATTTCAACTTTCTTAAGATCTCTCTATTGGATGCCCATCTAGATGTGGGTGCTTTTTAAATCACTATCCTTGGTTGATTGGGCACTGTTTCAAGCCAGCCTGGGTACCTTGCAAATAGGTTTTCTCCCTACTGCCCCACCAGTTCATTGCAGTCTGCATTGTCAGTTTGAGTGGTAATGCCCTGAATTAAGTGTATGAGGACTGGTAGGTAAGTTTCTCTCTTTCTTAGCTATCAAAGCTTGGAACTAGCCTCCCTTGGAACTTCGGTCTCTGCCATTGGAGGAAGCGTTTTGTAGGAAACTGAAAACCTGACTCTTTGCCCCTGTTTTGTAGGGAACCTTTTCGCTCAGGTCTTTGTTGTTAGGGTGCACCAGTAGTCTTTAGTGCTGGGACATCCTTCATTCATGCAAATCTCTTCATTCATTATGCTCATTTTGCACATGACCAAGTTACACATAAGGTATTGAGGTAAGGGTGTATAAAAAAATCCATAATTTTTACCCAATTATCTCTGATGGAGGAACACTTCCATCACTCTTGTGCTTTATTTTAAAACACATGGGTACATTTTACTGTTCTTAATGCCCTTTGTCCAGAAGTAATCCCCTGACTAGAAATTTGAGGCCATAGTTATGGGATGTCAATTTTCAAGGCATTCACAAAAGTTTCAATGTGCATTATCTTCATGATGCATTTGTGTAAGACATTGGGCTACCGGTTGAGAGGGTGAATCCTTCTCCAGCAGCAACCACAATTATTCTCAGAGTGAAGTCACAAGAAACTCTAAATTAACCTATACTCAACCATCTGGTAACTTGGTATGGAGCAGCCAGACTTAAATCAAAGGCAATGTGTAAAGTATTTGTGCAACACTTCAAACAGTAACACAGTGAAAACACTCCACTTGAGTTTAGAAAATTAGAGTAATTGTTAATAAATGAAACAAGACCAAACCAACAAAAATCCAATCAGTAGAAATAGGGATATTCAGTTTTAAAGATTTTGGTAAAAATAGTCCAAAATGGTATATAGCGCCAATTGTGGATATCGTGTTGTGCTGGACCAGAATAAAGTCACAAGTTCAGGCTGACCAGAAAGGAACCCTAGTTGGCTACAGGGACCCAGTTAGGCCAGCTGAACACAGTACATTAAATGTTGGTTTACCAAGCATTGTGAGGATTCGTGTCGAAGATGCGTTGTGCAGCTGAAGCTATGCAATGGTTCTGAGATGCGACTAGGCTGAGGTGTAAGGTCCTGCGTCATTGTCAGAGATGCTGTCAATAAAGGGCATGCGATGCAAAGTTTGACATTCAGGAGGTCAGGCAGTGGTGGTTACGTTGGTAACAGGCTGCAATATGAATCGGGTCTTTGTGATGGTTCCGACCCATGCAGCAGCGGCAATGCATCTGTTCTGCTTAGGGTTACGCCGCACAGCAGAAGAAATGCATCAATTATTCTGGATCTACACGGGCTAGCAGGACACATTAAGCCCCACTTCCAAGGCTCCAGGACTGGGGTGGCACCATTTGCCAGAGTAGAATCACAGATGGCAGAGTCAAGGTGCAGGTGCAAGGATGTTGTAAGCCAGTTGTGTCCCTGAGGATTTGGATCAGGAGGCCAGACAACTAGGTCTTGGTATCAATTTGGGGTTCTGGGCTCAAGAGATACAGGTCCAGGCTTTCCCACCCGGGCAAGAGGGCAGTAAGGAGCAGATCAGGATAGCAAGGAAGCAGTCTAGCAAGGCAGAGGTCCAGCAGGGCAGCAGTCTTTCAGCAGCACAGCAGTCCTTCTTCCTGACAGAGTATCCATAGGTCTAGAAATGTACTCAATAGCTGGTTTGTGAGGTGCAGTATTTATACCCATTTGTGACTTTGAAGGGGGGGACTTATAGAGGATTCCCCCTTGAAGTCCTCAGGCATTCTGCCATCCCTGTCCTAACAACAGGTAGTATGCAGCCGTTTGTGTGGAGCCTATTCAAGTGTAAGTTGGGTTGTGTCCAGCTTCTCCCTCTCATCCTGCCAGTGATGGCCCATCGAGGCACACCTCCGCTCTCTATTGTAACATACAGGTCCAGGCCTTCTCACTTGGCTGTCGAGGAGGAATACCCAAAGCCCAACTGTCAGCTACCCCTAGTCATGTGACCCAGAGACAGCCTACAGGCACTAAATGGCTAAGGCAGGAAAATGCCAACTTTCTAAAAGTGGGATTTTCACAATTGTAATTTACGATTTCCACTTTACCATAACAGAGGAATTGCCTACCTGTTCCCATTTGAAAATTACAGCTTATTCAGATAATAAGATAACTGAAATGTTATCCTATGGGTTCCCATTTGGAAATTACAGTTTATTCAGATAATAAGACAACTGAAATGTTATCCTATGGGATAGGTAGACTTTGCACTAGAGAAAAAAGATTTTACAAAGTTTTCACTACCAGAACATGTAACAGTTAAAAGTACATGTCAAACTTTTTAAATACACTGCCCTCTGGGCTGGCAAGGTCCTACCCTGGCTTATACATATTAAAAAGGAACTTTTGGCCCTCGCAAAAGATTTATTTTGCCAAGTTGAAGTGGCAGTTTAAAAGTGTATACATAGACTGCAGTGGCAGGCTTCAGACATGTTCAGAGGGTCACCTTAGTGGGTGGCACAATCAGTGCTGCAGGTCCACTAGTAGCATTTAATTTACAGGTCAAGGGTACATGTATTACCACTTTACTAAGACTTAAAAGTACTTTAATATGCGAATCGCAGATAAGCCTCTGTTGCCATATTTTTTAGGGATTGAGCATATGCACTTTAGCACTGGTTACCAGTAGTAAAGTTTGCAGAGTCCTAAGGCCAGCAAAGTAAATTCAGCAAAAAAGGATGGTAAGGCAAAATGTTTGGAGGTGACCCTGCAGAGAGGTCCAGGTTCAACGGAAACCCCCTCCTGCCTAAAGCCAGGGTAGACTAATGAATACCCTAATGGACTTCCCTGGTTAGGTGATAAAATTTTGACAATGGCCATCTACTACAGAGGCAATTGTCAGTTCTATGCCCTTCTGAATTCAGTTTGATCCCTCTCTCTGCCTACACTCCCCCGAGCCAATGGACTGATCCATGGGGAACACTCATGTGTGCAGCACCTAACCTTCACTTCCTCACAGATGCATCCCAGTAGGCACACAAAACTACCATGGTCAACAAAGTGATGTGGCCCATCCCACCCCTTGGATCACACTTCTGTCCCCAACCCAAGGAGAACTCTTCCCATAAAGACAGCAACTAACAGAGGCCACTGACAACTGTCAAAGTCAAGAGCCAGGCATCAGACCATCCACATCCAGGTGGAAGCACCAAGCAGGGACATTGGGTAGACCTTCCCTCGAGCCTTCGGGTTGTCAAGGAGTCCCCTTTGAGCTCGGAGGGTTCTATGACCTCTGAGTTTTCTCAGAAAGGAGGGCAACATTGTTAGGCACCCAACTTCCACTGTACTTCCCACAAGTTCATGGGTGGTATCCTAAGACTGGCCACTAGGCCCAGGATCTGTGCCCTGAGGCTGAACAGGAAACTGGGTGTGTCCTCCCTCACCGTGCCTCTCCCTATGGGCTTCCATACCCTCTGCTTGGGAGTGGTACCCCGAGAAAACTGAACTATCAGGACACCCTGGTCAGCCACCCCTTTCAGTTCTCCTGAAACCAGGAGCAACTCATTCCTCAGAATGCTGTCTATAGGCACCTGGGGACTAACTATGACCCTCCTCTGGGTCATATCCCCACCCTGTTTTAGGGACATCAAGAATATAGGACAAAAAAACTCATGCCCAAGGGCCGGTGTTGCCCTACACACCTGGCCAGTGTTTTTCTCTGGACGAACTAGCCTTTCCACTATAATGGTCTGGCTAGCCCCGGTGTCCCTCAGAGCAGTGAAAGGGATCCCATTCATTTTCACCTAGTGGAAATGATGATTCCCACCATCAGGGATCACAACCTTACTCTCTGAGTCTATCTCCCAGCTACAGGAGATCATGGCATGGGTTATGACCTGCCCCTCGGGACTACTTACCCTTTAAGGCCACGCTGGCCACCTCTGTAGAGGTTTTACCGTTGGGTGGTTTCTTTGGACAGATTCATCCTGCTTGTTTCCTAATTGGGAGCACTCAAAAGCAGTGGGGCTAGAAATGGGGCACCCTGGGCCACCAGAAACACCCACTGTTTCACATGAGGGCTTGGGACCTTTTTCCCCTGCTTTATTCTTAGACTTGTCTGGGTCATCTTTAACCACACCTTCATTTTTCTGGAGGGAACCTAACTCATCCTTCTTGAGGTTACTCCCAGGTACCTTCTTGGACACACATGTACTGACCAAGAGGTCTGCCTCCGCATCAAGCTTCCTGAGGTCAGTCAGCTTTCTAGAAGATATACTGAGGATGTGCTCTCTTAGTATCAGATTAAACAACCCAGTAAAATCATCAACTTTGCTTCACCCCACCCAGCCATTCAGTGTATTGTGGGCATAATGCAAGACACCCACCCAAGACTTATTCTGCATCTTTTGACTATCCCTGAACCAGATGCAGTATTTCTCTGGAGTGAGTTCTAACTTGGTGAGAAGGATGGCTTTCATGGGGGAATATCTGGTATGGTCCTCCACTTCTAGTGTAAGCTGTATGTTCTTCCCCACTGGAGGCATATGTTTCTACAAGACATCCCCACCAGTGCTCCTCTGGAATCTTGTGTATCTTTAGAGATACCTCATATGCAGCAAGACACTTGTCTATGGCATCCCTTGACACATAGTTGGGCACCAGATCTTTGGGTGTACGGACGTTCCTGGCCTCTTCAGACACTGGTTGTATGCTGCCACCATTGCTGCAATCTAACCGCTTTATCTTATGTTCCAGCTCTCTGAGGCTCCTTTTTTTACCTCCAGAGCAAACCTCCTTTCCTTCATCCTGAGTTGGGCTATCTGGAACATTAAGTCCCTATCTGCTTCCTGTCCACCAGCTCCTCTGGGAGCAGGCTATGCCAGGACACACTTCTTCCTGCCCTGGCACGAAGTTCGAACTCAGGAGTTTGGCCATCCTCCTCCATTGAAGGCTGCATTTCATGGCTGGTATCCAGATCCTGATCCTGCTTTTTCACATCATCCTCATCATCCTGCTCCTCTGTGGGCTCTCCTAAACTGGTGGACCTATGTCTAGGCCCTCAGAGCTTTCTACATCTCCAACTTTTAGGTGCCCTACTTAATCTGCAGTCCCCTTTCCTTGCAGAAAACTTTAGGGTCAGCCACAGTGTACTGGTCCATGTTGGCCAGCTCAAACTCCATTACTGTAGATATGGTTTCAGACAGTCAAGAAGTAGGAATGAGAGTTGACTTGGAAAAATACAAATAAGCCAATGAGAGAGAATTTAAAAAACTCGATTGTTCCTAGATTATTTATGTGGGGTGGAAATGTACACAATTACTGTATGGCACTGCCCAAACACAAGTCCAAATCCTCACAGCTGAACACCAGTGTAAGAAACTGAACTGGGTTACTAGTTGACGGGGTTAAATCCTTCTCAAGCAGCAACCACTATTCTTCTCAGGGTGAAGTCACAAGCAAACCTTAAATTAACCTGTGCTCAGCATTTGGGTAACTTGGCACAGAGCAGTCAGGCTTAACTCAGAGGCAATCTGTAAAGTATTAAAGCAACACTTCAAACAGTAACATGGTCAAAACACACCACAAAAGGATCGCACACCAGTTTAGAAAACCAAAACAGAATACTTTTAAATAAATAACACAAGAACAAAATGACAAAAGTCCAATCTGTAGAATAGGAGATATTCAGTTTTAAACATTTTTATTAAAAATAGTACCAAAAGGAGTAAAGTGCTAACTGTGGATATCTGGTTGCGCCAGACCGAAACAAAGTCACAAGCTTAGCTGGCTGTGATGGAGAGTGTGCATGCTACAGGGACCCAGTGAAGCCTGCTGAACTGAATAACTTAAATCCTGGTTTGCAGAGCGTTGTGAGTACCTGCATCGAAGATGTGTTGCACAGCCGAAGGAATGCACCGGTTCAGAGATGCAGCAAGGTTGAGGCACGAGGTCCTGCATCATCATTGAGAATCCCATTGATGGGAGCTTGCGATGCAAAAGTCCGTTGTCAAAAATGAGTCACGGAGTAGTTGTTCCCATGCGGGGCTTTGCTTCAGATCCGCGTCACGCAGCTGCGGCAAAGCTTTGGTTCTGCTCATGTTTGTGCCGCAGAAGAGATGCATCAGTTTTTCTGGATCCACAAGGGCTGGCAGATAACCTTCAACCCACTTCTAAGGGTCCAAGACTGGGGTGGTACCACTTGGGAGTGTAGGCTCACAGATTACAGTGTCCAGGTGCAAAGTTGTTGGAAACCTGTTGTGTCCCTGAGGCTTCAGATCAGGAGGCCACCCAACTATCCCAGTAGTCCACCTGGTCAGCTGGTTCAGCAAAGTGGCAGTCCTTCAGCAGCACAGCAGCCCTTCTTCTTGTCAGGGTACCAGCAAATCCAGAAGTGTACTGAGGAGCTTGTGTCTGAGATCCAGTATATTTACACCCAGTTGTGCCTTTGAAGTGGGGTAGAAGCTTTTAGAGGTTTCTCTATGAACGCCTCAGACATCATGCCTTTCCTGTCCTGGCTCCAGACGAACTACAGGGGTTTTGTGTGAAGGCAGGACACAGCCTATTCAAGTGTAAGTGGCGCTGTGCCGAGCTCCTCCCTCCCAACCTGCCAGTGATGGCTGCCCCAGGCACACCTAAGCTCTCTGTTGTGTGTGGTTGCCTAGCAGAAATACACAATCCCTAACTTTCAGCTACGCCCAGTCGTGTGACCCAGAACAGGCTAAAGGTACTAAATGGCTAAGGCAGGAAAATGTCAACTTTCTAAAAGTGGCATTTTCAAAAGTGTGTAAATTAAAATCTGAATTTACCATAATAGATAACATTTCATTACAATTCCAAAGACACTAAACAATGAACTGGTGAACTGCTCCCATTTGGAAATTACAGCTTATTAAGTTAATAATGTAACTCCCCTTTTATCCTATCGGTGAGGTAGGCCTTGCACTAGTGTAAAACGAATAATGAGTTTTTTACTACTAGGATGAGTAGAACGGAAAAGTACATGCCCAACTTCTTGAATACACTGCACTGACCTCTCGACTGTCCAGGGACTAGTCTAGGTGTAACCTATGTGAATTAAAAAGGAAGGTTTAGGCCTTCAGAAGGTTTATTTTGCCAGGTCGAAGTGGTAGTTTAAAAGTGCACCCATAGGCTGAAGTGGCAAGCCTGAGACATTTTTAAAGGGCTATCTAAGTGGGTGGCAAAATCACTGCTGCAGGTCCACTGGCAGCATTTAAGTTGCAGGCCCTGGGCACATGTAGTGCCACTTTACTAGGGACATATTAGTAAATTAATTATGCCAGTTGGAGATACGCCAGTGTTACCATGTGTTAGGGAGTGAGCACACATGTTATGAATGGTTAGCAGTGGTAAAGTGTGCAGAGACCTAAGGGAGGCAAAATGTGTTCAGCAAAAAACATGGAGGGTGAGGGCAAAAGGTTTGTGCTTGACCCTGCAGAGAGGGCCAGGTCCAACTATAGAAGAATGTGAGCCATCGCTTTTTTTATGACCAGTGTCAAGCACATTTTTCTCTTTCATCATTTCTCACATAAAGAAGGCTTCTTTTGGAATCAGCTCCAAGTTGTCCCTGTCTCAGAAAGACTCTTGATACATGTACACGGATACTTTATGCTATATATTTTTCTTAGATCATATCCTTGCTTGATGGTAAACAGTTTTCCTTACAACAGTTTAATTTTAAGACCTCCCCTCTGCCTTCCTCTACTGTGTTAAGGCACTTGGACACATTTCGAGATGTTCATAACACACATTTTCCATTCCGACGTTTTATGTTTCAGGCTAAAATATTCTGAAGCCTTCTTAGATGTTCAAGCAATATCAGTAAACCCTCATATAACATCCGTTTATTGCCGATACATGTGTATGCTACATTGTGCTACCTTTTGCTAATTAAAACGTAAATAATTTTGCATTCGTCCTGAACCGTAACTCGTTTTCAAAAGAGGTAATTACTTATTTGAAACTACTGGAGTTGTATGTTAAGGCTTCATTTCACTTGTATAAAACAGGCTGACATTCTGAACAAGACACAATCATTTTTCAAATAGTTTTGGGTGTTTGAGAAAAAGCAGTAGAAGGTATTCATAACTGTTGATATTTAAAAATCTATTACAGTCATTAATAAGTGTACTGTAGGGAATCCATCTTTTAAATCATCAAATGGCATCAATTAAAGAGATTATGAATTTTGAGTATAGTGACACACAGTACAACTCCGCACATAATGTGAGGGGGAAAGAAAGCAGAATGGGCGGTAGAATCTTCCTCTAGGGACATGCACAGTGAATTGTTTATTCCACTCATAAGCAAGCATTTGCAGTGCAACTGGTCTCGCATTTGCTTAAGTTAGAGCTATTAGCGTTGTAAACTCCTTACCGGACTTTTCTTGGCACATCAATTGAAAGAAAAAAAATGAGCGCGATCGCTCAATGTAAAATCCAGCGTGATCACGCTGCGTGGAAAATAAAAAGACAAAGTATTGCAGAAACCAGGCTGAAAACATGGAGCCCTGTATGTTTTCAGTTGTTGGCTGGTGCACTAGAGCAGAGCTAAATACCGGAAAAGACAAGACGTATGCATGCCTTTCACTAAGGAAATCAAGCAGATTTTATAAGGCAAGCCCACAAACCAATGAAAGTGACAGGTGTGACATGGGCGTGGTTAAAAGCTCAAAGAGAGATTACAACAGGGATGGGGTACTTGTGGGCTCGACTCTTAAAAGCAGGGAAAGAACTGGTCTCTCCCAACATAGGTCACAAGATTTCAGTGTTGAATATCCACAACATAACCTGACTCCCCATCTTCATATATATTTGGGGATATTTTACTTTGTTACTAATCCCATGTATTAATAAATTAAGCATGCACTATGTACCATGTGCTTTACTATGCGTATGGTAAATTCTTAGCAGACAAAACATAATTTCATTAAGGCATTTGGGGCCAGATGTAGCAAGGCTTTTGCGCCTCGCAAATGGCGAAAAACACCGTTTGCGAGGCGCAAAAGCCCTCGCGCGATGCAGAAACGCATTTTGCGAGTCGGAACCGACTTGCAAAATGCGTTTCCGACTCGCAAATAGGAAGGGGTGTTCCCTTCCTATTTGCGACTTGCAACGTGATGTAAGTTGATTTTCGACTGCGAAAGCGGTCGAAAATCAACTCGCAGTTACCATCCACTTGTAGTGGATGGTAACTCATTCACAAAGGGGAAGGGGTCCCCATGGGACCCCTTCCCTTTTGTGAATGATCACAAAAATATTTTTTCAGAGCAGGCAGTGGCCTATGGACCACTGCCTGCTCTGAAAAAAACCAAAACAAAAGGTTTCGGTATTTTTTTCCAAGTGCAGCTCGTTTTCCTTTAAGGAAAACGGGCTGCAGATGGAAAAAAAAAAACTGCTTTATTGAAAAGCAGTCACAGACATGGTGGTCTGCTGTCTCCAGCAGGCCACCATCCCCGTGAGTGCCCAGACTCGCAATGGGGTCGCAAACTGCAACCCACCTCATTAATATTAATGTGGTGGGTCTTTGCGACCCCATTGCGAGTCGCAGAAGGTGTCTGAGACACCTTTCTGCATAGCAAATTGCGAGTTGCAATTTGCGAGTCGCTCGGACTCGCAAATTGCAAGTCGCAATTTGCAACGTACCTACATCTAGCCCTTGATTTGGTAGATATTTTGAGATGTCAGCATCCTACAAGAATATATTTTATGTGTTATTTTCATCACCAGCGGATCGTACAAATCACTTCCAAATGTATCTGTATGTAACATCTAGGTCATGAGTGGCTCGGTTTGAATATATAAAAGTGCCTTACTCCTTATCTGATCACCTCTTCCCTATAATAGCTACAAAAATAGTACCAGTGAAAGCAGAACCTTTTTGGACCATGTTCTGGGCAGTATTGTAATATTCTGTTTTATTATGTTTTGGGCCAAATTAATCAGTGCAACACATTTATCACATCTCACTAGAATGGGTTAGCACAGTGGTTCCCAACCTGTGGTTCAAGGACCCCTGGGGGTCCGCAAAGCCTCCTCAGGGGTACGTGACTGCTACGAAAATTAAATAATATTTACAGATTTGGTCCCCAGCTTTCAGAAATAACTCAGTGGGTGGTCCCCGGATTCCAATAATGATTCAGTGGGAGTCCGTGGGTTCCAGTATTGATAAAGGGGGTGGTCTGCGAAGTCGGAAGGTTGGGAACCACTGGTTTAGCCCACTTGCCTGACTTTGAGGCATTCACAACAGTATCTAATGGCTTGAAAATCATTCTAAAACTGCACTTAATGAAAGAAAATTATCACGCACGCCATGCAAAAAAGTTGTGGGCTCAAGAGTATAGACAGACTGCTTTGAGGGAGATCCAAGAGGAGCCATCGTGGACTGGAGCACTGCCTTTGGGAGTTAGCAAAGGAATCCTGAGGGCACCCAATAAATTAGGGTTTGCAACAGAGCTTTAGTGAGGTCCAAAGTACAGAAGATAAGCGTGACAGAGGAAACATGATTTGCTGTGGAAGCGGAGGAACGGGGTGGAGCTGCGGTCGACAGGCACAGTCAGATGGGCCAGCCAATGCTTTTTGTGCACACTGTTGGTATCTTGATTCAAACGTTGAGCTGACAGCTGGAGTGCTAGGGTACCGAACGATAATTGTGTGGCACAGGAGAAGGATGAAAAAAGTGCTGGAGATATATATATGTAGAGTAAAACAATCACTGAGGCAACAGTAATATATAATAAGGGCCATCTTAGTGGAGTGGCTGCAGCTTAAGAAGGCAAAGAAAGAAAAATATGTTGCTGTGGGTTAGCAATGTAACCACCATTCAATGTGATTCAAAGACTCTAAGAAGGTAGCCACCGATGATATAATGGAGATAGTGATGTGGTAATTGAACGATGGAGCAGGAATATAGAGAAATCATCCAGCAGAGAAATCATCCAGCAGAGAATGGAAGTTCAGACTACCAGAGTGTGCATAAAGTACCACCCAATATTGAGTTAAGGAGTACCGGCACCGCTGTGTGACTGGCGCATGGTTGATGCAATAGGGATGAGTCCTATGCGCTTTAGAATGGTCAGTGCTTAGACCTGCCCACTGACGCATGACACTGACAACTGTCTGCTTGTCGCTGACCTTTGTGGCCTTGCTAAAAAGGCACATAGATTAAAAGCGGTATGCACTTTATAAGTAATAAGCGTGGAAAGCTTTCGGGGTCATAGTGAACACAGTTTGCATACAGATACAAGCCCACGAGAGATAAGTAAGCCTTGTTAACAGTAAGGTAGGGACGTGTCCCTCATGTAACAGACACCAAGGTCATCAAGGCAAAAAGTTGCCAACCTTCTCTTAAAGCACAAAGCAGCAGACATGAATCCTACCGAACCACCTTCAAAGCCTTGGCCTGAAATTACTGAGAAAGTAGCAGCAAAGCCTTTCTAGTAGATTGAAAACCAGAATTTGATAAGCCACTGATCTGATGAAAAATGGCTCCCAACTGCAAAACTGATATAAGTAGAGACACCTCTAACTTAGAGATAGAGAGGAAGGTCTTTCTTCAAGGCTCAAATTGTCAAAAAAGGCAATTTTAAGTAATTTCAGAAGCAGAACATGTAACAACAATATCTACAGCAGGCTCTAAATCACAAACTAAATAAGCTTAAATAACTAAATAGGCTGGAGAGGAAAACTATAAGGATCTGCAATTTAGCAATACTGCAAGAGGTGAGGCATTCCTGATTGAAATTGAGAGGGAACACACAGCAGGCAGAAATTGCAAGATTTTCAGTCCACTTCAATCTCTTAAGAAGGCCCTAAAAGTTTCTGGGTAGTTATCTTTAAGGACACGCAGCAGGAAAGAAATATTAACCATGTCGATATGCAGCTCCGTGCATGTTAAAATAAACTGCAGGAAGAGGTAATGCAAGAAAGCCATATTAATGGCGTCTAAATGGGACTTTAATGTGGAACCAATTCACAGTTGGTGTATAAAGAGGAATTTAATTACACATGTTGTTAGGCTGAAAAAGAGGCAGCGTGGGACTATTTCGCTTGGAGAAGTGAATCAGAAACCCTGTGCAGACAGCCTCAGTGAAAATAAAATCTCGGTGTAAGAACACTCAAATTCAATTAAAGGCACCATTTTGTAATCAACGTAAATCTAACTTTATTTCAATGTAAAACACATCTAAACTTGCACTCTTCACTTTCACTCTTCTAATCTCCACATACTACACTCTGGTGCAAAGTAGCACGCTTACTGCCTTAGCGGTACGTTTACATACCGTTAATGGATGCCTGTGCTGCTGCACACATGCAATGATGTAAGCTTACTTTCGACATGATTTTGCACTGTCACTAAACTTTTGAACTACATGGCCTCTTTAAACACCACTTGCTCAACACATATCCCATCACACACCTTTATGCTCATCCCCATAATCTTTACCCTTCGCTTCCTAAACCCTAAACTTGCCAAAACCTATGACCTATACGATTAGTCACACCATTCACTTCAACACATCATCCCGCCACTTCATCACCTCCCAGATTTGCTAATATTAATCTGCAAATCCACCAATAGACCCGCCCAGAATCACTGTCAGACATACTAGAGACTTCACGCAGAATACCTCCCATAAACTCTGTCTCATTTTGTCTTTGGAACTCACACTCAGGGGCATAATTATTTTTGTGGCACAGGGCACTGTAGCAAGTCACCTTGCTGCAGTGCCCTGTGCCACAGGAAAAGGGAAGGAATGTGCGGTATTTATCAAATACCGCACATTCCTGTCCTTTCCCCCTGCACTAGGGCTCTTTAGGCAGCCTAGTGCCAATGTAGACACCCTTGCACCGTGGCCTGTGTTGTAGGAAGGATTACTTTTCTTCAGGAAGGGACACCTTCCTGCTCAAAAACAATCCTGAGAGGCTTTTTCCGCTTTCTATATTTGCTGCAGACATAGAAAGAGAAAAACGAGGAGAACTAAAGATAGTTCTTCTTGTTACACCTCTGTTAGGGAGGCTTATCTTTTTGGCATATTTCCAAATTTACCAGGTTTTGTAACTCTGGAAATGCGGCAAAAACCATAGGAGTTGCATGGGAACACCCACGCGACAGCCATGGAATGCATTCCTTGCAGAGCAATGCAATGAAACGGTTTGCGCTGCATTGCATTGCTCCAGATTTTTTAACCCATTTAAAGCCACCCAATGTGGGTTCACGTAGCTGCAACAATCTGGCAAGGTTTGCGTCGCTCGCACCATGTTGCGTGGTGCAAGAGTGATGGAAACTGGGTCATAAATTTGGCACTTAGTTCGTAACAAAGCATCCTTACTAGCGACCTTTCCAACTGTCACAAACCATCTTTATATTTCCTTGTCATCACAGAGACATGTGTTGACTTTGAGGACTCTGCTACACCGACACCCCTCCACACTGAACTGCCACCTTTTCCACACACTCCATAATGACCACAAAGGTGGTAGTGTGGGTGTTCTCCTTAACAAGAAGCTCACAACCATTCACATTCCTTAATAAGCTACCCTACTGTTTTCCTTTAAAGACCAATCAGTTATTGCCCTCAGCAAAGCAAATATTAGAACTATCTCCTCCGCTGGCACAATTGTACACTTCTTCATTGAGCTCGGTAATATTCTTGATATTCTTGATACAACTCTAGCCACCAATTTGTTCATTCTTCTTGGCGACTTAAATCTCACATTTAACAATCAAATGCAACATATCTATATAAGCCTCTTCTGGAAATCCCCAACTGCTTAGAAAATTAAATGACCTCAAACGAAAAATAAAGTGTATACAAATAAAGAAGCAAATGTATAATTGAACATTTGGAATGGTCTGTAAATATGAAGGAATTTAAATTGGAGGCCAGTAATTAAGATAGTTTTCAGATTGATACGTAGGAGCAGTGCATGTGCATCAAAAGGAATATTCTATTGAAAATGAATGGGCTCAATTAAATTTAGAAATGCTCCACCCTTCCTTTTAAAATTAAAATGTTGTTTTTTATATTTGTTTTGAAATTAAAGAAAATATTTCATCATTTGTATATTTGTTTGATGTTTGCTTGTTTCTGCATTTTTGTATATTGTTTTGCAGTGAAAATGCTTAAAAATGCTTAGACTGAGGGTCACAGCTTCCGGTAATGCACCAGTTGGGATCTTGTGATTCCATTAATGATTCTAAATGGGTCCCTCGGTTTCAGTAATGATTAAGTGGGGGGTCCCAAAAATCAAAATGTTAAGCGCCACTGATCTAGGGAAACCTCCGAAACTCAAACACACTACCCAATTCATGAGCCCATATGTATTCTTCATCTCGAGACCAAGAGAGCACTCCTCCGTGAATAGCCCTGAAATAAAAACTCACCAAACATCGAAGACTATAAACAAGTCTTGATCAAACTATCTAAAGCCCTACACAATGGCAAGCTCTCATATTTGGCAAACCTCTTCATCTCACTTCCATCACACTGTATTTACTCTAACAAACAGTCAATAACCTACTCTACCATTCACACCCGCGCCAAAAAAATTAGCGCCGGCTAACGCCATTCTGAAGCGCCATGCGGGCGCCGTATTTATTGAATGACGTTAGCCGGCGTTAGCCGCCGGCGCTGTCTGGTGTGCGTGAAAAAAAACGACGTACACCAGGCAGCGCCGGCGTAGGGGGAAAATGGCGTATGGGCGTCCACAAATGGTGCAAGTCAGGCTGAGGCAAAAAAATCGCCTCAACCCGATTTGCGCAATTTTTTTCACTCCCAACCCCCATTGAAATGACTCCTGTCTTAGCAAAGACAGGAGTCATGCCCCCTTGCCCAATGGCCATGCCCAGGGGACGTCTGTCCCCTGGGCATGGTCATTGGGCATAGTGGCATGTAGGGGGGCACAAATCAGGCCCCCCTATGCCACAATTTTTTTTAAAAAAAAATACTTACCTGAACTTACCTTAATGTCCCTGGGGTGGGTCCCTCCATCCTTGGGTGTCCTCCTGGCGTGGGCAAGGGTGGCAGGGGGTGTCCCTGGGGGCAGGGGAGGGCACCTCTGGGCTCATTCTGATCCCACAGGTCCCTTAACGCCTGCCCTGACCCAGGCGTTAAAATCCGGCACTAATGCGGGTTTTTTAGACCCGCCCACTCCCGGGCGTCATTTTTGCCCGGGAGTATAAATACGACGCATATGCATCGGAGTCATTTTTTAAGACGGGAACGCCTACCTTGCATATCATTAACGCAAGGAAGGTGTTCACGCAAAAGAATGACGCTAACTCCATGAACTTTGGCGCTAGACGCGTCTAACTCCAAAGTATAAATATGGAGTTAGTTTTGCGTCGAATTTGCGTCGGAAAAAATGACACAAATTCGGCGCAAATGGAGTATAAATATGCCCCCCTGACTACAACTCTGCTCCAATATCTCTTTCCTTCACCCACACTATTCTTCATTCACTCAAAGCTTAACTCATTTCTATTATCAAAACAGCCAACCATACATTTGGAGTATGAAAAAAACAGTGAGGCACACAAATGTAACTAACTATAAGTCCAATTCAATCCATTTATGAAAATATCCAGTCATCCATTAAAATTATTCAGGGATCCTACGGATGCGATTCCCTGGTATCTATGTATCAAAGACAATCACAAACATTTGAATTACTAATTTTTTAAACATTTACCACTTTAATTTACATTATATATAATTCTTCACACTTAACAATGCCATCATCATATGTACAAAAACAACCCTAATTCTTAAAAAACAATGGGGGTCATTCTGACCCTGGTGGTAAAATCCGCCAGGGCCAACGACCGCGGGAGCACCGCCAACAGGCTGGCGGTGCTCCCATGGGCATTCTGACCGCGGCAGTACAGCTGCGGTCAGAAACGGAAAACCGGCGGTGTACCGCCGGTTTCCCGCTGCCCTGGGGAATCCTCTGCGCCGCCATGGGGATTCCGACCCCCATTACCGCCATCCTGTTCCTGGCGGTCGTGGCCGCCAGGAACAGGATGGCGGTAAGGGGTGTTGTGGGGCCCCTGGGGGCCCCTGCAGTGCCCATGCCAATGGCATGGGCACTGCAGGGGCCCCCGTAACAGGGCCCCACCAAGATTTTCAGTGTCTGCCATGCAGACACTGAAAATCGCGACGGGTGCAACTGCACCCGTCGCACCCCTTCCACTCCGCCGGCTCCATTCGGAGCCGGCATCCTCATGGAAGGGTGTTTCCCGCTGGGCAGGCAGGCGACCTTCTGGCAGTCGCCCGCCCGCCCAGCGGGAAACCCAGAATACCCGCGGTGGTCTTTTGACCGCGCAGCGGTATTCTGGAGGTTCCAGCCAGGCCGGTAGCTTCCGCCGCCGGCCGGGGTCAGAATGACCCCCAATGTTTCCAACCACTGATGCATACATTTCAGACCCAATGTAGTAGATTCTGATCCACTGGATCAAAAAATGGATCATCGGTTTATTTAGTCAAGAAATTGAGGTCAATCATTCTCATGTTCAACAGTATAGTCCCATTTTCCAAATAGACGTATGTAATCAAATAGATGTAAAATTTCAGTCCAATACGTTGTGGATTGAATCCTTAGCCTACTAAACTGAAAATTACAGCCAACACGTGTTTCGTCCTACAACATGACTTCTTCAGGGCTGGTGGGTGTCAATAAAAAAACTACATTAAAAAATGTATTTTTTATTCTATTTCAACCCTACTTAAAATTATATCGTTTTTTGTGTGTGTGCATGTATCCACCCTTAGGAGCATTCTTTCAACACAAATAACTAAACATCTTTTCTTTGAAAAGATACCACACCACAAAATTGTGTCCATGCTTATTTATCTAAGTCAATATTTTAACTTCTCAAATCAGTGGTAAGCAAGTGAGAGATTCCCAATATATCCCCATAAGTGCCATGTAAGTGATTGTCCATAAATGTGACTCATGCAATATTCATACAGAAAAAGGAAATTAAACAACCAATACATCCAGTACTGTGTTATTTATTAACGATTCTTTATTATTCAAAAGATGTCTCAGATGATTAAATTTATGTAATTACCTTGAATCTGGTATCAATTATCTTGTAAACCAAAAAGCACAATCACTAGAAAGAGAAATATCCAATATTTAAATAAAGGCTTCACCTAAATGGACACTCATATATCTGATTAAAAAATATGTATAGATACCACGTGTACTCTTATTCTCCTAAAGACCTTATTTCAAAATCACTGTTGTCATCAGTATTGTCAAAATCAACAACTATATCCTACCAACTAAATATCATACATTTGGAGTATACCTGACTTGTTTCAAGTTGGCAGTGATTCTATCTCTTCTAACGAAACCTACAGTTCATCGTCATCCCCTCCAACTATCTCCCTGTCTCTATACTTCCTTTTTGTCCACTAAACTGGAATGACTGGTTTTCAATCACCTTTCTCTTTATCGTACTAGCAAAACACTTCTTGACCCATTCAAACTAGTTTAAGAACTCATATCTTCATGGAAACAGCACATATTCAACTTCATTACCACAGACCACTACAATTGTACTGCTGGAATTTCATTCTCCTTAACCTATTGGCAGCTTTTGACACCATCGAACACCATACTCAACTCTACTGTCCTATTTAGAATCACTGGGCAATTTTGGACTAGCAAACAAATTGCTCATCTCATTCTCAGTTGGCTGAGCCTCAAGGACATCAACTGTCACCACTCTATGAGTGGGGGTCCCACAAGACCTACTCACTTCCCACTATACATTTCACCTGTTGGTGATATTATCTCTTCATTTAAATTTTCTTATCACCTTTACGCGGATAAGGCCCAAATCTTTCTGTACTTTCCTACTTTTACATCTCCAGTCACGCATCACAAACTTGCTCACTGCCATCAGTCACTGGATAGCTTTCTTGTTGTTCACCCGAAAACACTCTAAAACTGATTTACTTTACTTTCGTCCAGTAGCAGCACCCACCTCCCCTGTTTACACTGTACACTTTCTACCTGTTTCTTGGAAATTCCCCTTCTCTGCCAGAAACTGTGGGACCCTCTTCAGTCCATTCATGGAAATTGAGCACTTCATTACCAGCAGAGCTTCAGCAGCACATGTCCAACTACTGGATAATGTCAGATATGAGCCTGTATACCATTTAAAACAGCCAACGCCCATCAACGAACAAGTCTACCCAAGAGGCTGCATGATGACAGTCGATGTGCTGCCTCCTCATAGGTATGATAGATGGTGGGGACTCAGGGCGGTGCGTACATGGAGCCTGGGAGAAGAGAAGAGAAGGGATTGCAGCCACAGGCCAATATTTGTTTCCAGAAAAGAGTAGGCCATAAAGGAGTTCAGCAGCAGCTAACCAAGCAGGAGAAGATCAATTTGGTAAGCACAAAAGTCTCCAAGTAGCTTTTTGAAGGGAGACAACATGTAAAAAGTCTATTAGCCTGTAACCATAGAAGCAAATTATCGCCTTTCAGTAAAAAAGATTATTTCATGAAGATTGTGATGAAATAGTAAGCTCCCATACGGGGTGCATGAACATGCCCTCAATAATATGTTCATTTGGTTTTCCACAAAGTAATTTTCCATATGCGGTTGTAAAGTATAAATATGGAAGCCCTTCAATCTCTTGCAGCAAATACTTCTCCGCTACCAGGACGAAAGAGCATACCTATGTGCTACAAATGCTATCTCTGTTATTTTGCAAATACACAACTCTTGGGAATTTTATTAGTTTGTTAGTAAATATATCAATTTGTGAAAAAAACACTTTATTTTATTCTGTATTTCCTTTTGTTTACTTTCCACATAGCATAGAAAAATACGATCTTAATCCTGAGGACGACCTTCACAAAGTTCCCTTACTTAAAGGTTAAAACGTATTAAAACTGAGGGGAAGGAAAATAGACATTTAGATTTCCAGTGGGTACAGCAAGAAGTTCTCCATCAAAGATTATGTTTTCACAAGGGGAATAAATGTGCTGTATTAGCCTTGGTAGGGCTCAAAAACACTCCACAGAATAGAACTGAAGGGTGTATTGATTGCATGGTATGGCACCTATTGTACTAAGAACTTGATATTTTAATTCTGCTGAGTAAGATTTAATTACTTATAGCACAACACAATGGGATGTGAAGTATCATTCAGTACAAGTAGTAAACTTAATAGAAGGTAAAAAGTAGCTGTAGTTATCATCAGAAGATGTAGCGGGTCATAGGTATTTCTTTGTGTGAAATAATAGTTTGGACTAGGATGAAGCAGAACATTGATGACCGCCACTAGAATCAAGTCTGTTTGGTGCACTGTTTCCTTTTGAAAATACATATTATAATTCACAGTGGAGTGAAAGATTTCTTTACTGTATTGTGTAGTATTGTTCCCACCTTCGCCAACCTTTATGGGCCAAACCACATACTCGTGATTGCGAGCTATTTATGTTTGTTAGCCAGGGACCTGGCTAATGGCTGCAAATTGATACCAGTACTTCGGGGGAGGGGCACCAACAGGGCTGCCTCCTGTCACCCATTCTATTTGATTTGTCAATTAAACCAATGGCATATAGAATCAGAAGCGCTCTGAAGATAAAAGGGATTCTAGTTGATGGTGAAAGCAACCAAATAAAGCTGTTTGCATAATAACGTTTTTCTTGCTCTGGCCAACTTAATAGAATTCAGCAAGTTCAAAGGGCTTAAAATTAACATGGAAAAAAGAGGAATATTAAATTTAACAGTGGAACTGGAGCAAATCATGAAATGAAAATAGAATACAACTTTGAGCTGGGCATTGCAATCTATTAAATACCTAGAGGTCCAATGCACAAACCTGGGAGTTTGAAACTGAAACAAAATGAAAATATGTTTTATAAGGTTTAATTAATGTGGTGAACATTAATGCTCTACACACTTTCTTCTGCCGCTTTTAGACTAGGGGTTTCATATGGGTAGATAGCAAGTATGGACAGTTTCTACGTAAATACTTATGGACTCCAAACAAAGATGCAGCTTGCAATGTCCCAACCTACTAAGATATTAACAGGTATCACATTTGAGAAAAATAGAAAAAAAATAAATGATCCTTATGGACTACACTCCCCATGAAGGGTAGCTTGATTTGGGTCTTACTCCGTTTCCCCAGCCTAAAAGTCTACATATTAGAATGATATTGAAACATGTGCTTAAGATCTGGGTTCAACTATGAGGTAAAGTAATGCACCCTACCAAACGTTAGACTGAATAGGTTGTTCATGGCATTTGAAAATTATCAAAAAAATGTGGCTGATATGTGCATTATATAGATTCACTTTGGCAATGGGTGGTAAACAGAAATTCAGCACAGAGGCAGAAAGGTATATAAATCAAAAGCTGGGTGGACCTCTGGATGAATGTGCTGCAGAATCTCAAATGCATTCAGCACCGAGAATCCTGCTATGTTTAGTATGTATCTCACTGCTCAACAGTATAAGATGTCCATCCAACACAGATGGAGAATCTGTGCGAATAGCCAGAGTACAGTGGCACACATATGGTGGTCTTCTCAGGTACATCCATCTTTTGGAAAGTGGTGTTGCATTAAAACAAAGATCCACAAGGATACGTTGTTACAGTAGTCTATTTGGTATTAATATTCTGCCTACGAGAGTAAAGCTTAAGATTTGTTGAAGTGTGACCGAACACAACTATTCCAAAGATTGCAGACAGCAAAGATGCGTATTGTCTAATTTTAAAAGAAGACAGATAGTTCACAAACTCTGCAATGGACTTGGAGTCCTTGGCAAACTATGAAACTGGGACACTTGCACTACTTGAATCAGCAAACGAATGTGCGTATGAAAGTATTGCGATCGCTCTTCAACCACCCTCTAAATAGCTAAATAGACACTATATCATCCACAACAATGGCACCGCATCAGAGAACTTGTATGAGTCTACAGGTAAATATGGAGGAATGGTGGGTGTAGGCCAGGATTAATGGCAATGGAGAAGTTGGACCTAGTTCAAGTCAAAGAAGTTCAGGGAGTGATGTTGTGGCAGTAAATTGTGCAGCATTTCTCATGGTCCTTCGCATTATGGCACTTTTCTATATTATGTTTGAATAAAAATAGTGGGACTATAACACTTCCTGATAATACAACTCTCCTTCAGCAACCAACAAAGTTCCTTCTGGAAAAATTATTTCTACATGAATACTCCATCACAGATTTTTATTAGTGAATGGCTGATTTCAAGGCTTTTACTGAAGGAGGGGTATTGCAATCCTAAGTGAAATGAGACAAAGATGCTCACTGCCACCAGAAATTGATCATATCGAAGAGGTCGGGACATAATTCAACAATATACTATGGTTGATGAAGTATTGTGATACAAAAATGTTGTCGATATAATATCACATTCCAAAATATCTCGGATGTAAGTGTTTATATAGCCAAGTAAAATTTTAGTAGGTCTAACCTCACAAATATGTACTTCGATGATACATGTATATCCTCAAGGTACATCGATGTGGGGTTAAGAATAGAAACTTTTAATTTTCCTATATATGCATATCATCTCCATATTTATACGTCAATATATAAGCCACAATATTTTTATAGCATGATATTTCTGTCTTCATTTTTCTGAAATACAAACCATGGCACGTTACAAGTTAAGATGATCAAGACTTAGATTAGATTTTTAGCATATTCCATAGGGAAAACAAGAGATCATTTTGATAGGTACATAGCTGGACAATAAAAATAGGTGGAAATGAAAGACGAATAATTTTACCCACCTAAAGCAATAGCCAGGGATGTAGGTAATGGAAAAGGTTTTTAATTTACAAATGGGAGTGTATGATAAACAGATTCCTCAATGTTCAAGTCTAAAAGTGCCCAAATCAGATCTGGGGACTATTGATATTGTATGCATTTTTCCAGCTTTCATAACTTTACCTAGTCAATTTTTGCAAACTCATATTTTAAAGAAAAATACTTCTAGAGACTCTCAAAATGTTGTGTATGATCTGGCAGGAGAGTTCCTCTAATGCAGGCATGCCTGCCATCTACTATTTTGCACCTTTGTGAGGGAGTCCATTTTCGTAGATATATTTATGCCAAGGTGCTTTTGAATAGGCAACTAGCTGAAGCACAAACATTATGAGAGTTGATGATCAAAGGGTTGGAGACACGAGTCAGATTTGTCAAGATTTGCTTCCCATTTCTTCTCTTTATGTCTTTGAATGTGTTTGGAGAAGAAAATAATATCCCTGGCGAAGAAATTAGCACTACAAACTCGTTTTTCAAGGTTACAAAAAGAGTAAATGTTAAGCTTTGTATATTAGCTTTGGTTCATATATTCTTTGAGGAATAATATCTGAAGATGATCAAATCTTTCATGGAATGTTTGAGGAGTTAGGCCGTGGGTGGTAGCAATATAAATAGACTAAGACGTTTTTAACAGCAATGCCTACAATAACATAGCTAATGATTATTTACAAACACAACATCTTGTGATGTATAAATTGCATTTCTCGTTTGTTTGGAATTTTGTAATTATATATTGGCCTGTGTCCCGAAATTGTTATGTTAGCAGTTGATTCAGGTTGTTACAGTTAATAATTGCACAGCCTCAGAGACCTGTATTGCTACAAAAATAGCCTGAGCAAACATTACTGCGAATTGGAGTGTAAATGACCCTCCAGTAGGCAGGGCATGGTGTGCCAAATTATGCTAGTCAAGGTAAACAGAATGAATAGAATAGAATGAGTAACTGACAGACATAGACCCCAATGCTGTCGTTTGATGGGGATGAACTTGCAAATGAAACTAAGTGATGATAACGCATATTTTGTGTATCCTACTTTTCTGTACCCTCTTAATGTTTAATGTTTACTCAACAAGTAGCACTTATTATTTAATACTGTTTTCCAGAATGCATATAAAATCATAATAAAAACACATACTCCTACGTTTAAGAAAAGTTTGAATTATATGACATTTTTCCCATTAGCTAGGGTGATACTTCTAACTTCTAATTTCCATTCGAATAAATTCAGACAACACATCGGAATTTATCTTTCTCAGTCAGGAATATATGCAGCTACCCTAATTATGCCTGCATTTTTAAAAAATCTGTAAAGTTGGTAGTTAGAAATCCACCAAACAAGAGAACATTGTGTTCGCCACATGCAGGGGACAATATATTTCTCATGGGTAATACACTCACTGTATTCAAAGAGAATATGAACAATGTGGAAAGGTGCCCAACACACCGTGAAGAACAGAACAACTATAACCATCATCATCACTGCCCGTTTCTTCTTCCTGCAAAGATCATAAAAAATGAATCAGGAAATGTTTTTTTCTCTGGCAGTCCAATGGATAGTCATGTCAGTTTGTGCATTCAGATCCAGGCCTTCAGATCCTGTGCCTTTCTATATCCAACATTTTCTACCATCAAACATTCACACCTGTACTTGACATTCATTATGTACCTCCCAACATTGATCAATGCTCTTCACATCCATTGCCACTGCTTTTAGTCCAAACTTATTAGAAACCCACATCAACAGTAATAACATCTCTTGGAGCATGCTTTGGGGCTTAGTAGTCACTTCTGACTGTTTAAAACTGTATGTGAGTGGGGGAGGGGTGAAAATAAATATACAACAAAAAAGAACACAGCAAGAAATAAATATTCTGGAAAATGATATTCAACACAAATACTATCGTATTCCCTGGTTTTGAAAGAAGAAAGCAAAAAATAACTTTGCATAAACGTTAGGAAATTAAAAAACACGTGTACACAAAAATAGCATATACAGATATTATTAGAGAGAACTCACTCCACAGCAGTAACGTTTTTAAAACAAATCCTATTCCCGTCATGACCTTTAGATATACATGCTTTACTGTATTTACTTTAATTAGCAATTCTGAATGCCATAAAAGGACAAACAGATAAGAACATTATAAAATAAGACACTAAAATCATCGGAAGATATTTTTTTTAAAAAAACACGATCTATAGATAGCAGCATAACCAGTAGTATATAGACTTTGCCCACAATTAAGATAATTTATTAAAACACATAAAATACACTTCTCTAAGGGACCAAGATCAAGCTAAAAAATATACAAAACAGTAAATAATGTTAAATCCACTTAATTACAATGAAAAAAACATTAACTATAATGCAATCCCCAGACCTATATGAATAGCAGTTGGCCTGCAAAGTGCCAACAAAGCATTTAGGGCACAACGGTTTTCTGCCTGCATCCTCACATACACTACAGGAAGCAGGAAATAGCAAATACAATTGGAGGTGCTGTGTTGGATCTAAGAATCCTGGAAGCTGACTTAAGTCTCTAGTCTCCATATTGCGGCACAGTGGTAATATCCATTTCCTCCTATGTACATAGTAACGTGGACAGAAAAATACAAGAGGGACAATGCATTCTTTTACCTCAGGGCAGAAGGGGCAAGCCTTGTCAGAATCGGTAGAGGGACGTTGTCATTTAGTAGTAAAAAAGCGAAGTGGGCAGGTCGCAATACCAAATATATTATACAAGGATTTTGAAATGACATCCATGTACTCTTCCAGAGAGTAGACATCTATTAACTCTAGAAAGGCTAAGATCAGAGGGCCCACACTCCCAGTTCTATGCAGTCCTCCATCCACATGCCCCCAGCAGGTCCCCTTGAGAAGAAACTTTGATATTCTGCATGCAGTCTCAGGGTCCGTCTAGATATGCTCACACCCCAGTTCTATTAAGCAGGATTTGATATACCCAAACCAGAGGATCCTGGTAGCTCCAAGGAGCCCTAAAATCTCCTCCAATCCCATCCAATAGGGCACTAGATTTGCAGAAGCCTAGACCCTTCTCCAGTACAGCAGGCATCTAAGGCACACTCTGTGGCAAGGAATCTATGGGCAAGTTCTAACCAGACGGGAATAGGCGAGGTACTAAAGGGGAGATTAGTTAAAAGTCATAGAAAACAATGCTCCACCAACTCCAGACCATTTTTATTCTCATGTCCCCATAATTATCCTCCATATAATGAACCCCCAAGTGCTTGTTAATTGTAAATTTGGAGGGCCGGAGATATTTGCCGTAAACTAGAACCCTGGGAGGCCTTCAGGATACCACCTGTGGGGTGCTCTAACTTACTTTTGCATTTGTGAATCTGAGCAGATCAATGAAAATGCTCTGTGTGAGTGTACCATAGATATTCAAAAGTACATACTTTCTTCAAGGGGACACCATTTAAAGATGGCTGCGGGTGGGTTGTGTGGCAAAGGTTCAAGATCATATACTTGGTCTTATTAAGAATGATCTCAAGCCATCTCTGTCTGCAGAAGACACTAAACTGGTCAAACAAATTTTGTATACCCATAGGAGACTTAGAGACCAGTAAGGTGCTGTCTGCAAACAGTAGCGTTGGGACCTTCCTATTAGCTAAACTCAGGGCATCATGCTTACACAACTCTAGCTGGGCCACCAAGTCATTGATGTATAATAGGAACAAGGTTGGAGTGAGGACCCTTGCGTCACTCCCCGAATTACTGGAATGGGTGCTGTCAATTTCCCAAGGGAGCCACATCTAACCTCTGCATAATTCTTCTTATGATACCTACTGATGAAATCTCCAAGGTAGATATATACACTTATGCCACCTATCATAATGGCAAAGCTCTTGTAGGCAATGCAAACTGACCCTTTAGGCAAAGCCACTGGCACAATAGGTGAAATCTATAAACAATTTGTGGAATAGTTTCTTCCACCTTTTATGTAAGTTATAATGGAGTCATTGCTGGCTCGTGAAACCCACTTTCTTATGACTTGGCCCATATTAGAATATTAAAAGAAATATATAATTCACCTATTAAACTAGGCTCATCGCAGTTAGAGATACCACCGACCACACAATCCTTCCTGCAGCATTAATAGATTAGGCTAAACAAGGATCACTTCTAATGACTCATTTTATCCAATGCCAAATAGGCATTTGATTGCGTTGAGTGCCCATTCCTTTCATCTCTCACCTGACAATTTTGGACTCCACCTTCAATTCTCAGGTTGGACTCAAGGTTTCTACTGGTCAGCATGGGCTGCTTTAATGACTAATGGCCATTCCGCTCCCTCATTTGATATTACACAGAGCACCCAACAAGGTTATCCCTATTCTCCATTCCTCTTTGCCATGTATATTAAGCCATTTTTATAACTGCTACACAATACAGCCACAATGCTTTCAATTCCACAAGTACTTGCCTAGGCAAACTATATACTAATTGTTACTTCAAATCCGCTAAAAATGTGACATCAGTAATATATGTACTAGTCTAGGAGTTCCACCCCATTTCCAGTTAGAAACACATAAAAAAGAAAAGGCAGTTTTCATACTGTTGGACCATTTAAGTCAAATGATTAAATTCCTGATCACTATATGATTAATTATATTTATTTGGTATTGGCTCCCTGGGAAAATATTGGACCCTGGCCCTATGAATCAGGATGGATATGTACAACATCTCATAAAAATGGGAATATCTTAGGCTCGTTTGTGGGTCAGATTAACTAGATCAAAATGTTCTGTTCATGAAAATAGTGTGTTTTAAGCCTCACTGCCTTTTTTAAGTAACTAGTTTTACTTTGTTCCATCTAGGCCAACAAAAATCCTAGGCACCCCATCTGTTTCCTCAATTCCTCAATCTCCCCTTAAAGAAGAGCAGATGGGCACTCCTTAACTTTAGGGCTGCACTAGTGAAAAGACCATGTTAGTGCAGGATACCTCATCAATTCCAACTTTCCCTAATGTTTCATTTAAGATTCCCTCCCCATCTGTTTTTATTTCAATTTCCTAATGTCATTTCAGTTTCCTTGACATCTCAGACATGTATGATTGAATGGCCTTCTAGACCTGTGCCTCATTAAGTACAACATTTTCAAGCATCATAAGGTTTTCATGAACCTTGGGTACTTTTCTATATGGAACAATCTAAAGTCACCTGAAATGTTCTCAAGAGTTCTCTCTGTCTCAATTCTAACTTAAGACTCACCCACTAGCTATTCCACCACACATCTCTTAAATCTTTTTTTGGAGTGCCAAAATGAATTCAGCATTTTCTGCTCTGGATTTTTTAAATACCTGCAAATTTCAGAATATTTACAATTTACTGGTTCAGATGTAGATTTTCGGTTTATCACTGGGATTTTTCCATGTTATGTAAAAGATCAGCCTTTAAATGTAATGATATTTTTATTGTACAGTCAATTAAAACCATTAATATATCAATAAAATTGAACATTTATACAGTAGTTAAAAAATTGAAAGTCAATCTCATTAATTTCATACTAAGATTGAACGGGGACGATTATACATCGGGGTAGGATAATTGATTAATCAATTGGTTAGAAGGGAGGATTGATTTCCTTAGCCTGAGCTCCCAGTGTACTCTTTGTTATTTTTTATGAATTTAGTTAGACAGTACGCCAACTGCGTGTCTACAGTTGTTGGACCTGACCCTTTTAGTGAGTTCATCTGCAGACGTTTTGCCTCCTTCCCCCTATTTTTCCTGACCTCTTGTTGTTGGGTGAAGGGCTCTGAGCACTTTATCACTGCTGATCAGTGCTAAAGTGCAGGTGCTCTCCCTTCTAAAGTTGGTATGACTGGCCTATACCTAATCAGCATATTGAATTTACCTGTAAGTCCATTGTACAGTGGTATCCCTATACCCAGGTCCCGTAAATTAAATGCCACTAGTAGGCCCGCAGCACTGCTTACGCCACCCACAGAAGTAGGCTTTCAAACATGTCTCAGGTCTGCTAGCGCAGGGCCTGTGTGAGCAGTTTTCCACCACAGGGACCTGGCATCTAAATTTACTTGCCAGGCCCAGAACTCCCCTTTTACTACATGTAAGTCACCACTAAGGTAGGCCCTAGCTAGCCCTATGACCAGGGTGCTATGTATGAAGATGGCAGGGCATGTGCCTGGTTGCGTGGACTGTACTGGTAGTGACAAACAGCCTATTTGGTTTCTCTATGCTGTGAGTGCTGCCTTCACATAGGATTGCATTGGAAATGCCCTGCCTTATGTCTAGGGGGTATTGTCTGATTTATGAGTGGTAGCGTAGGCATGTTTGGTATGGTTGTAATGGTAGTGAGAACTGCTGCTTACTGGTGTAGGTGGATATTTTACTATCATTACAGAAATGCCACTTTTAGGAAGTGAGCATTTCTTTGTGCTTATGACTGGTGTTTTGCAGCTTGACTCCAGTCCACGCCTGGGCAGAGTGACAGTTGGACTTTGTGCATACTTTAAAGACAGCCTGTACACAGGAAGGCTGGAGGTGTCACAGAGGTGCATCTGCATATTGAATGGTCTTCCTGGGCTGAGAGAAGGGGGAGGCGGGGCACACATGTATCTGTAAAGGCTGTGCCCTGGCCTCACATGAATGGCTCGTTTACCCCCAACTGATGTTTGGAGCCTGTCACGGGGGAGAGAGGAGGCACTCCCAGAGGTTATACGTCAGAACCACGAGTGCTTCAAGCACCCATGGCTCAACAACGAGGTCGGAACAACGACCTCGTTCTTATCACTAATGCTTTTACCGCGAATGCGTTTACAACGATTTTCCGTTGTAAACGCATTCCTGGTAAAGGCATTAGTGATCAGCATGCACGGTTCCAGCATGCTTCCCCCCTAACCCCCTACCCCCAAAAATTACTGCAACCCCCCATCCCCACAACTACCCCAACCCCCACCCCCAAAATGACCACAACCCCAACCCCCCTCCCCTAAAACCTAAACACCCCAACCCCCACCCTACCCCTTAAACCTAAACCCTGACCCTCCCTCCCCCCAAACCCTAATCACCCCCAGCCCCCACCCCACCCCAAAAACTAAAAATACCCTGAGTCCCCACCCCGCCCCTAAAACCTAAACACCCCAACCCCCCAAACCACCCCGAAACCTAAACCCTGACCCCTCCTCACCCCAAACTCTAATCACCCCCTGCCCCCACCCCACCCCAAAAACTAAAAATACCCAGAGTCCCCACCCCGCCCCTAACCTAAACACCCCAACCCCCAACCCACCCCTTAAACCTAAACCCTGACCGTCCTCCCCCTAAATCCTAATCACCCCAACAGCCCAAGTCCCAGCCCAACTTACCTCCTCCTTCACCGCGTCGACTCCGATTCCCTTCTTCTGTACCTTAACCACGCATGGATGTGGCTCAGACATGCGTGGTTAAGGCACCAAATCCAGGAAGTTGTGGAAAACGAAAGCGTTGTTTCGCTTTTGTTTTTCACGACTTCGTGGGCTCGGAGTAGTTGTTCCGGGTGTTTCCCATTCCCAGAACCAGTTGTAACTGGTTGGAACCTCCTCTCCCCTTCTTTGTTAAACTATTGCAAAACTAAGTACAAGTACAGGGGACTTTTTCCCCACAATTTGGAGACACTCTGGACTTTAAACATGCTTATAACTGGACACAGAATGCTGGAGGGACTCACCAGGAGCTGCCTTGGACTGCTGCTGCTGTGCTGGCCTGTGACCTGCCGCTGTCTGCATCCCCTTTGTGCTGGTCTGCTGCTGGGCCCTGCCGCCCTGTGCTCCATCCCTTTGTGCCCCTAGAGGCTGGGTGCTGTGGCCCCTGTCCTCTGCAACCTTTGGAACTCCATTGCTGAAGCGCATGTGGAGCGCTTTTCATTTTTGTGTCATAGTTACTGGGAAGCACTTTACTTATTTATCCTAAAACGCCCTGTTTAATGGCTCCAGAGCACGGAGAGCGCTTTCCTCTAATTGGTAGAGAGCCTCTAGAGTACTTCATCGCTGCAAAAGATCACCGGCGCGACCCGGCATTCGGAAGATGACAAGCGTGTCAGAAACGCGCTCCATAATGTGCCCCCGGGGCATGGGAAAGGTGAAGGCAGGAGCAGGAGCGCTCCTGGTGGTGCCCCTGGGGCACAGGTGGCACTCAAGAGGTGCCTCCCAGGGCACAAGCAGGCTTCCACTTCTGGTGTCCTTGGATCGAGTGCGGCCGCATCACTGCTGAGGAAGGAGCCCGGAGTGGCAGTCACGCTGCAAGGGCATGGGTGGCTTTTGGTTGCACTCCCACCATGGGAGGGGACCCCAAGAGTTCTCCCTGTTCGGCTGGATGGTGCTAGCCCCCCTGTGTTGTTGCTCCCCACCAACAGGCCCACATTCTCTTTTTGTTGTAGGACGGGCGGGAGGAGGAAGCCTCATCGGAGGCTCCCTCTGCCCCACTGGGCCCTAATCTGGTTAGGAGGTTGTGGGCTGGGAGGGAACCTCATCGGAGGTCCCCCGTGCCGCTTAGCCTCCCCGTGTAGTCACTTAGCTTGCCCCCATGGGAGGGCAGGTTGTGGTCCTGGGGGGCTGCTGGAGACCGTGGTCGCCAGTGAAGGCAAGGGCCCCAGGAGGGCCCCAATATAAGATACAGAGGTGGTGCGTGCCACCCCCTCCTCCAAATCACCAGAGCAGCCCCCATTTAGCCCAGAGGAACACCGGAAGCCCCCTGGTCTTTCCTCCTGGTAAGGGAGGTGCTTTTCATATACAAACCAGGTACTTTTGGTGGCACATGTTCATTGAGGCATTTTTAATTCTATCATGGTCTGTGTATCTATGATGTTATGCTTCCTATGACTTGCCATACGTGTTGCTAATGTCCCTTTTATTGGCATGCCATGCTAATATGTTTTCATGATTTCCCATATGTTTTCTAATGTTTCTGGTATGGGCATTTAGGAGACTGTTATGACAAGTGCATTTCTATAGTAATGTTTTCCTGACTTCTGCTTATGTTGCAGAATGTTGACTTATTATGTTGCAGAATAATAAGTAACCTTTGTTTTATGTGTGACTACTGCTGGTTTCTGCAGAGTAACAGTTTTGTGTACCGTTCTGACAATTGCTTCTGTAGCAGGGTATTACTGACATGTTGTGTTTGGTGTAATGATGATATGTACAATACAGTTTATTTGTCTATAACTTGGTGTAGTGTTTCCTTTGTGGTGGGGCTAGTGCGTCACATGTGTTGTGCAAACGCTTTACACATTGCCTCTGGGATAGACCTGACTGCTCGTGCCAAGCTACCAAGGGGGTGAGCAGGGGTTATCCTGGGTGTGTAACCCCTGCCCTGACTAGACAACCAGAAACCCCATTTCTAACAACAGTTCTAAAACATTCTTTTAATACAGAAATACAATTTTAGTGGACAAGCTGTAGAATTTGATAGAGAATTGCTGACCTCTGAAATGTAAGTTTAATTGGGTAAGATTACGGCCGGTTAACTCGATTTTTTACTCAAGCGTCTGCCTTCTGAACTCGACCGTCCACGTTAAAAAACTCTTGCAGGATGTTCTTCTAGTGACTAGAAATCACACTCGGCAACTCCAAATGTTGTGTTAAATTTCTGGAGCCACATGTGAGAAAAAATTCCTCCATGCAGCGATTGGTGGAATTTGGCTGAAACTCCACGTTACAGTGTAACACGGAGCTACCAAAATTCTGCCAATTCCTCAGGCTGAGCGGAATATTCCGCCCACCCCTAGCCAAATTTAAAATGTTTCCCTTTTTGTGAGACTTTTCCCTTGATAAACTTTGGCAGATTTGATTTACTGGAATCTAGCAGAGGAAAGTGAGAGCGTGGTCATTGTTGAACAGCCTTTGATTTCCGATCACTATGCAAATGCCCTTAGCTTGTACTGCAGCCCTTTGACTTCCATGTTTACCATACAAAATGTTTTTTGTCTGGCAAAAAGTACAACGATTCATCAGTTATGGGATTACCCCCAAAACGATGCTCATACCATCATCCATGATGTCACAGATGGTTTTGAAATGACCTCAGCAATTCTGTTACTGGTAACATCACATATCACATCACCATTGACATCATCAAGGACATGAGTGACATTGCTCACAGAAAAGGTAGATCACACTAAAGGGTTTGCGTCATTTCTTTTATTTTATTGGGAATATTTATAACACATGTACCTAATTCCAGAAGGTAATTCCAGAAGGCAGTGGAGTACAACATACAGCAGTAGGGTTTACAGCCATCATGTACGGCGACAGAGAAAATGTGCAGGTATAGATACAGTGAGAAGCCAGGACAATAAATATGCATGAATAAAGAGGCCGGATGGCACTACAGTGGGAGAGGCAAAGAGATAAAGTATGGGAATGTAGGAAGACCACTAACATATTGATTATGAGACCTTTGCTGAAATACCTTCTTGAATGAGCAAGTCTAAAATGCAAAAGGAGGTTATTTCAGAGTAGTGCTCCATGTGTTGAGAGAGCCTGTTGGCATATGTGGTCTTTGGAAGCCTTTTTGGGTTCCATCTTATTTGTGGACAGATTCCACTGTGGCTTCGTCTTGCAAGATCAAGGTCTGGTTTCTGGCCTTTTATTTGGCTCTGTGAGCAGGTAGTAGAGATGCAGATGCCAAAGCCTCCTTTGGTCATGCTCAGTGGGTTCTGGTCACAGGGCAAAAACTATGGCAGAACCCTATTCTCAACATCTCCACTCCAGCAGCCCACTTCTCTGTGCTTGCTGATACCTTGCTGCCCAGACACTTAGGCCTCCGATACAGCATTCAACTTCAAGGGGCCTTTGAGCATAAGTATAAATCATGCTTTGATGTCTTTTGGAGCAGTGTCGCACCTTTGACCAAGCTCTGCGCTCAGAAAAACCAGCCTTTGGTTGTGACCAGTGGACATCATTGCTGGCCCTGCACTCAGCAACCCACACCAAATGCCAGCTAATTATGACCACCAGAAGCTGCATGTCCACTCTGGGTGTAACGCATTGAGCAGAGCCAATGTTTGTACTTATTGCTTTCTGGTTGTTAGGCCTGTCATTCTACAATACCAGAGCTCAACATATTTCACCCTGAAAAACCAGTGCCATCGCCCATCAGCTAGTTCCAACAGACTCTGGACGAGGAACCTGTCTTTTGCTTATGCCTTATATCTAATTAGCAACCTCCTTAGGTGCTTATAAATTCATCACGGTTATTAATAGTTTTATGAGATGTGTGATGTTACCAGTGAACGATGTGAAATTGCATGGTGGCTGGCTGACATGAGTCAGTTGCAGAATACTGTATTTCTCTATTTTTTCATAAACACTTTCAATGGGTTTTATTCGTACGAGCCATATGAATGATAGGCATAGGCTCTGTGTCAAGACATGTCGGTCACAGTTCTGTACAAACTGGTGACCATACATTCCACCAATAAATCTTAATAGCACATTTCGATCATGGTACCCTTGTTTTAAACCGAAATGTTCCCTCTAGGGACCCTAAAACGTCTAGTGCTTATTCGGACAGGACCTTGACAAATATATCCCCTTCTGCATGTATGCACATATAGCCAACCCTCGAAGTCATTCAGTGAGTAGTGGCTGGTTATTGCTCATCCAGTGACGTGCAGTGTGCCTTTTTGCAGTAGTCAATCTGAATCAAATTTCAATCAGTTAGATGGTGTGCTGTTCACAGTCTCACTCACCCATTATTCCCAGAACGGTCATTCTGGGTAAGAGCCCCAGGACTTGTGTTAGGGTTTTGTCTACAGAGTGCCAAAATCCATGCATGCCTGAATGGCTAAAAATTGCATGAAAAATCACAGGTCTCTGTTTTACACTTAACATAGTTTGACGACTGAGATCTGCCCATTTTTACTAGATGCACGTGGACAAAATAGCATCCAGAAAGGAACATGAACTGAATCAGGCAAACGTGAGCTGAGATTGCAGGCTCAAAGGGTACTACTTTCACTTCTGCCCACTCTTCAATGACTTCTACTTCCTCCTCCTCCTACACAGGTCCTCAGTGCCGTAAAGCAATCAGGTGCATTCAATATGAGTGAACCCTACATCTGCGATATTTCCTGTCTACCAAGTGGATGTATTGTGAATTTTGCATCAAATAGACTAAAATCAGGGAGGTCTTTTAGTTTGGTAAGGTACTTCTCTAGGAGGTGTTCCAGTTGCAGGTATTGGGACCAATACCGTCCAAACTTTTGCGAGAGTTTTGAAATCCCAATACAATGCCACTTCTGAAATCCCTGAAGCGCAACCACCTGTGGCAGATGTCTACCTTGCCTCAGCTGTGTTCATGCGACAATTTGCCCCTCCAATTAATCAAGTGTTGTGCCTTTTTCCAGGTGCAGAGTACCATTTTAATGACTGCTGAGAGCTACTTGTGCGCTTGTCAACTGTAAAGTAAGTCAGTTAGTTTGTGACTCTCGGAATGAGTCACTTCTCGATGAATTAACGCATTGCCCTATGTTAAAGAGCCAGACATTTATGAATGCTAGCTAAGCTGCCGATCCTCTATTTGATTAGCCCTCTTCCTTGCTCTCTTAGATTACGTGTCACCATAGATCGCTCTCTTCCTCATTTGGGCTCAGGAAGATCTTCGGATTTTGCACTGTGCTTGGTGCTGTAGGTGTCTTTCTTGTGATTTGGGTCAAGCTGTCCGGCATCTGTTCTGGTGGAATGCTGCAGCTTCGAGTCATGGAATCTGGACTCATAAGCGAGGAAGGAAGCATGTGCTTGATAGTGCCGGGGACAGCAAGGAGGTTTGTGGATGACGTGGCGGAGGTCTGGATGCAGAACAGGATCCTAAGCATCTAAGCCAGGAAGTTGAGGAAGAATTGGAGGTGAAAGTAGGTGCTGATCCAGGGCCAATTTGTGGTTTCAGATAAAAATCTCCAATACTTCTTCAGAAAAGGGTAAAATGGACCTGCATTTCAAACAGGAAATTAGGGAGCGAAAGGTGGCTACACTGGATACAGTGGATGCTAGGATCAATTTAACAGCTTGCAGGCCGTACCACATTATAAACTGATCTATTTTCGATTGATGCTCCAAACAAGGAGACCAAAATCCCCACAGGATAAACACTATACCGAAGGGTAGTGGGTAGCTGAGAAATATTTGATGTGCAAAGCTGATTTCAAATGTTCCTCCATTAGCGTGCAACTACGTTTGGTCTTCACCAGATAAAATATGCAAAGCTGCTGTTCCCGCAGTACTGAGCAACAATATAAAACGTGCTGTAGTTTTCAGTCTCTGCTTCTCTTAACACACATGCAGCCACAGGATGCTCTTCTGAAATGTGGAAGCAATAACAGATGTTGCTGTAGTTTTGGGTGTGCTAGCTTGCACATCTCTTCCTTAAATGCATTTAGCATTCAAATGGGTCCCATATTTGGTGACTTACTTGTGCAGACTTACTTGTACCTTATTCACAAAGCTAGCTTGCAATTTTCAGTAATTCTATGGCAGGACCGGAGGCGAGGATTATGCAGAACTTTCTTCACTGTTTATTAAATAGCAAGTTCAAATTTTAACAGAAAAAAACACAAAGCGACTACAAGTCCCATGAGTCCGCTTCCATTGTAACCATCATTCAATGAGGATCCGCCCTGCACACTCGTATAAATAGCCCTGACCACGTCACACTTCCTCTTTCTTCACTGCTACGTAGTCAGATAAGTGCCTTACTGCCTCTGAGCTGTTTCCGCATTGTTGAAATTTCTCTCATGCGCTGTGTTGACTGCTTGTGCACGTTCGGCAGCGTTTATTTTTAGCAACGAGCGTTGCTAACGACGCATTACCAAATCGCAGTAGGCTTTTAGCCCGAGCGCATTCTTTCCTTTTTGGTAACGCGTCGGGCCCGCTAAAGGGCGCGCGCATTCGAATTTTGACGCGCATTGAGCGCTCGAGACGCCTAAGTGCTCGACACTCATATATCTCAGCATTTAGGAATTCAGAGCCTACGCTCTGTTTTTTTCACACCCTGCCCCAATTTACACCGCTTTGCGGTTGACTACCCTAACAGGGAAGACCTTTTACCTGCTGCTTGTGAACCTTTGCGTTTTCAGACAGCAGATAATATTTTTTTTTTCATTCGACAGAAGTGTGGGGAGGGTTTACCCTCTGTATATTTTTTTGGGTGTTTCTTCTGTCAGGTACCCCTGAGTCAGGATGTAGTCCGCACAGGACCACGATTCTTTCCCCAGCATGTCCCCTGGTGAGGGCCCCTCTCACTGCGTCCTACCTCCCGGGTGGATATTCTGTTTTCTCACGCTATCGCTCAGACCCCCGCTCCTCTCAAGGAGAGCGTGGCACAGCTTACTGAGCAGGTATCCAAAGGGACGGGCATGTTTGGGGCGACGGAGGCGGAGAGTAGTACCTGTGCTCTAACGGCCCCCAAGAAATCACGCAAGCGCGACGCGGGGCACTTTGAAGGCGTGGCGCTCCTCTCCGACGCCTTCAGTAAGAGTGCGTATGCGCACAAGCGTATACCCTCCCGGGAGGGGTCCATACCCGGTGTAATACGTGAAAAGCTTCACAACAAATGGGACCCTGATACCGGGTCACCTAAATGCATCACAGGAGACTCAGAGGGGGACTCTTCCTCTTTGGAGGACGATGAGCCTGGCTGCTCCTGGCGCCCGGAGCGTCCGTACAAGATCCTCTGGATCCAGGGGACTCGGACTCCGATATGTTCGAACCAGAGGGCATCTACCACCCTCGTTCCTCAGAGTGGCGGCCGGATCACAAGGTGGCCGATAATGTAGCCAGTAAGATTCGCCAACCTCTAGATAAGGAGGAGCGAGCCCGCTTAAAGGCAGAATGCCCGCATCCGACATTATCTGACAATGTTGCAGCTACGCCTGATGTTGATTCAAATATGTGTACCTTCTTCACGAAGTACACTGAAGATCCTAAGAAGAGTATTGACTGGTCCTGGAGAGCTTGCCAGGACAAGCTGCTTGACGTGTTGGGACCCCTGACACAGATCATCCAGCTGGCAAAACGTGCCAAGCAGTCTAACACGCCCCTTACGACAGATATCGTGGCAGGATGGGCCCAGAGAGCTGTTTGTCTCCTGGGCAACGCCAACTGTGCCATTTCAGCTGAAAGGCGCAGGTCTTTGCTCATTAAAATAGACCCCAAATTGAGGGAATTATCCAGCTCGGAGGCAGGGGCAGTTGCCCAGGGCAACTTATTTGGAGATCCTTTTGTCAAAGAGATGGGCAAGTTCGTTGCTACCTTTTCTGCACTGGACAAAGCGCAGTCTTCCATCAAGAAGATTTTTCTGGCAAGGTTTTTGGAGGGGCCGGACGAGGCAGGGGTCACTCATCTGGCCGCCAATACCAACAAGGCCCTGGTTCCTACAGGAACAACGGCTGGCGTGACGGTCGCCAGGGGAATTTCTTCCCCAATAGAGGCAGAGGAAAAGGCCAAGCGAACAGGATCGCCAGGGGAGCAAATAACACCCCAGGAGGACCTTCTGGTAAGGCTTATCCCTTCTTCCCCTCAAAATCTTGGAGGGAGGTTACGCTTCTTCAGAGACAATTGAAGCGCATAACCTCCGATGCATGGGTGTTGCAGACTGTCTCCGGGTTTCAGATCGAATTTTGGGGAACCCCAACCCAGGAGAGGACTTTCACACCCCTGTTTTTTTCAGTTGCAGAGTCCAGGCTTATAGATTCAGAGGTCCAGGAATTCCTCCACAAAGAAGCCATATGCCTCACGTCTCTCCATCCCAGGGGTTTCTTGAGCAACATTTTCCTGGTGGAGAAAAAAGACAAAGGCTTTCGGCCGGTCATCAATCTCCGGTCATTCAACAACTGGGTGATATACCGACATTTAAAAATGGAGGGTATTCACCTGCTTCGGAATCTCCTGTTACAAGGGGACTGGATGGTCCGACTGGACCTCAAGGACGCATATCTCACAGTCCCAATTTTTCCTCCTCATCGCAGGTTCCTTTCATTTCTGTGGAAAGGTCAGGTGTTCGAGTTCACCTCTCTCCCCTTCAGACTGTTATCGGCACCATGGTGCTTTACCAAGCTCCTCAAACCGGTGGTGGAGGTACTTCGGTCCCAAGGGATCCGTCTCATCATTTATTTGGAAGATCTCCTTCTTATGGGCCAATCCAGGTCTCAACTTATATCCAATGAGAGCACAAGTATTGTGCTTCTGCAGAAGCTGGGTTTCGTGATCAACCAACAGAAATCAGAACTTCTGCCTGCTCAGTCAATGATTTACCTGGGGTTCCTCATAGACTCACGGTCAGCGTCTCTTAGTCTCCTGAGCCCAAAGATCTCCATGCTCAAGAAGGAGCTAAGGAAGGTCTTGAGGCGCAACAGGATCTCACTACGTCAGTTAGCCAGAATAGTGGGCCTGCTCTCCTCGTCGATTCAGGCCATCTTTCCAGGTCCCCTCTACTACAGGGCTCTTCAACGCCTGAAAGCCTATCACCTTCGATGCGGGTGACGTATTCCGAACTAGTCTCCCTTTCTCCGGAGGCGACGACGGAATTACACTGGTGGCTAGACCACATGGTGGCATGGAATGGCAGGGCCATTTTCGGAGCCTCCCCGGACCTGGTGATAGAGTCAGAGGCCAGTCGCCATGGATGGGGAGCTCGATGCGGCAACATCTCATTCGGGGGATGCTGGACCCCTCAGGAACTCACCATGCACATCAATTGTCTGGAACTCCTCGCAGGTTCTTTTGCGATCAGATCCCTGACTCGGGACAAAATCTCCTGTGTTGTTCTCCTGCGGATGGACAATGTGTCTGCGGTGCAGTACATAAATCACTTGGGGGAACGTGGTCGAAGGCCCTAGCGGAGTTGGCAAAAGATTTTTGGCACTTTTACCTCCAACATCAGATTTCCGTCACAGCAGAGTATCTCCCGGGGTCCCAGAATGTTCTAGCAGACTGGAGTTCCCAGTTTCTGACGGATTCCAGCGATTGGCACCTGGATCAGACGATTTTTCTGGCAATCATGGATCGATGGGGTCCTTGTTCAGTGGACCTGTTTGCCTCCAGGTGGAACACCCATCTACCTCTGTATTTCAGCTGGTGCTCGGATCTGGGAGCAGCGGCAGTGGATGCATTCCTGCAGAACTGGGGATCACACCAGGGGTATGCATTTCCCCCCTTCCTTCTTATCCCGAGGGTTTCGGCTCAGGTTCGTCACCAGGAAGCAACAGTAGTTCTATTAACCCCCCTGTGGAGATTCCAGGTGTGGTTTCCGACTCTACTGGAACTCTTGTGCGATTTTCCATAACATCTTCCGGTCTTCCCCTCGACCCTCCAGGACCCGGCAGGATTTTTCACCCCCTAGTCCTTCATGGACACTTACCTCTAGTGGCATGGAAGATTTCAGGTCTCTCTGGCAAGATTGCCGACTTTCACAAGAAGCTAAGAAGTTCATTGCACAGGCCTGGGCACCAGGGACAGGCAAAAGGTATAGATCCGCATGGAATCGAAGGTCTCGCTGGTGCATGGACAGACATTTCGATCCCATAGGGGCCCGCATTACTGACATCATAACCTTCCTTACTGAATTAGCGGAGACAGGCCTGGCTTATTTTACTATAAACTCTTTTAGGTCAGCCATCTCGGCGTGTCATCCCCCTCTTGATAACCGCCCGATCGGGAAACACCCAGGGACTGTAAACTTCTCAAAGGTATCAGGCTTTCCAGACCTCCGCAACCCAGATATTCAGAGCTCTGGGACGTCAACCTAGTACTTCGTCTATTGTCCTCATGGCAGGACAATCAATATCTTTCAAGGAAGGAGTTGTCAGCTAAGCTAGCCATGCCTTTGTGCCTCATTTCCTGTAAATGGGTATCGGATGTTTGAGCCTTGGATATCTCAGCTAGAGTGTTTTCTCCGGAAGGAGTAACCTTTATGGTTTCTAGGAGAACAAAGAATAATACCAGGTCAGTATCCTACCCTGTTTTTCCTCATGCTCCCAAATTATGTGTGGTACGGTGCCTGAAAGTCTACGAGGAGGTAACTGTGGAGTTTAGACCTCCGGGTGAGAACCAGCTGTTAATTTCCTTGAAGAAACCTTTTAAGGAGGTCTCTTCCCCTTCCATCGCCAGGAGGGTCAGATAGATTTTGGCCGAATCAGGTATCAACGTACGGGTGTTTGAGGCCATGGCACCTTGCGTAGAGTGTGCCCCGAAGGCCATCCATGTGGGTGGCAGGTTAGAAGACATTATGAATGCAGCAGACTGGTCTTCCGACTCTACTTTTATAAAGTTTTATTTTAAACCAATACACGAGGCAGTCTCCTTGGTGGTAACTAAGCTTTGAACTTGCATAATCCTCGCCTCTGGTCCTGCCATAGAATGCAAAATTTCCTAGCTCTCGTGAAGGAAAGTTTCAATTCTATTAAGGACACAGAGGCGAGGATTATCCCACCCTAACCTGCATATGTGTTTATCCCACCCGAAGACTTCGGAGAACTTGTACTGAGGTGGTATATTTATACATATGTACAGAACCGTTTTTCTTACACATTTTAGTTCATGATGTTAAAGTCTAGACGGATTAGACCTTTGCTTATTATGTATATATTTTTCATTGGAAACGTCTGACATCTTGTATATCAAACAGGTTATTTTCTCTTTTCATTGGCGACTAGCCATGTTTTCCTCTGGTTTAATTACATATATCTTTCCATAGGATCCAAGACAATGGCCACTTGAGAAACCTATCATTTCTCTCGCAGTGAAGTCGAGGAAGTGTGACGTGGTCAGAGATATTTATACAAGCGTGCAGGGCGGATCCTCATTTGATGATGGTTACCATGGAAGCGGACTCATGGGACTTGTAGTCGCTTTGTGTTTTTTTCTGTTAAACTTTGAATTTGCTATTTAATAAACGGTGAAGAAAGTTCTGCATAATCCTCGCCTCCGTGTCCTTAATAGAATTGAAACTTTCCTTCATGAGAGCTAGGAAATTTCGAAATTTATACCTCAGAGTATGTTTGCAACTTTTAGTTTATTCACTAAATTCTATTGTAAGTTACTTCTAAAAAAGTAAAAAAGTAGTTAATCCTGCACCGCACATGGCCAACAACTGGTACCTCAACACCCTCCCAGAGAATATAATCGAGGGAGGGATTTAAAACAAAGCCCCATGGGGAATAATGTTAAATTAAATGAAATACTTTAAAATAATTAGAAATATGAATAAGTGTAATTCAATGTTACAAAAATATAAAAGTAATACATATTTGTTATTTAATTATGAAATATTTTAATACCTATTTTGAATTTAAAAATTATTGTAACCATAATTTATGTTTTTAAATATTTTAAAGAATTTAATTTAACATTATTCCCTATGAAGCTTTGTTTTAATTTTCTACCTCTATTTTTTATATGGGAGGGTTTTCCAGTACCAGTTCTTGGCTTTATATGGTGCTGGGCTTACTACTGTCTTACTTACTTGCTCTCTACAGTTCTCAAAGAACACTGTTCTGATGACCCATAGGACTTCTGCAATCCTCAGGCTCGCCTGATATACAACATTCTAACCAGTATCCCTGGCTCTCGAAATTTATAGGGTGCAAGCATCTAGTGCAGCTTTCTATGGTTCGGAACTTTGGGGGCATTGTAAGTTTCAGACTTTTGCGATAGCTGAAAATAAATTTATAAGATCCTTGTTGGGGCTCCCAATGAGCACATTGCTACTCCCACTTAAATTGGATTAAGTGGTGAAACCGATACATGGGTTTGCCAATCTAAGGCCTATCCCTATCTGGCTTTGCATATGGTCCACTGATGAGCTTGAACCCTATAGGACGGGTTTAAGTGATATTACAAAAAGCCCACACGCACTTCCAACCCCTTGGCTCTGGTATATTAAGGCACTGAAGGAGTTTGGTCTGAGCATCTATTGGCACAATACCGCCTCTATTTCCCATGGTACTCGTAGTATTGTGAAAGAAAAGTTTTGGTAGTATGATTGGGAGAATCTACAAATATCCTCAGTCCTGGGTAGTCGGTAAATCACTTTCCTGGAACTGAAATGCGAATATAGATTTGAAAAGATCCTAAATTACATCCACCATCCAGATGCTGCTATGTAAAACTGAGACTAGGAACTCTTTGGCTAGTCTAATTTACCAGAAGGTGGTTGGCCAAAGTTTCTGAACGCAATCAGTCTCCTGTTTGCCAATCAACTGAGAAAAGCGAGAAATATGTATTGTTTTTTTTTTGTTCTTCTTACCCAAAGCAGAGAGCTAGGTGGGCTGTACCACTCTGCTGTATGCTATAAATGAGGCATTATAAGGAAGCACTAAGAATAAGTACATTTGATACTAGTCCACAAGTGGTATTTGATGTCTTGAAATTTCTAGAATTATTTTGGTATGTACGATTTAGAGTTTTGAAACTGGGCCTTCGATTTAGAAGTGGTTGTTGCGTGATGGACTTACCTGTAAATATTAACTGAGTAACACTATTTTATTGTTTTTATCTGATGTGTTAAGCTCGTTTTATGTAAGTGCTGATGAAATGTAAATATGTTACTTTATTGTGTTTTGTTGATGAATTTTACACAATATGACAATAAGTCTGAGATTTGAGATACATTTGTATAAAGCTTCCCAATGTCCAGGCACTTGTCTAGATACACATGCTACATACAGTTTCCCATTTCACAGGCATGTCCATATAAACATGTGTAGCTTCAAAATTTTCAGGTGCATGTTGTTGCGGTCAGATACAGATTCAAAATTCACTAACATATGACTCAAAATGTATATGTTCCTATATTCAGATAAATATGGCTAAACTTGGTATGTGGTTTTTAAAATCTGAAGAAACACCCAGGAATTTGATATTATGCATTTTCCACTAATATGATGAATCCTCTCGATTGTTGTTAGTGCCTAATTACAGGGTATTTATTATGGTTAGTCTTTTAGTGAGCAAAAGTGTGCCTTTGAGGTAATGAAATTTACATACAAATCAACCCTGGACATATGGAATACAATTAAAGATTTCCACCTACATATTCTAGATGTTAGAATAGTAAATTAACTCAGTTCCAAAACATGTGTTAAGCAGTACTGACTGGATTTAGGAATATTATAGGAAGATACATACATAAGACCCAGATTTTGACAGTCATTTCATCAGAAAAAATATTTTGCAAATTATATTAACAAGGAACCAAGGCTGTTAGAAATGGGGTCTCTCGTTGGCAGTCAGGTTACCCCCTGTCCAAGCAAGGACCCTCACTCTAATCAGGGTAAGTCACACACAATCCAAATTATCCTGTGCCCACCCTCTGGTAGATTGGCACTGAGCAGTCAGGCTTGATTTAGAAGGCAATGTGTAAAGTATTTGTGTAATAAATCATGCAATAACACAATAGAACACCAAAAAAATACACCACACAGTGTTTAGAAAATATATAATATTTATCTGATAAAATGCAGGTCAAAACGAGATATCACTGTAAAAACGATATAAAGGCCCATATTTATACTTTTTGAGTATGGTTTGCGTCAAAAGTTTTACTGCCGGCTAACGCCATTCCTACACACCATGCGGGCGCCTTATTTAAGGAATTACGTTAGCCGGTGCTGTGGACTGGTCAGAGTAAAAAAAAACTAACTCAAACCAGGCAGCGCCGGCGTAGGGGAAAATGGGGGTTGTGTGTCAAAAAATGGTGCAAGTCAGGTTTTAGGCAAAAATCATGCCTCATACCGAACTTGCGCAATTTTTTGATGCACAACCCCCATTGAAATTACTCCTGTCTTAGCAAAGACAGGAGTCATGCCCCCTTGCCCAATGGCCGTGCCCAGGGGACTTCTGTCCCCTGGGCTCGGTCACTGGGCACAGTAGCATATAGCGGGGGCCCAAATTAGGCCCCCCTATGCCACTTTAAAAATACTTACCTCAACTTACCTGTACTTACCTGGGATGGGTCACCCCATCCATGGGTGTCCTCCAGGGGTGGGCGAGGGTGGCAGGGGGTGTCCCTGGGGGCAGGGAAGGGCATCTCTGGACTCCTTCCATGGACAGAGACCATGGAAGTGAGCCCACAGGTCCCTTAACACCTGCCCTAACCCAGGCGTTAAAAAACGGCACACATCAGGCTGTGCGCCGTTGTTTAAGGCCCAACCTCTCCTGTGCGTCAAAATGACGCAGGAGTATAGATAAGGCGCACAGGCCTTAAAGTCATTTTTGGGCAGGAACGCCTACCTTGCATTTCATTAACGCAAGGCAGTTTCCCACATCCAAAAAATGACTCACATGGAGGAATTTTGAGGTCCGCGGGCTCCGGCGTCAATGTTTAAATATGGTGCACGGTTTGCACCGAATGTGCGTCAAACTTTTTGACGCATATTCGGCGCAAACAGAGTATAAATGTGCCCCCAAGTGTCTTTGGGCCACACGTATGAAGCCTTTTTGAATTCGCAAACGGTGCGAATGCCTGTTTGCGAATGCAAAAAGGCTTTTCAGAATGTATGAAAGGCATTCTGAATGCAATTTAAAGGAATCGCTAAAATAGCGATTCACTAAAATTGCGACCCCATTTAGAGAATCGCAATTTGCAATTCTCTAAATGCTGCATTGCAAATAAGGAATCCTTATTTGCGATTCCGTTAGCGCATGTATGAAGCAATTCCTTAATGCAAATTGGGCATTAAGGAATCGCTATTACCACCAAGTTGACCTTGGTGGTAACCATGTGCAAATTTTTAAAATGCATTGGCGGGGAGAACATGGCGGACAGCGGTATAGCCGCGCGCTGAAGCGCTTACCTGAGCTCCCCCGGCTAGAGCCTCGGGTTTTTTGTTTTTTTCCCCTTCCTCTTCGGATCCCTCGCTTTCCTTTGTTCTCCGTTCCCGGATCCTTGTAGTGGGGATCTGGGGGGAACGTATGGGCACAGGGAGGTGCCCATTGCTGGTAGTGGCTCCGGGGCAGCAAACTGGTTTCGCACCGCCCTGGAACTCCGAAGGAGTCGTCGGGCATCGTCACGCGTTCCCCTCCGGGGAGCACTGGCAGAGGCAGCACTAGCTGCCGGGAAACCATGAGTTCAGGAGGAGGAAGATCCCATGGCCCTCCAATACCTCAGAAGTCATCGAGGGGAGTGAGGGTGTCAGCATCTGAGGTCGGTATATTTTGTTCAAGCCCCCCACCGGTAAGACATCCCTTTTTAGTTACGGCTGGCACCGGTGGAGGAGGAAAGAAGTGCAAAAATCTGCTCATGAACCCAGACAGTGGAGCAGCAGGACAGAACTGGGTGGTGAATCGAGGAAGTCTTTTAGGAAAAAAAGAGGATTTAATAAAAAAAACAAAATCGAAATAGAGATCTGCCACAACTACCACGAAAATTACTCCCTCGTTGCAGACATATTTTAGAGTGCTTCCTATAGTACCTGATAACTCTGATTCTTTAATGAGTCAAGATAGGGTGGAGGGGGGGGCATCGCCCCTGACTCCCTTGGTGGATCCATCTTCTAATGTATCTTCTGTTTTTTCCCCGGTGCTCCAGAAGGATAATGGGGGGAATGGGGGTGCGGTTGGGAAACAGGAAGTTTTGCACTCCTTGGTGGAGCCAGGAATTGTAGACCCTGTACATTTGTCTTATACTCAAACTCAAATTATAATCCCAGAGCCTAATGCATTGGAACGTATTATTACTTTATTGACAGATAGTATAAAAAAAGGTTTTGCAATTTCAGAGGCAAACCATGCTGAAATAAGGTCAGCCTGTGAGTCACTTGAGAAAAAAATAGACTTGTTGGCACTTAGGACTCAGGCTCTTGACGAATCAGTCAAGACTCTGAGTGAGAATGTGGAGAGGAATAAGGAAGAGATCCAATTGTTGAAAAAGACAGAACAGGACTTGCAAGACAAAATGGAACTTTTAGAAAATAATTCCAGAAGGAATAACCTGAGAATTTTGAATATCCCGGAGGGAATGAAAGGGTCCGATTTTAAAAATTATATAGCTACTCTTATCAAAAAGGCAGTCCCTACTGACTCATCCGAGGCTGAGATCTGTAACGATATTCAGAGAGTCCATCGGAAACCCCTTTAGGAGGAATCCAAATATTTAAAAAACCATGAAGGATTTTGGTGAACTTTAAATCTTATCTTCTGACAGAGAAAATCCTCACAAAGGCTTTGGAGCTTGGATCTCTGGATAGTGGTGAAAGGAAATTTGAGATTAGGTCTGACCTCTCTAGGATAACACTGAACAAGCAATGGGAGCTAGGAAAATGCCTGGAGGAATTAAAAAAATTAGGAGCAGAAGTTCGACTGAAATTTCCAGCAAGTTTGCATGTGATGCTGAATAATAAAATGTACAATATTAGGGATCCCGTTGTAGCAGATGATCTTCTAGATGCGATTAAAAAGGGGAACATGGTTTAAGAAAGTCAGGGGAGCTCATGGCGCTCTAAATTGGGCCAATGTGTCAGGAGATAAGCGTAGGGGTTCTCCCAGGGAGGGTAGGAAAGGACACAATAGGGGAGTTTTGGGTTGCACAAAGGGGGAAGCATGTGGGCAAAAAAGTAAAAATATCCTCATACATCTCAGATCTATTTCTGTCTGGATAATATTCAGGGGGTCCAGAGAGATGGGAAAAGCTTAGTACAATTAATGTCATGGAATGTTAATGGGCTACGTATGAAAGCTAGAACAAGAAGAGTCCTGCAGTTCCTTAGGGATTCATCAGCCCATATTATATTCTTACAGGAAACACACTTAACTAAAGATGAGAGTGTAAATTAGTTTAGAACACAACACTGGATAGGGGATTTTGTAACCACTGAGCACAATTTTAATACAAAGGGATTGGCAATTTTGGTGAAGTGTCAGTTGAATGCGACCCTATCCAAGGCGGTAACAGACAAATTAGGGAGATGGATTATACGCGGTTTGCAGCTTGGTAGTAGGGCATTTACTTTGGTAGGATATTATGGTCCTAATTGTGACGGTCTAGAGCCTCTTAGGGAGGTTTTTTCCCACCTTTTGAGCTTTTCTGATCCAGTTATTATGATAGGGGACTTCAATGTGATTTTAGATAATAGGCTCGACAGCTTAGCGAAATCTAGGTCAGTCGGCACTCCTAAGTCCCAGCAATATTTAAACTTAATGATGAAGAATTTTGGGCTGTGTGACTTGTGGAGGGAGAGAGCAGGGCAAAGGCAGGAATTCTCATTTCATAATCAAAAGTATGGGCATGCTTCGCGAATCGATTAATTTCTAGTGGATTACACTATTTGTGATTTGGTGGAGACCATTGCTTATTTACCTGCCCATCTATCAGATTATGCAACAGTGATGTTAAAATTGCGTTGTCCCCATGGGGTAGGTGGGGTGAGATGTACCTTTGATCGAGCCCTTTTACTTGAGGAGGAGATTATTTGTGTTCTCCGTAAGGAGGCTGAGGACTTTTTTAGGTTGAATCTAGGCTCAGCATCTACTGGGGTAGTGTGGGATACCTTTAAAGCAGTAATGAGGGAAAAAATTATAAGCCTAGTGAGTTATAGGAATAAGATGCATAGGGAGGAAGTGAAATACTTAGAACAGCAAATTGTGTTATCCACTACCCTCTATGATTTGGGTGGAGATGAGGTGTATTTGAGGAACAGAATTTCCCAGCTAAAATTGCAGCTGGAGTCTGTTTTACAAGTTAGAATCACGAAGCGATGTGAGGCAAGGGAGCAAAGTCAATTTGAACATGGAAACAATATGGGAAAGGTTTTGGCTTGGAAGTGTAAAATCGCTCAGACACGCAATATGGTTAAAGAACTGGTGGATGTGCAGTCAGGGTCGAGCGTAACAGCTTTCGAGACTATAGGAGAGACCTTCTACAAAAAAAATTAGAGACTCTATAGCGAGGAGGGGAAGGTGAGTGAAGGGATGATCGATGAATGGTTGGATAGAGATCACCCCTTTCCCCGCTTCCTGGAAAGGAAACAGAATTATTTATCTAGACCTATTACAGAGGGGGAAATTATAGTGGCGTGAAAAGAAAGTAAAAGTGGTAAGGCCCCTGGGCCAGATGGAATTCCAGTTGAGTTTTATAAGGCATTGGGGGATGTTATAATGCCTGCTCTTTTGCAATTGTTTTCAGAGATTTCATGGCAGGAGGCTATTATTTTGCTTATTTTAAAACCTGGTAAATCCCCTTTGAAGTGTGAGTCGTATAGACCAATTTCTTTGTTGAAAAGCGACTATAAGTTGTTTGCTAAAATAATGGCAAATAGGTTGATTGTGGGGGTGAGTGAATTGGTTCATTCTGACCAGAGAGGTTTTATTAGGAATAGATTTTTATATGAGCAGACATCTACCTTAATAGGGGCCATTGATTTAGCTACCACATACAAAGATCCCCTGGCTGTTTTAGCTGTTGATGCAATGAAAGCTTTCAACAAAGTCAATTGGAAACATTTGTATAGGATTCTGGATCGTAGTAATTTGGGGCAGAAATTTTGTCATGTTATACGATCTACTTACCAGGCACCCAAGTCTAGGTTGTTGGTTAACGGTAGGTTAACAGATTCATTTTGGATTAACAGGGGTACTCGACAGGGCTTTCCCCTTTGTTGTTTAATCGATATATAGAGCCTTTGGCCAGAAGAATTAGGCAGGGTTCGAGAATTCTCCCTTTTAGGAGCAAGGGTTGAGTGAAGAAAGTAGCCTTGTTTGCCGATGATCTTCTGATTTATACCTCTGATTTATTGACAACAATGCCTATCTTGTTAGATATCACTGAGGGGTTTGGGAAGATCTCAGGCTATTGTGTCAATACAGACAAAACCGAAATAATGATCTGGAACCTAAAGAGTGCAAATTGGCGTACTCCTAATTCAATGAGGTATTTAGGGTTAACAATTGTCCATGATTTTAAACGAATCTCCCTGGTGAATATTAGGTCTGTTATAACTGAGTGTAGTAAGCTTACGTTGGGTTGGCTGCATCTGCCGCTCACAATTATCGGGAGGGTCAACTTGGTTAAAATGAAAATACTACCTAAGTTGAAGTTTCTTTGTAATTCTGTCCCTCTTCATATGGATAAAATATTATTGGCTATGTTTCAACAACAAATTAACAATTTTATTTGGGCACATAAGGGCCCTAGGATAGCCTGTAAGAAACTGCGTAGAAGAAGTGAGAAAGATGGGTTGACGCTTCCTGATGTTCAATACTATGCGTGGCATCTTAAGAACGTTAGGATGTTGTTCTCCTCCCCGGACCTTTCAGCAGTGGGCACAATGTTTAATTTTATGGTGACCACTGAAAAAGGTGCAACAAAGTATTTTTTGTACAAGTTTGGGGATCCCAAATTCTATAGGAAAGTGAAATTGAAAATATTATATGACGCCGCTAAGGTATGGTTTGAGGTTCGCTGAGCGGTTGAACTACAATTTTATAGTCCGAATGCTCCAGTTTGGGATTCGCCAGGTACCCCTGAATGTTTAACGGATGTATTGGCTCGGTCTCTTAAGAGAGCAGGAATTAAAGTTTGGGGGGACTTGATTAGGGGAGGAACTTTGTTACCTTGGAATGAGCTCTTGGAAATTACAGAGGGATCCCTCTCAAGATTAAAGTATCTTCAACTGAGAAATTGGACATGTGAAGTTACAAATATGTTTGGCTCTGCAAATCTATTAGAGGACACCCTGATAAGGAATCATGTAGGTTTACAAAAAGTTTCAAAATGGTATTGGGGGATCTTGGAGGTTTTAGATGGTGATTTTGGATTACCGAGGGCCCTTTGGGGGGAGGAGTTCCCCTCAAGGCAGGATCAGGTGCAAAAATGGTGGGAGTCATCTATGCAAAGGGTGTTCAAAGTAATAAAACCTGTGTCATTGAGAAGGAATCATCTTTATACACTGCATAGGGCCTTTTTTTGCCCTAAGAGGTTTTCTAAGATGAGGGGAGGAGAAGAAATGACCTGTGTAAAATGTGGTCTGCCCGGTGCTTCTGATATACATATGCTTTTGGACTGTCCAGTGGTGTTAGCTTTTTGGTGAAAGGTATGCACATCTCTTTCGGGTATTACTAGACAAAATATCTATCCGACTTTATCTTTATTTTATTTTTTTGGCATTGGAAGAGGGCGTAGTATTGAATAGAGAAACTAGACCAATGGTTTTGTATGCAATACTTTTGGCTAGGAGGGAGATCTGCAGGAAATGGATGGCTCCCATGCCCCCTTCTTATATAGATTGGCTTAATGCTTTGATGGGTATCTCAAAATTGGATGCGGGAGCGAGTAAATTGAATAAGAGGGGAAAAAACTCAAGATGTGGTCACGTTTATGGGAATGGCAGGGCACTTTACTATAATATACCACCTGTATATGCTGATATCGGTCCTATGATTATATATATATATCTACTCCTGTGTCCTTGACAATACCAGTAGTCTAAGGATCAATGAGAGAGTTTTATTCTCCCTGGTGTTGGACTTCTCTACGATGGACAAACATTATTGGGGTGATATGAGTAGTCTTTAAGGCCAAAGATGTATGGGGACCAAAAGAAAAAAAAAAGAAAAAATAATGCATTTTTAAAATTGACATGTAACGCACACATGCCCTTTTGGCATGTGTGCACCTTACATATCTTCCAAAATTGTTTTGGGGTGCAGCAGAGGGGGCCTTAGGCCCCCAGTTCCCTGGAGTTTGCATTTCCCAAATTGTGAATTCCAGTTAGGAATTAGCAATGTGGGAAATGCAAAATATTCACAAATATGGGTCGACAGGCCCATAGGTGCGACTGGGGGCTGTATCGCAATTTGCGATTTGGTAATAGCATTTGCGATTTTTAAGAAATCGCTATTACTGAATCGCAAATATGATACATAGCATTTTTTCGACTCAGAAATAGCGATTTCATAAAAATCGCTATTTCCGATCACAAAAGGCTTTTTTCATACATCTGGCCCATGGTCTCCTAAAAGCAACAAATATCTCTTGCAAGCACAAAGTACCTGGTTTGTGTTCAAAATCACCGCAAGGAACCGCAGAGGTGGAGATGCGTGGAAAACAGGGAGGTGTGCGTCGATTTCTCGGGCCGCACATGGCGATGCGTCGTTTATTTTTCACACAGGGAAGGCTTTGCGTCGATTTCTAGCGCTCGATCTTGGTTCCTTTTTGGGTTGCAGGGTTTTTGGATGCCCCGGGGACAATGCGTTGAATTCCGGCGCTGACAGGACATAGTCACAGGGGCTGCATTGATCCGGTGGGCATTGCGTGGACATTTCTACTGCACGGCAGATGCTGCGTCAATTCCTCTCTGGAAGTCAAGCTGTGTCGTTCCGACTCAGCTGTGAGTCAATCCAGTGGGCTGTGCGTCGAATTTCCAGTCGCTACGCTGGTGCTGCATTGATATTCTCATTGCGAAGTTGGGCTGCGTCATTCTGGTTTGGCGTGCAGTAAAATTTTCACTGTGATACAGGCTGTACATCGTTTCTGGCAGGCTGTGCATCGATTTCCACCACACAGGGAGTTCTTCTTGCAGGAATTAAGTCTTTTTGGTCCTGAGACTTCAGGGAACAGGAGGCAAGCTCTATACAAGCCTTTGGAGAGCACTTCTCAGCACAGCCAGAGAGCAGCAAGACAGCAGGGCAACAGCAAGGCAGCAGTCATTCACAGAAAGCAGTCAGGTGAGTCCTTTGGGCAGCCAGGCAGTTATTCTTGGCAGGTTGCAGGTTCTGGTTCAGGTTCCCTTCCCCAGGAAGTGTCTGAGTTGGTATTGGCAAAGGCCCTGTTTAAATACTCAAATGTGCCTTTGAAGTGGGGGAGACTTCAAAGAGTGGCTTAGAACTGCACCAGGTCCCCTTTCAGTTCAATCCTGTCTGCCAGGGTCCCAGTAGGGGGTGTGGCAGTCCTTTGTGTGAGGGCAGACTACTGTCCTTTGACATGTAAGTGTCAGGCCCTCCACCCTCCCAGCCCAGGAAGACCCATTCAAAATGCAGATGTATGCAAGTGAGGCTGAGCATCCTGTGTTTGGGGTTTTGTCTGAGTGAATGCACAAGGGAGCTGTCAAATGCACCTAGCCAGACGTGGATTGGAAGCACAGAAGGATTTAAGTGCATAGAAATGCTCACTTTCTGAAAGTGGCATTTCTGAAATAGTAATATTAAATCCAACTTCACCAGTCAGCAGGATTTTGTATTACCTTTCTGGCCATACTAAATATGACCTTTCTGCTTCTTTCAGATCAGTAGCTACCACTCAAACAGTATATGAGGGTAGCCCTAATGTTAGCCTATGAAAGGAGCAGGCCTCACAGCAGTGCAAAAACGAATTTAGGAGTTTTACACTACCAGTACATGTAAACTGCATAGGTACATGTCCTGACTTTTGTCTACACAGCACCCTACCCTATGCGTTATCTAGGGCCTACCTTAGGGGTGCCTTGTATTTAGAAAAAGGGGAGTTTTTTAAGCTTGGCAAGTACTTTTAAATGCCAAGTCGAATTGGCAGTGAAACTGCACACACAGGCCTTGCAATGGCAGGACTGAGACATGGTTAAGGGGCTACTGAAGTGGGTGGCACAATCAGTGCTGCAGGCCCACTAGTAGCATTTAATCCACAGGCCTTGGGCACATATAGTGCACTTTACTAAGGGCTTGTAAGTGAATTAAATAATCCAATTGGGTATGATCCAATTTCAGCATGTTTAAAAGGAGAGAGCATATGATCCTCAGCACTGGTTAGCAGTGGTAAAGTGTGCAGAGTCCTAAAACCAGCAAGAACAGTATCCAAAAAGTGAAGGGATGCAGGCAAAAAGTTAGGGGTGACCACCCTAAGGCTGTCAGGTCTAATATGTGCCCCCATGCTGAAAGTGGGGAGAGCTATCCAACCTCCAGGGAGCTCTCATCGCTAAGGCGGAAGCACCTGGAGAGACCATCAGCGCTGGCGTGGTCAATCCCCAGGCGATGCTCCAATGTAAAGTCTATTCCCTGTAGGGAAATGGACAACCTCAAGAGTTTAGGATTCTCGTCCCTCATCTGCATGAGCCATCTGAGGAGCCTGTGTTATGTCTGAACCCGGAAGTGAGTCCCAAACAGGTATGGTCTCAGCTTCTTCAATGCCCAGACCACAGCAAATGCTTCTCTCTCAATAGCACTCCACCTCTGTTCCTGTGGTAATAGTTTTCTGCTAATAAAGACTACTGGTTGGTCTAGGTCCTCCTCGTTTAGTTGTGCTAGAACAGCCCCTATGCCATGCTCTGAAGCGTCTGTCTGCACAATAAATTACTGGGAGTAGTCAGGGGGCTCGAGCACGGGGGCCGTGCACATGGCTTCCTTCAGGGAGTCAAAGGCTTTCTGACAAGTCTCTGTCCAATTCACAAACCTAGGTTGCTTTTTGGAAGTAAGTTCTGCCAAGGGTGACACAATGGATCTATAGCCCTTGACAAATCTACAGTAGTATCCGGTGAGGCCTAAGAAGGCTCTCACCTCTGTCTGTGTTCTAGGTGGTTGCTGGGCCTTGATAGTTTCAATCTTGGCCTGGAGTGGCTGCACCTTGCCACCACCTACTAGGTGTCCTAAGTACACCACGGAACCCTGTCCAATCTGGCACTTACTAGCCTTGATGGTCAGGCCTGCCTGTTGCAGAGCCTGAAGCCCCTACTTGAGATGGAGCGGGTGTTCCTCCCAGCTGGAACTGTAGACGGCTATGTCATCTAGGTAGACTGCGCAGAAGGCATCCTTGCCAGCAAGGACCCCGTTGACCAACCGTTGGAATGTAGAGGGGGCATTTTTCAACCCAAAGGGCATCACCCAGAATTGGTAATGGTCCTCAGGTGTGGAAAATGTGTATCTCTCTTTAGCACCCTCAGTCAAGGTGCTCTGCCAGTACCCTGATGTGAGATCAAAAGTACTGAGGAATTTCTCAGAGCCTAGTCTCTCTACAAGCTCATCAGCTCTGGGGATGGGGTGAGCGTCAGTCCGTGTGACTGAGTTGAGACCCCAGTAGTCCATACATATCCAGAGTTCTGGCTTGGCACCGGGTGCAGCAACCTTGGGGACCAGCACCACATGGCTGGCCCAGGGACTGCTGGACTTCTAAGTAACCCCTTGGACCAGCATCTTGGTGACTTCCTCCTTGATGTTGGCCTTCACCTTATCTGATAACCTGTAAATGTTGTTCTTTACAGGGGGACTGTCTCATGTGTCAATATCGTGGATACACAAGTGGGTGAGTCCAGAAGTAAGGGAAAAAATGGAAGAGAACTGCTCCAACAACTCGTAGCAGCCTCCTCTCTGATCTAGAGTCAGAGAGTCAGAGAGATTGACATCCTACCACCCTACACTGACCCATCACCTTCTTTGGCAGAGAGGAGGTCGGGGAGAGGCTCACTCTCCTCTTCCATGCCCTCATCTGTCACAAGGAGCATACTGACCTCAGACCTCTCAAAATGAGGTTTGAGTCAGTTGTGGTGGAGAACCCTTAGGGCGTGTCTAGGGATCTTGAGGTCCACTAGGTAAGTGGCCTCCCCTTCCGCTCCTTCATCTCAAATGGGCCAGTCCAGTGGTCCTGGAGCACCCTAGGCTCTACTGGCTCCATCACCCAAACTTTGTCGCCAGGTGAGAATTCAACCAGAGTGGCCTTCCGGTCATACCACTCCTTCATCACCTCTTAACTGGCCTCAAGGTTACTTTTGGCCTTCTTCCAGAAGCGTTGGGTCTGGTTGCGGAGGGCCAGCATGTAACTGACCACATCCTGGGGAGGTGTCTTTGGAGGTTTATCCCAGCCCTCTTTCACTATGCTTAGTGGTCCCCTGACAGGGTGACCATAGAGAAGCTCAAAGGGGCTGAACGCCACCCCTTTCTGGGGCACCTTCCTGTAAGCAAAGAGAAAGCATGTCAAGAGGACATCCCACTTACGCCTCATGGCCTCAGGTAGGCCAGTGATCATGCCTTTTAGGGTCTTGTTGAATCTCTCAACAAGCCCATTGGATTGAGGATAGTAAGGGGTGGTAAACCGGTATGTTATCCCACACTCATCCCACATGGACTTCATGTACGCTGACATGAAGTTTGTGCCTCTGCCAGACACAACCTCCTTTGGGAACCCAACACGGGTAAATATTCCCATCAGGGCTCTGGTCACCACCGGCGCAGTCACTGTTCTCAGAGGGATTGCCTTGGGGTAGCAGGTGGCATGGTCCACCAAAACCAGGATAGACCTGTTGCCTAAGGCAGTTTTGGGGTCCAAGGAACCAATGACGTTGATGCCCACCCTTTCAAAGGGGGGTGCCAACTATGGGGAGTGGGATCAGGGGGGCCTTAAGCCTTTCCCCTGTCTTCCCACTAGCCTGGCAGGTGGGGCAGGCCCCACAGAAACTATCTGAGGCTACCCACATTCTAGGCCAATGGAAGTGGGTGACAAGCCTGGAAAAGGTCTTGTCTTGGTCCAAATGTCCTGCCAGGGGGATGTCGTGAGCTAGGCCCAGTAGGAAGGCCCGGTAACACTGGGGGACCACCAGAACACATGCTGCCCCAATGGCCGGAGCCTTAGGCTCTCTGTAAAGGAGATCATTCTCCCAGTAGATATGGTGATCACCAAAGGCTTCACCTGCTGCTTGGGCTGCGGTCTGTTGCCTTAGACCCTCAAGAGTGGGGCACTCTTTCTGCGCCTTGCAGAATTCTTCCCTGGTTGGCCCAGCATCTACTTGCCAGCCAGCAAGTTCAGGCAGGTTACCCAGGTCAGCATATCCTCTCCAGTTGGCTCAGGGGCTTCCTCCTCTGGGACCCGTCCACCCCTGTGGGAATATCGGAGGCAGTTTTCCTGCATCTTTTGCCCTTCCTCTGTGCAGCTGTCTGGGCCATTGTTCCAGGCTGCAGACGCCCTTGACTCACTTCCCGGGCAGCCATGGATCTTGTGGTCATGCAGACCCACTCAGGCAAACCTAACATCTCCAGGTGAGATCTGTGCTCTACCTCTTCCAGGCAGTATGCCTGAGATAATTGCCTAACAGACAATCTACAGGCATAGCAGGACTCACAGCTACCTTTAGAGTACCAGAGACCCCGCCCCCCATTCAAAGGGAACCAGAGCCACCGGTAGGTGACTCTCGCTACTGTCAGCGACTATGACCTGGTGGAATGTATTAGGGATTATCTGCTCTGCTGACACCAGCTGACTCATGACAGTAGTCATACTGGCTCCTGTGTCACGCAGAGCCTCCACCCTTTACCCATCAATGGTGACCCACTGCCTATACTTGAAGTATTGGCAGGCATGTGGGCTTTTGGCACCATTTCCTTACCTCCCAGGGATACTAGGGGCACCTCTATCTGCTCCCCAAAACTAACTGGGACTGCCTCCCCTCCGAGCGCTACACTAGCCAACCCAGGTGTCTGCCCTCCAATGATGGGCTGTGCCCTCTTGGGACACTGGGAGTCACCCTTAGAGTGTCCATGCTGGTAGCACTCTTAAAGCATTGGGTGATGAACTTCCCTAACTTCTTATCAAAGTACTCAGGATCCTTCACAAATTTTGGCGTGAACTGGTTACCATCCCCCCCTGGGGAATTGTTTTGGGGGGCTTTTGAGAGTTCCTTATCTTTAAGTTTTTCTCCCCCCTCTTTCTTCTGTTGGGAACCCTGACCACCTTTGTGGGTGTCCCCCCCCCCCAGGCTCCTTTCAGGACACTCTGGTGCTAACACAGAAGTCCGTCTCCTCAGCAAGCTTCCTGGGATCAGTCAGCTTATTGTCTACTAAGTTCTGGGGCAACTCTGTAAAACAAATACTGAGCATATGCTCTCTCAGAAGCACATCATATAATCCTTTGTAATCATTCACTTTGTTGCCCTGCACGCATCTATTCAGTGCCTTATTGGAGAAATCAAAAATGTCTACCCAAGTCTGTGTGGAACGTTTGGTGCTGCTCCTAAACCTCTGATGGTATTTTTCAGGAGTCAGCCTAAATTTGGCCAGTAAAGCGGCTTTCATGGGTGCATATACATTTTGATCATGTGGATCTAATGTAAGGAGTGTGTCCCTCCCCAATGCTGGTATATAAAACCACAAGGACGCCCCCCATTGCTCCCCAGAGATCCCATGAGCCCTTTGTGCAACTTCCTAGGCAGCCAACCACTTATCAATGTCATCTCCCACCACATAACTGGGCACCACACTTTTGGGTATACAAACCTTTTTCTCCCCAACAGGTCCTGCATGTATGCTGCCACCATCACTGCTGGACTCAGGCTGCCTTGCTTTGATCTCCAGCTCCATGAGACTCAGTTCATGAGCCAACAAAAGTTTATTTTCAGCCAAGGCTCTCTCAGCTGCAGCCTCAGCTCTCTCAGATTGAATTTGCTTGGCTGCTCTCCCAGCTTCAGCCTGTTTGGCTTCTCTCTCTGCCCTCCTCTCCTCCTGTTGAGCTTCAATTTTTAACCTTGCCATTTGTAATTGGAATTCTCTATCTTCTCTCCTTTCCTCTGCGGTCAGGCACTGATCAGAGACACAGCTCCCTGGTTTGGCAGGGGGCACAATCACAGTGGTAACATCCTCCACTAATGGCAAATAATCCTCTGAGGTGCCCTCCTCTTGCTCATCCACCTCAGCATTCTCCTCTGAATGGTCTTCTGCCCAGGCCCTCAGCGCCACTTAAAATTCCTCCTTTCTGGGGCACCTTGGGTGGATACTCCCGTATCCCTGCAGAAAACTTTCAGCTGTTTGACAGTATATGTCTCCAGCATGTCTAGGTCAAAATCTTAATTTCCAGCTTGAGACCCAGCCAGAGACATGTTGAGTGAGGATGTTAGTTAAAAATGTCAGGTAGAAAATGAAATTTCTGAAAAAGATGAAAAAAATCAAGTTGACCTCAACTGTGGGTAGGTAGTGTACACTTAGCTATTGTATGTCACTGCACAAATACAAGTCCTATCTCACCGCTGCCACCAATGTTAGAAATGGGGTCTTTGGTTGGCAGTCAGGTTACCCCCTGTCCAAGCAAGGACCCTCACTCTAGTCAGGGTAACTCACACACAATCCAAATTATCCTGTGTCCACCCTCTGGTAGATTGGCACCGAGAAGTCTGGCTTAACTTAGAAGGCAATGTGTAAAGTATCTGTGGAATAAATCATGCAATAACACAAAAATACACCACACAGTGTTTAGAAAAATATATAGGCCCTCATTACAACTTTGACGGGCGGCGGAGGCCGCCCGCCAAAGTTGCGCCGCAGGAATACCGCACCGCGGTCTGAAGACCGCGGCCGGCATTCTGAGTTTCCCGCTGGGCAGGCGGGCGGCCGCCTTAAGGCCGCCCGCCTGCCCAGCGGGAAACAACCTTCCCACGAGGACGCCGGCTCGGAATCGAGCCGGCGGAGTGGGAAGGTGCGACGGGTGCTACTGCACCCGTCGCGTATTTCACTGTCTGCTATGCAGACAGTGAAATACAAGCGGGGCCCTCTTACGGGGGCCCCTGCAGTGCCCATGCCATTGGCATGGGCACTGCAGGGGCCCCCAGGGGCCCCGCGACACCCCCTACCGCCATCCTGTTCCTGGCGGGCGAACCGCCAGGAACAGGATGGCGGTAGGGGGTGTCAGAATCCCCAAGGCGGCGCAGCATGCTGCGCCGCCTTGGAGGATTCTGACGGGCAGCGGAAAACCGGCGGGAGACCGCCGGTTTTCCTGCACTGACCGCGGCCAAAGCGCCGCGGTCAGAATGCCCTAAGGGGCACCGCCAGGCTGTCGGCGGTGCTCCCGCCAACCGCGAGCCTGGCGGTCACAGACCGCCAGGCTCGTAATGAGGGCCATAATATTTATCTGATGAGATGCAGGTCAATACGATTAAAATGCAATAAGTATATGTTGAAATATCACTGTAAAAATGATTTAAAGTGTCTTAGGGGGTGATTCTGACCGCGGCGGACGGCGGTCGCCGCCCGCCTAGCGGTTCCCGCCGAAAGACCGCTCCGCGGTCAAAAGACCGCGGCGGTCATTCTGGCTTTCCCACTGGGCCGGCGGGCGACCGCCGAAAGTCCGCCCGCCAGCCCAGCGGGAAACACCCTTCCCACGAGGACGCCGGCTCAGAATGGAGCCGGCGGAGTGGGAAGGTGCGACGGGTGCAGTTGCACCCGTCGCGAATTTCAGTGCCTGCAAAGCAGACACTGAAATTCTTCGTGGGGCCCTCTTACGGGGGCCCCTGCAGTGGCCATGCCATTGGCATGGGCACTGCAGGGGCCCTCAGGGGCCCCGCGGCACCCCCTACCGCCATCCTGTTCCTGGCGGGAGAACCGCCAGGAACCGGATGGCGGTAGGGGGTGTCAGAATCCCCATGGCGGCGGAGCGCGCTCCGCCGCCATGGAGGATTCTCAAGGGCAGCGGGAAGTCGGCGGTACACCGCCGACTTTCCGTTTCTGGCCGCGGCTGAACCGCCGCGGTCAGAATGCCCAGCGGTGCACCGCCAGCCTGTGGGCGGTGCTACCGCCGACCGCCGCCATGGTGGTAATTACCGCCAGGGTCAGAATGACCCCCTTAGTCTCTTAAAAGCAACAAATGTATCTTGCAAGCACAGAGTACTTGGTTTGCGTTTAAAATCTCCGCAAGGAACCGCAGAGGAGGAGATCTGTGGACAACAGGGAGGTGTTCATCGATTTCTCGGGCCGCACACAGTGATGCGTCGTTTATTTTTCATGCAGGGAAGGTTTTGCGTCGATTTCCGGCACTTGGTCTTGGTTTCTCTTCGGGTTGCGGGGTTTCCGGACACCCCGGGGACGATGTGTTGAATTCCGGTGCTGACAGGACATAGTCACAGGGGCTGCGTCGATCCGGTGGGCATTGTGTGGAAATTTCTACCGCACAGTAGGTGCTGCATCAATTCCTCTCTGGAAGTTAGGCTCCGTCGTTCCGGCTTGGATGTGTGTCGATCTAGTGGGCCGTGTGTCGAATTCCCGGTCTCTATGCTGGCGCTGCGTTGATCTTCTTGTTGCAAAGTCGGGCTGCGTCATTCCGGTTCGGCGTGCAGTGAATTTCTCAGCGTGATGCAGGCTGTGAGTTCTTTCTGGCAGGCTGTGCAACGATTTCCGCCGCACAGGAAGTTCTTCTTGCAGGAATTAAGTCTTTTTGGTCCTGAGACTTCAGGGAACAGGAGGCAAGCTCTATCCAAACCCTTGGAGAGCACTTCTCAGCACAGCCAGAGAGCAGCAAGGCAGCATGGCAACAGCAAGGCAGCAGTCCTTCACAGAAAGCAGTCAGGTGGGTCCTTTGGGCAGCCAGGCAGTTCTTCTTGGGAGGTTGCAGGTTCTGGTTCAGGTACTCTTCTCCGGGAAGTGTCTGAGTTGGTAGGGGCAGAGGCCCTGTTTAAATACCCAAATGTGCCATTGAAGGGGGGGAGACTTCAAAGAGTGGCTTAAAAGTGCACCAGGTCCCCTTTCAGTTCAATCCTGTCTGCCAGGGTCCCAGTAGGGGGTGTGGCAGTCCTTTGTGTGAGGGCAGGCTACTGTCCTTTCACATGTAAGTGTCAGGCCCTCCACCGTTCCAGCCCAGGAAGACCCTTTCAAAATGCAGATGTATGCAAATGAGGCTGAGCATCCTGCGTTTGTGGTTTGTCTGAGTGACTGCACAGGGGAGCTGTCAACTGAACCTAGCCAGATGTGGATTGGAAGGCACAGAAGGATTTAAGTGCATATAAATGTTCACTTTCTAAATGTGGCATTTCTAAAATAGTAATATTAAATCCAGATTCACCAGTCAGCAGGATTTTGTATTACCATGCTTGCCATATTAAATATGACCTTCCTACTCCTTTCAGATCAGCAGCTACCACTCAAACAGTATATGAGGCTGGCCTGAGACATGGTTAAGGGGCTACTTAAGTGGGTGGCACAATCAGTGCTGCAGGCCCATTAGTAGCATTTTTTCTACAGGCCCTGGGCACAAATAATGCACTTTACTAGGGACTAATAAGTAAATTAAATAATCCAATTGGGTATGATCCAATGTCATCATGTTTAAAGGGAGAGAGCATATGCACCTTAGCACTGGTTAACAGTGGTAAAGTGTGCAGAGTCCTAAAACCAGCAAAAACAGTATCCAAAAAGTGGAGGGAGGCAGGCAAAAAGTTAGGGGTGACCACCCTAAGGCTTTCAGGTCTAACAAAGGCACTCTGGAAGGAAAACCTATCAAATATCTCAAAGGGTTTGGGGGAGGAATTTAAATAAATGGGAAGCAAATTCAAGACCTTTTAGTGGATTCAAATAATTAAGCCAAGACTATTGTATGACTAGGTGACAGCCTGGAACAAAATGGGTAAACTGGATAAGTTGGTGGAGGAACTCAGGAGAAAAGGGCAAGATAGGACAAGAGGTATAGAGCCATCAATGATGAGATTCTTCAGTGGCAAACCTAGGAGAATTTCTACCATAAAAGTTAATTTTCCACGCTGCCCTGCAGCTGCGTTTCTATCTAAAAAACATAAAATAGGAAATATGTCTCTAGTGCCCCAGTGATTCCCTAAAATATGAAATTTGTTATCCAGAATTATTTTCTTGTGGGGTTTTGAGGTTTCGCATCCTAGTCACCGTACTGCTCTCATGATCAGCGTTGAACACCTTTACCTTGTTATTTTGGCCATCTCGTTGCGGCTCAATGTGTTCAGTGCAGACACATCTCCTATGCGCTTCTTGATCCAGAGCTCATAGCCGATCCTGGAATAGAGCAGCAGCATGGCTGTGAGGGGCACCAGGAACAAGGCAACAAGGATGAATATAGCGTAGGCCCGCCGCAGTTCCATAGTACTCCAGGACTCTTGACAGCACACATGATGAAGGTTATACAGGAAATCATATTTCACCTAGAAGGGAGAAAACAGAACTCCTGAGATACAAAGGCGTTTAATTTGGAACAGTCACAGAGGAGGGCAATGCTAGTCAAGACCATAGGGCTCAAATCCCAGGAAAAACACACAGCCAGTATGTATGATTCACAAGTGAAAGGGAGATGACCCGAATGCAGCGAGGTCTGGTAGAAAATGAACCTGGGACAGGTCAATGTGTCATAGTCATATACTTCTACTAACATTGTCACATGAATCATTTTACCCAAAAAGAGCAAATTAAATCATGGAGGTAATTTCTGTGGCATTATTATCTAGCTATTGTTAAACATTTTAACACATAGGTATTGATTCACAAGAGACCTTAGGACTATTAAAAACACAGTAGCCTCTTATGAAGAAACTATACACAGTCAGCAATTCTAGTTCAAGATGCATTCGTCTAACAAATGATGATTTTCTCATGCAAAGAAGGGCATGAAAACATTAACAATAATGTTTCTTTCTATTTTCATGTGTGAAATGGTTCACTCAGCAGGAAGCAAACATATGTGTAGAGAAGTTTTCTAATAAAAGCTGGGCTGCTTTTAATCTGCACATTCCGGGTAGTTTACATGGGGTGCCGCGCTATGGAGGGCGTAGAAACACGCCTTTCTATTAATAAACAACCGGTAAGAGCAATACTGTGCGTCACATATATTTATGTATTGATGAATTCAAGTCAAAATTAAATATTAAGTACATCAGACCCTTCAAAGAGATGCATTATGTTTCCGATTCAATAAATTAACTCGTCAAATAAGCTCGCTTTGCGATCCTTTTACTACCGGAATTGTTATAGTAATCACGGTAAGGTTTTTTTATTAGAACTGTGAACACACAGTTCCTGAGAGGAGCGTAAAACCTCAACTTAATACAGTCTAGCTCGGAAGTAATGAGTGCTTGCTTTACCTAATCTCTTAAAAGTGGTTAACGATTGTGACCAGTCCGCAGGAGAGCAAGAATAATGCCAGTGGTCACCAAAGGCATGCGAAAGAATGAATCTGTTAATGCCAATATCCTCAAACCCACATACCTAAAAGTATAGACTAACAAAGGACTAGAGGAAGGCTACCAAAAAAGTGCAATGTCTCAGCAGAGTATCTGGGCTCAGCTGCTCATTCAGAGGGAAAGAGAATGAAAAATATGTTATGTCACTTTGTACTGCGCACTAATCACCCATCAGGGTGTCCAGTAGCTTATAGGTCAGTAATTCTGAAGCATTAATAAAGCAGAAGAGGCATTGTTTAAAAGGCAAATTTTAAGGAGACACAATGGGATAAGAAAGACTGAGAAGTAGTTTAAGTTATTCACGGGAAAGCTGGAGGCAGACACACAGGAGTGATAGTTTTGTAAATGAGACAATAGCGCAGAGAAAATTATAATTTTCAGTGGTTACCCTGAATCTTTCATCAATTTCGGCATGTTGAGGTGTCGAAATAAAGGTCATAAGATAAGAGGAAGTGCTCAAACAGTAGAGTGGACGTGCATGGTACTGAAAACAAATCGAAATAAAAGTATATCTGTTCAAAGAAAAACAATAAGTGAATGTACTCTGTGACTTGGATTACACACTGTTATGGAGCTATATGAATATTCAAGTGTCAAACTAGACAAAGTGTAAGAATTAGGACGTGAACGTGCAAGATGCTCAATGAAAAATACGGGATACAAATTCTTAGAAAACTGTGAGGTAAGGGGAGCTGGCAGTTGTTCACAAAAAAATGGACGGCAAATCCACGTGATAGTCAAAGGACAATAGAAAGTGAAGGTTAACGGTGCTTACAGCTAAGGTAAAATGAAGATTCAAGCTGTTTAGAGAATCAGAGGTTAGAAATTAGGTTAGAATTTAAGGTGTTTACAGGAAATAAGAGAACACATTTAAATGGTAATTAGAACGGCTGGCAAAATCTGGTGGAGGAAAAGCAAGGTGAAATGAAGGAGTAAGCAGATGTACACTTCAAGAATACAAAAAAATCTATCTATGTATGTAGTATTTACAGTAGATAGCCCACTAGAGTATGTAGCAGGGGGCAATGGGTCAGCTCACTTCAGCCACTGGCTAACTTCACTGTGAGTGACGGCATTCACAAAGAGCAAATTCACATGTAAAGTTCTAAACTCCCTCCCTAAAATACTAGTGACTACTATGACAATGTGTGCTTTTTGAGGCCCAACCCATATTTTCCCTTTAGGTATATATATTTTTTTTTTTAGAATGTGAGATTCCGGAAGCTCTCTCATCAAAGTTGTGCAAAAACCATGACAAAACAAAACAAGAATTGACAAAGTCAAAAGCTGCCAGCCAGTGCCACATCTATTGGCTATGTCAATGCTTGTTTTCTCAATAGTTATTTGTAATAAGGAGGCATTAATTTCGTTTTAGTTGTTGTGGCTGATTTAAGGTGCTACGTAGGAGGAGGAAGATGAAATTCTGTCTAACATCCTTCTTGGCCAAATCTGCATTTGTCCTACATTTCTACTTATGCTTGGCAGATTTGGCCTATGCTTTCACATCTAAAACAGCATGGCCCGTGAAGCTGGTAGACCAAAATTCAATATTCTACAGTATGCAAATAATACTATCCTCTTATACCTAACAACACTAGGACTTTAGAGGCAATTGGATGATCTCCTTGTAAACTGTGGAAGCAATACCATCTGGATGAACACCACCAAAACTAAAATCATTATTTTTGACCGCTGGTTGAAAAAGAAATGAAATTGAACAATCAGTAATGACCCATTTAAAAGAGTAGCAGCATATAAGTGCCTTGGTGTAAGCTTTGAGGAGAGAGGGATGACAATGCCACAGAAAGCACTTCTCAAGAATTTCACCCTGGGGCTGTGTACAACCTTTCCACAGATCATAGAAAACATTGCTTTCCCGTAATAACTGTCAAATGGATCACTGAGAGAATATCCAATCCAAAAATATTGCGTGGAAAGAATATTGTGTCAAAAATGTCCAGGACCAAAATATAGAGAAGGTAAGTGCAGATAGGTAAGTATAGTTTTATTATTCTTAACTCCACATCCACAGACCTTGAAGATTTGTAAAGCTTTATTTACCTATTGAAACTTATTTTCCCATTTTTTTGCCCTGGATATTCTTGACACAATATTTTGTCCCACAATATTGGTTCCCATACTGGGTGCAAACACCTGTCAAATTCTGTAAAACAATGGAATCCAAATTTGTGGCGGAGTTACTCTCTGCAATGATTGCATACAGAAACGCCTTGGTGCCCTGGTAAGACAAATTAGACTTCAGCATTCACCATTCGCTATTTCCATTACTGGATGCCACTTCCCATCGCCAACTGTGATCGACTGAGTTTAGTGTGCTATAAATTTATGCTCAAATCCAGATTCCTCTCCTAGTGTATCAAATTGAGAACGACAGACTCAAACACGTTAAAATCATTGCCATGATCTGTAATTGGGAAGGGAAGTGACGCGGTCCATGGACAACATACTTAAAAGCCTCTGTTTAGAACCTCGAATCCGAGTAACTGTGGAATAATCCAATTTGCGAGTTGCAAATTGCGAGTCCTTCCGACTCACAATTTGCAACTCGCAAATTGGTATGCAGAACAGTGTCTCAGACACCGTCTGCGAGCCGGTATGGGGTCGCAAAGACCCACCTCATTAATATTAATGAGGTGGGTCGCAAATTGCGGCCCCATACCCACTATGGGCACTCGCAAACATGGAGGCCTGCTGTAGTCAGCAGACCTCCATGTTCGTGACTGCTTTTAAATAAAGCAGTTTTTTTTTTTTTAAGCGTAGCCCATTTTCCTTAAAGGAAAACGAGCTGCACTTAAAAAAAAATCCGAAACCTTTAGTTTCGATATTTTTTCAGGGCAGGTAGTGGTCCCTTGGACCACTACCTGCCCTGAAAAAATAATTTGTGGTCCATTCACAAAGGGGAAGGGGTCCCATGGGGACCCCTTCCAATTTGCGAGTGGATTACCATCCACTTCAAGTGGATGGTAACTGCGACACCATTTGCGACCGAAATGGTATTGCATACCACTGAGAATCGCAAATAGGAAGGGAACACCCCTTCCTATTTGCGATTCTGAAATGCATTTTGCGAGTCGGTCCCGACTCGCAAAATGCATTTCTGCATTGGAAACACGCATTTGCGAGTCGCAAACGGCAAATTTTGCCGTTTGCGAGTCGCAAAGTGTTTCCTGCATCTGGCCCTTAATGAGGTACCGATCTGGCCGCGCTCCCATAAGAGGGCCTTGGCCCGGCAGGATTAAGGGGGAAGCAGAACGACGATGTAGGGAAAGAGGGGAATCACGCATTCATTTGGTCTGCGTATGGCCTAGTTTAATTGTGCTCCGAAAAATGGTTAAAACTGTTATTGAGAAGAGTAGACATTCGATTGTGCAAATTAGCGGCGGATACCTGCCTGTGGAGCACCCCTGCACAGCTCACTTCAAGATTTCTCAAGTTTATGAAGCTGACTCCGGCAGAACCTTGCAGTGAAGCCACAGCATAGAACACTTCTGCAGGCCAATTATGACAAATGGTAATTGTATGATAACTGCATAGAAGGTTGCTTTCATTTGTTTATATTTAATTTTTTATTCAATTGTCATGATTTTAATTCATTAATCAATAAAATATAATTATTTCATTTATCCATTAGCATGCTGTGACAAAGATATGGTGATGCATTAGCTTCAGATTTATATGTTGGAGGGAAGAAGCAAGAGGTTTGGCATTCCCCACCATCATCTAAAGAACCAAACTTTGATTAATCAAAACTAACAGGGAGTTTTACTTTCTATTTACTTTAATGCGTGATGCAGTTTTAATGAACACCATTGTCAGAGTCTGGGATTGCATTTACCTCCAGAATCTGTACGTGCAGCATGGGGGATCCAACAATGATCGCAATAGTCCACACGAACCCTAGGAAAGAAGAGAAGAATTAGTAAGCCTCATCATACACTTTGGTCAACTTTCACTTTAGAGACTGTAGTGAGCATTGTTTGTGGATGGAACTGGTCTCTATCTGCCTGACAAGTGTTTACAGTTAATCCAAGTGAAGATAAAACCTATACTGTCTTCATATAAATGTGTCACTGCAAGCAATGTTTGTTTGTTTTTTGTGTGGCTTTAGAGGTATTTATGAAGAAACCTTGAAATCTACACAGTTTAAATTAAACGGCTGGCCGAGTTCTTAATGAGGGACATTGCAAGAGTCCAGGAATGGAAGATATGCCAATTTGCAGGTGATTTTAAGATGAGTTATGAGGCTGGTATCTGGGAGGCAGGCACAGGTGCAGAAACTGAGGGTGTGATTGAGAAACCCAAAAGAGTGCTTCAGGGGAAGACAGTGAGTGCTGTGCACACTCTGTCACTGGAACCAAGCCATAACCAAGCAGTACCTGGCAGATGAGCTCATAACAAGGGCGATAATGGTCCTGAGTGGTTTGTGTTCCAGTTCAGGGACGACCTGGCTTGGCAGTTCAGGCTAGACTGTCCTCATTGCAGCAGAGTTGAGACTGTTTTGGATGTAGCCGGATCCAAACTGAAGTGGCATGGTGTGCAACATAATGATGGACTTGGATGCAGCCCGAGTGATTATGAGTGGCCGAGATTTAAGCATTCTATCCATCACTTCTTGTATACTTTACAATTTAGATACTCATCCTTTCTTTCAGCTGCTGGACCAATATACAGACGCTACAGAGATTATTGTATTGATAAGGCTTGTTCTGATAGAGATGGAGAAAAATGATTTTCTAAATGTAGAATACAACTGAGTACACACACAAAATTATTTCTGCCAGTGCTGACAAATTGGGCCAACTCCGAAAAACTGTGGATCACTGATGTGTCACTTAAGTGTGCAAAAAGTTGAATTTGCAGTCCTAAAGCCCACATGTCCAACCACATGCTCAATGACTGGAGAAAGTATATTGGTATTTCCAGTGGTGGAAATTGGTGTGGCCAATGGGAAGTTGGTGAAAACCCAAAGAAGGGTAACACTGAGGGGGTTATTCACAAACTGCATTTTGTAGTACATTTAGGGCCAGATGTAGCAAAGAGAAAATGTGTTCGTACATATGGCCCTTAGTAGCACTACAATAGTACTACTAAGTTGCTACAAAATGCTATTCACATACCTACTGCAGACGTCTCTGCCTCACTTATCTCCGCACTCATAAATATATGTTTTGGTAGTAAATATGGTAAGGGCCAGAAGGGAGTGGCTGGAAAGTTGGGAATGTTCACAAATAAAGGGGAGGCCTTAAGGAGTAGTAAGGAGGGGTTTGTGGAAGGCTAGAAAGGGGTTTAGGGAGGCATGCCCCCACCCATAAAAGAGTAGGCCTATTCCTATTCACAAACTGTGCTTCTATAGTTACTAGAGCCAATAAACACAAAAACAATGAGTAAATATACTCTAGGTCAGAGCTGGAAATAAGTCCAACACCACACATAATCAACTGCTTGTACTGCAAAACCCTCCAATGGAAAATAATGAAAGTAGGGACTTTAAATTAAACTCAATAGGAACTAAATTTAAATTAAATTAAACGATTTAAACTATTAAAAAATATAAATACATATAAATTAAATTAATGTTAAAATATTACCTACAAATTAAACACATTTATTATTTGTAATAGTTTAACATCTTTTTTTAATTTTAAAACTGAATGTAACATTCCTTTTTATGAAAAATAAATAATCACTTTTATTTAATTCCATGCATTACTTTTGATACATTTTAATGCATAATAAAAATGTATTATTTACTTTTGATGAGAATTTAGTTTGTAAATTTAACTGCAGAAAAATAATCTACTTCAATTTAATACAATCTAAACTACAGTTTTAATTTAAAATGATGTTTTGAAGCTTTAAGGTGTTTTATAGTGTTCTACATTGAAAATAAATGTATACAATTAATTAACATTAATATTTACCATAAATATAGATTTTATAATTTCTTTAAAACTTATAGTACATTTTTACATTTTGACCTATCCTTTATAAACTTTATAAAAAGGAGATGACTGCCCCGATTGCAGAATCTCCGCAAGTGTGCAGGACATCAAATACGGTTGGAAAATCACTACTAGTAGTAAATTTATGCTAATACATGCATGTTTTTAGTGACTCCGCCCCCTACTACATGGGTTGGGCACATATAAGTCTACAAGTTGGAGTAACTTTACATTCATAAATGTTGAATAGCCAATGGTAAGTTTACTCAGGAGTGTAAGAGTAAATTTACTTGCAGTAAATGTACACATGTAGATTTACCTTTGTGAGTAGCACCTGTCAGTATTCACAAACCATACCAATTGATGTCTGTACTTAATTTGTACACGTATTCCCTAGGCAAATGCAATGCTAGATAAAAGATGTAAAATAGGTGTGGAAGTACCCAGCAGCTCTAGATAGGGTGTAAGGGATGGGATTTTCCCACCTGAAATAAAATTAATTGGACAAATTATGTAAATTAGTAAATTCATATTGCCATTTACCTAAGAGCCTCATTTAAACTTTGGTGGAATGGCTACCAAACTGCATATTAGTTGAATGCCCTGCCTCTAGCAATCTTGCTGTGACCTGCCAACCATAGTTAGAGTTGCTGAGAAAGTTGTTGGGGAATTTTTGCTGAAATTGCTATGGCTGATGAAGCAGTAGCAGTGTTGGTGAAAATGTAAGGCTGGCAAGGCCATGCTTTTTTGTCAACCAGATCAGTATTTTTTGTTTCTGCAGAACAAAGTACCAATGTGTCGAAGTGAAAACAGCTCAGGTCATCTCAGAAACCAAAGACCAGCCTGCTCTTGAGTTTAGAGATAAAATAATTTACTACGTGCATACGGAGACTGAACAGCCTGAGGGATCAATCCCGAACAGTCTAAATAAGGAAGTAACTAACACATGATCTTTTATGCTATCAAACCACAAAGAAGTTCGTACATTTCATTGGTTCTTGACATTGTTGTATGATCATTTCTTCAACATTGGTAAAGGTGTTACCGTTAATTCTTCATAATGCAACATATATAGTAAATTAAAGCATAGACAAGATAATTACATGGCTAATATTGCGTGATACATTTTTCTACAGAACTGAGAAAAACACGTACACAGGATGGTACATTTCTAAAGAAAGATTGCTTCAGCGAGCATGCAGTGATATTTCATGGAGGCTATTCTAATAGCAAGCCTTGCAACAAAATGCATTCCGAGCAAAAGTAAAATATATCAGTAACCAAACTTCATGTAGGTCATGAGTTGTTCAAAAGATACAGGCCTAGTTGTCATTGGGTATCACAGTGCCCAACAGGCCCAAAATGGGTCCCAGGAAAATGCGATTCCACAAATGTCCCTGATACACTGGGCATTTTCGCCTAGCACATAGGATTCAATGTTGTATTTTATTGCTTACCACTTCCACGCCTATCAGTGTGATTTCAAAACAAAAAAATAGAATTTGAAGCCCTACTATAAATATCAAGGCCTTCCGACACAGATAACCTAGCCATCCTCTGCCAAGTAAACAGCTGGCAAAGGGTTTCCAACAGCACAGCCAGCTGAAGAAATGCCGTCAGGCACCAAGGATTCTCTCAACTCATCATTATCTCAGAATGAGGAAGTAGAAGTGCGAATGGGCAGAAAGAGGCATCTGTCCGTTTTTGGTGGATGGCTGGCTGTCCTAATCCTGAACCCCTTAGCTTAGAATACTATTCTCACTGGACGTTGGGGGTAACCATGGAAAATCTGTGATCTGTAAAGATTTCTGAGAGTATTGCTTGGGATGTTTATGCATGTCTCAAACATACTGAAATTCATGCAGATCCTGTGGGAAAGTCTACAATTTGTAGGTGTTCTCTTCTCTTATTTTTGGTATTTGGGGTAAAAGGATTTTTGTCTTCGTCTTTACTTTTGCTAACTGTACTTCGTTCATATGATTTCCTGTATAAGAAAAATATATGTATTTTTCTAGAAAATGACCTTTATCCGAATGTTCTCTGGAAAACACGGGCCAGATTTAGCAAGTGGGAGGGTGGCAGTTCAGCGTTGTGTTTGCACTTTGTTTGCCTTGCGAACAGAATAGGTATTTTTGCTTCACTGCGTGCACTAATCCACCAGGGCACCAAAAGTATGTTTCCAAGGAACTGCAGAGCTCCTGCAATATTAATATTCACATTTCACATGCACTACTATTTGTAAGACCTACTTCCGTGAATATATTCATATGTCGAGAGTTATAATATAAGCCATATTAGCGACCCAAGAATAGTACTTTGGATACCTTATCCCTGAGATCTCTGCCAGAAACACCGCAAGCCACATTATGAACTCCTCCTCACTAAGTTGCTTGCCTCGTTCCTTTCCCAATATGTAAAAACATGTTTTGCTTTTCCGTGTATCCTGAGTTAACAACCTATAAATATCTGACTCAAAGTTTGAGTCATTGTCTTGTTACTGCATCCTGTTCCCAAATGCTGACGACTGTGGCATTTTTATTACCCTTGAGTGTAGCGCCAGTGTCCCAGCTGATAGTATCTGGATCATTTAGTATCCAGGAGATGACGTGCAGATAAGAGTTGCTGAAAGTATTTCATAGTTTCACCCTTGAATAAATCTCAGCTTTTGTACATTCCTCTGCCTTCCATTTCACATAAGCATTGCCCTTCATGTTCGGGGTCAATTATGGATTTTACTCTATTGGCTTGAATGGGGAAGGCAGTGAAACTGGACCCCCAATAATACCTTATCACACACCTCAAGTGTGAATCATGTTAGGTGGTACCCTGGACATCACTTCTTATTCTTCCTTTTTCGTTACCTATAGAATCACGCACATTGATCAGTTAGCAATATGATCAATGCTCAATTGCTCAAAAAAATGTAATGCTCGATTACTCTAAAAAATGTTGTTGCTCTGCCTGAAAATATCCAAGCATATCTGGAACTCCCGTTTTATCCTTTGCATCCTTGACATCCTCAGACCTTTGCTTGTCATGTGTAGTGGGGCATTTACACCCTAGAGAGCAGTCCTGCAGCCTGCTGGGTCAGCAGAGTCCCTGTCACTGCTCCTCCCACAGCAGACTGCCCACCATTTTGAAACTTTCCTAGCACTCGGATGAGACATTGTTGATAAAATTGCCTCTGCTGACACCGCAGGAATATTTTGTGTAATGCAGGTCTGGCAGCCATGTTATAGCGACCTGTTCAACACCCACCAAAAATGAAATATTCCTGATGCACAGAGGATTTCTACCTGTTTGTTGAGCACAACTATGTCTTGCACTGCCCGAGTAAGCATTAGGCACGTGGTGGATCAGTAAGGACAAATTAACATTTCAACCTCAAACTTAAACAAGACATTACTCCAATCATTCATAGGCTAGGGACACTCTGGCGAATGGGCAGCATGTCTAAGGTCTGTGATGGAAGAGCCTGCTGAAGTATCACTGTTGAAAGCCTGGTGGATTCCCCACCTCTAATTGAAGTGATGGGGGTGGTGAGGGGAGACCATTCAATTTTAGATGGTTCTCTCACTCTTCCAAACTGTAAATAAAGCACATAAGTCTTAAATGATGTTTGGACCCCCTTGAGAAACGCTTGGCGCTCAGAAAGCCCAATCACCTGAACTAAGTAATGAAAGCCTTGGCAGCACTGTCATCTTAATTGTTGCAACACACCAGAACCAAAAGCACAAGTGTGAGTTACCCTATCCACAATTGCTTCTTCACTATGTCTAATAGAAATTTGCTTGTAGTGGTATGTCTATTGTGGGAGCAATGTTCATTCAAAAATATACCATGTAGTTCCCCTACAGCTGCAGATCGTGTTTCATTGCTAGTTAGCACCTATATTTGTTCAGAAGGATGAGGTCACAAGCCGCTGTTTTTTTTTGCCAGTACCACTAAAAGCCACTGAAACCTGTGATGGCCACTTCCACATTATCTGCCTGACCCACTGGACACAAGGTCTTGGCAAACAACAGTAGAAAGAGAGGACAACCCTACCTTGTTCTTGATATATGGGCTGAGCCTTATAGCATTTCATCTCTTCTCGTCTTTGCTGCCAGGGAGAGACAAGTAGCCTTAACTGAACTCCCACCCACCACTACACTCCTTAATGTTTGCTTAGAATGTGTCAGTAACCCTGCCAAATATGTTTTAGGCTTTCAGGGCTACTAGGATAGCATTCCTTCAGTGCCGCCATAAATCAACAATGACACTGTCTTTTTCATTTTTGCTTTAACTTGCCTTTACTGTTTACGAGAGCATGTCTTCTACCTTTTCGCCAAAGTTTGTAATGTAGAATTGTTTCCCCTATTTTCTTTTTATCCCTAAATACTGAAGCTAACCTGTCTTCCTACCTGTACGTTAAAAATGTTTAGATGACAAATCATAGCAGCAAGGTTAACTGTTTGTTGTCTATTGACAGATGGGTTAAATTGCTGAATAAATGAACATGATTTATTTCTGCCCCAAACCTTTCTGAGCAGGTGTGCTTCTTGTAGCAAACATACATTCCATTTTGCCTTCTTCAGGGAATGCAATATCCCAACCATTTTACATGGTGTTTTATGGAATGTCAAAGTGGCAGTCTAAACAATTAGTTATGGGTTCAGAACATGCAAACTATGCCTTGGTTTTTAAGAGCTCATAACAACAATGCAAATACTAACATCAGCCCTCCACAGCCATCCTTCATTCTGTGATCTCTGTTCATTGATACCCTATTACCCCTTGGTAAATTTAACTTAACAGAACCAATCACTATATCCCCTCCCCCTTTTCCAATACATCTCTCGCAATACCAACCATGAAAACCCCAATATTGAATTTAACATTGTCCTCTCTTATGTTCCTCTTCCTCGTATTGTATCTCGGTTCCAAACTTTCCAACTGGACTCTCTGTGATGTTAACATATAGCCTTCCTCATTCTCTGGCCACTTATGACCATGGGATCCTATAATCTTAATTCAACTAAAACTCTCTCAGTCCTTATTTCTCGGAGCTAGCAGTGCCACAAAAACAGTTTGGTGCTTCTTTCTCTAACTCATTAGAGCCTATTCATAAAGGTAAACTTGCACATGAGTAAATCTACACATGTAAATGTACTCTTACACTTCATAGTAAGTTAACTACTTTAAGTTATTCAACATTTACAAGTGAAAATTTACTACAAAGTGTAGGCTGACATGCCTCCAAACCTTGAATTCAGGGGGAGGCACCTAATATCTGAGTGTAAAGTTACTACAAATAACTTTTCAAAATACATAGGTATCTCTGTCTGTTAAAGTATAGGAAGAAAGTTAAACATTTATTAAAGTTTTTAAAAATACAAAAAATATTTTTGTGATAAATATAATTTGCTAATAATTCAAAATATTTATTTTGAATGCAGAATAAACTTTTACACAGTGTTGCAGTAATGTTAATCAAATTTCTCACTTTATAATGAAATTATTTTCTCATGATTTAAGTAAAGCATCCCGCCAAAATATAAATGTATATTTATTAATTATATAGTAAAAATGAGTAAAGTTGTGTACAGAATTGATGTAAATTAATTTAATTATTTTAATTAAAAAAAGTGTTGCATTTATTTTTAAATTATAAAATGTAATGAACTTATTTTGTAATAACCTAATAATATTTAAATATTTTTGGTAACATTCAATTAAATATATTTATATTTTCAAAATGTTAAAATATGTTAATTTAATTTTATTTTCTATGGGATTTTATTTTACGTTCCCACCTCCATTTATTACCATAGGAGGATGCTGCAGTACTACTGGTTGATCATGTGTGGTAAAGGACTTACTCCAGCTTTGAGCTGTGCATTTGTGACTGTTTTGGGTCCTTTTTGGCTGTAGTAACTATGCATGGGCTGTTCGGGTCTAGGAATAGGCTTACTCTCTTGTGGGCGGGTGCATTTCCCTCCTTAAACCCCTCCCTTAGCCCTCCATACCCCTCCCTTAACCTTTCCCTTTTAGTAGTAGTATTCTTCAAGTTCCAAGCCCTTCTCCTTTAGTAGTAGTATTCCTCAATTTCCAGCCAGTCCTCCCTGTACTGCTCACATTTTCTTCTAAAATATATGCCTACATATGCAAAGATCTTTGCAGATGTGAAGATTTCCAAACATAAAAGATAAGAGAGGCAGAGCTGTTGACTTCCAAATCTAGGTATGTAAATAGCATTTAGTAGCACTTTAGTAGCACTCTTGTGGGCAACTAAATGTCCTAGAAAATGCATTTTGTGACTAGGCCTCAAAGCCGTAAGTGTAATTAATGTTGTTCACTTTCTCGTCCTCTCTACAGCAATGTCCTTCTCATACTGGTTGCCTTGCCACTTTACTGCACAAGACTGATAAATCAGGCTCTGTTCTTGCCTGTGGTTGAAACAGTACTTCACTTTTCTCAGTGCCCCACCTCCTCTATATGTGGATACTTCTTTGTCTCCTGAAGAGATTTCATTGCATAGTTCTTTTCTTGCCAATTTAATATCAGTCAAAACCCCAACAGTACTATATTTTTGATAATTGAATGGTCAGTCCCTAGTTGAATGCTTTGTATTTCTGCTGTGCTGTGCACTTATGAATCCTAAAAGAGTTGTACCTGATGGCCCTCAGAAAGTAGCTCACCATCTGCCCATATTCGCATTGTGTCCGTTATGTGCTGCTTCATTTCCAAAATGTTGCCTCCTGTTAGAGTATCCTATGGGACCAGTGGTCCAGAACATTTTGGTATCTGTGTGTGTGTTCATTCTAGCTGTACTAGAACGGTGCCTATCTGACCAAGGATGGTGTCAACCAGTTTCTGCACGAATGACTGAATTTAATTTATCTTCCGCCCCGCTGGATGGTCTCCGATGATGCTAATGTTTTTCTGCTTGATCTGTTTTGCAAGTTCTGCTTTGATGTATTTTCCAGGGTCCTTCAAATTAGCTCACAATATGATGTTTTCCTCTGCCTACACAGTGATTAGGACCGACAGTTGGTCACTTGTTCTTTCGTTTACTGCACTTTTCAGAGTTTCCACTCTCTTTTCTGTAGATTCTTGAGTCCAGTAATTATGGAGTCAGTTTCCTCCATGAGGTCTTTATGGAAAAAAAAATTGTACTCTTTAGTGATAGTAAGTAAGTAACAGTAATTTGTAGCGCACAACGTCCACCTTACATGTAACTTTGCATTATCACATCTCGCTATTACTCACAATTATGGCAGTGTCTTTTTGAAAACCTATCATGGCTGTGCGGTAGAATACACTGAGGCAATGGTTTTGGTGTAGAATGTACAAGCATTTCCATGATGAGGGCTCCTTTCTTTCTCCTCCCGTCTTATCCTGCTAAGAAGCCCAAAATGCCATCCAAATATCCCCAATATCTGCTTATTTTATTCAGCACCTCATTCCGCAGTGTCCCTTATAGATTCCTTGAAAAGATTCCTTGTGTTAGCCATAAGTGGGATTGGAACTAGGTGTGTGGCTGGTTTTGCAGCACCAACATATTCTGGAGGAAGTTCAGAAAGAGACTGGACAGTAACGAAATACTATGAGGAAACACAGGTTTAAGGAATGTCAGTACCCAAAGCAGTGGAGTAATGAAACTTGAGACCCCCCCCTGCAAAGTACATTGAGGGCCTACTCCCTGCCAACCCACTCAGGATCTCTCAAGCAGGGGCCTGCCATCTGTGCACAGTATACTGTGCTGAGGGGGGGCCCCTGGAGTTTGGGGGACTGCAGGGTCTAAGGTTAAGCCAGTGATAGCACCTATCTTACCAACATAGGCTGTTGGAGCACTTTACATCACACACACATATAGCAACAATTAATTTTACGTGTTGTTAGAAATGGGGTCATTGGTTGGCAGTCAGGTTACCCATTGTCCAAGCAAGGACCCTCACTCTAATCAGGGTAAAAAATCACCCTCAGCTAACCCCTGCTTACCCCCTTCGTAGCTTGGCACGAGCAGTAGGCTTAACTTCAGAGTGCTAGGTGTAAAATATTTGTACCAACACACACAGTAACTTAATGAAAACACTACAAAATGACACACCAGTTTAGAAAAATAGAAAATATTTATCTAAACAAAACAAGACCAAAATGACAAAAATCCACAATACACAAGTCAGGTTATCACTAAAAATGCAAAAAGAGTCTTCATGTAATTTTAAACACACACTAACACTGTTAGCGTGAAAAAGTACCTTGGCTGCATCAAAAATAACCCCTCACAGGCGAGTGTGTGTCAAAAAGGGCTTGGGATGCGTCGATATCACTCACTAGCGAGACCTTGTGTCGTTTCTCCCTCAGTCAAGTCGGCGTGCGTTGTTTCTTCTCTCCGCAGGTGAGCGATGCAACAATTTGGTCGCCACACGGGTCCGGGCATGCCTTGTGTTGTTTTTACACTCCCAGCGGTGATTGTGTCGGGAATCCAGCCACACGATGATCCAAACACCACACAGCGTGGGTTCTGATATCACCAGCCTCCGTCAGCGATGCTGCGTGTCGTTTCTCCAACCACGGGCATCAATCTTCCGGTTGCGTTTTAGGTGAGTGTCGATTTTCAGCCGCATAGCCGGCGGAGCGTCAATTTTTCAGCCACAGATCGGAGTTCCCTCGATCTTTTCCCCGCAAGGCGTTCTGTGCGTGGATTTCTCACTCTTGGGCAGCCAGCTTCTCCTTTCAGGGTCCCAGGAACTGGATGGGCACCACTTGGCAGGGTAGGAGTCTCTCCAGATACTCCAGGTGCTGGTAGAGAGAAGTCTTTGCTGTCCCTGAGACTTCAAACAACAGGAGGCAAGCTCTAAATCAAGCCCTTGGAGATCTTCACAAGAAGGAAGGCAACACAAAGTCCAGTCTTTGTCCTCTAGCACAGGCAGAAGCAGCACCTGCAGGATAGCTCCACAAAGCTCAGTCAGAAGTCAAGGCAGCTCTTCATCCTCAGCTGTTCAGCTCTTCTCCAGGCAGAGGTTTCTTTTGGTTTCAAGAAGTATTCTAAAGTCTGTGGTTTTGGGTGCCCTTCTTATACCCATTTTCTCCTTTGAAGTAGGCCTACTTAAAAGCAAAGTCTCTCTTGATTGTGAAATCCTACCTTGCCCAGGCCAGGACCCAGACACTCACCAAGGGGTTGGAGATTGCATTGTGTGACGGCAGGCACAGCCCTTTCAGGTGTAAGTGACCACTCCTCCACTCCCTCCTAGCACAGATGGCTCATCAGGATATGCAGGCTACAACCCAGCTCCCTTTGTGTCACTGTCTAGTGAGAGGTGCAACCAGCCCAACTGTCAAACTGACCCAGACAGGGAATCCACAAACAGGCAGAGTCACAGAAATGGTTTAAGCAAGAAAATGAACACTTTCTAAAAGTGGCATTTTCAAACACACAGTCTTAAAATCAACTTTACTAAAAGATGTATTTTTAAATTGTGAGCTCAGAGACCCCAAACTCCACATGCCTATCCTTTCCCAAAGGGAATCCACACTTTAATCATATTTAAAGGTAGCCTCCATGTTAACCTATGAGTGGGACAGGCCTTACAGTGAAAAACGAATTTAGCAATATTTCACTGTCAGGAAATATAAAACATATTACTATGTGCCCTACCTTAACCATACACTGCATCCTGCCGTTGGGGCTAACTAGGGCCTACCTTAGGGGTGCCTTACATGTAGAAAAAGGGAAGATTTAGGCCTGGCAAGTGGGTACACTCGTCAAGTCGAATTTACAGTTTAAAACTGCACACACAAACACTGCAACTGCAGGTCTGAGACATGATTACAGGGCTACTCATGTGGGTGGCACAACCAGTGATGCAGGCCCACTAGTAGCATCTGATTTATAGGCCCTGGGCACCTCTAGTGCACTTTACTAGGGACTTACTAGTAAATCAAATATGCCAGTCATGGATAAGCCAATTACATACACATTTTGTAAAAGAGCACTTGCACTTTAGCACTGGTTAGCAGTGGTAAAGTGCCCAGAGTAACAAAAACAGCAAAAACAGAGTCCAGCACACATCAACAACCTGGGAAACAGAGGCAAAAAGTTAACCCCTTCGCTGCCAGGCCTTTCCCCCCTCCTGTGCCGAGCCTTTTTTTGGCTATTTGGGGCAGTTCGCGCTTAGACCTTCATAATATTTTGGCCACATAAGCTAGCCGAGCCAAATTTTTGTCCTTTTTTTCCAACATCCTAGGGATTCTAGAGGTACCCAGACTTTGTGGGTTCCCTTGAAGGAGGCCAAGAAATTAGCCAAAATACACTGAAAATGTCGTTTTTTTAAAAAAGATGGGAAAAAGTGGCTGCAGAAGAAGGCTTGTGGTTTTTTCCCTGAAAATGGCATCAACAGAGGGTTTGCGGTGCTAAAATCACCAGCTTCCCAGCTTTCAGGAACAGGCAGACTTGAATCAGAAAACCCAATTTTTCAACACAAATTTGGCATTTTACTGGGACATACCCCATTTTTAAAAAAAATTGTGCGTTCAGCCTCCTTCCAGTCAGTGACAGAAATGGGCGTGAAACCAATGCTGGATCCCAGACACCTAAACATTTCTGAAAAGTAGACAAAATTCTGAATTCAGCAAGGGGTCATTTGTGTAGATCCTACAAGGTTTTCCTACAGAAAATAACAACTGAAAAAGAAAAATATTGAAATTGAGGTGAAAAAAACATCACTTTTTCTCTACGTTTTACTCTGTAACTTTTTCCTGCAATGTCAGAGTTTCAAAAGCAGTATACCATTACGTCTGCTGGACTCCTCTGGTTGCGGGATATATAGGGCTTGTAGGTTCATCAAGAACCCTAGGTACCCAGAGCCAATAAATGAGCTGCACCCTGCAATGCGTTTTCACTATAAAAAGGGTATACAGCTATTCATTTGCTGAAATATAAAGAGTGAAAAATAGCTATCAAGAAAACCTTTGTATTTCCAAAAAGGGCACAAGATAAGGTGTTGAGGAGCAGTGGTTATTTGCACATCTCTGAATTCCGGGGTGACCATACTAGCATGTGAATTACAGGGCATTTCTCAAATAGATGTCTACTTTACACACTCTCTTATATTTGGAAGGAAAAAATGTAGAGAAAGACAAGGGGCAATAACACTTGTTTTGCTCATCTATGTTCCCCCAAGTCTCCCGATAAAAATGATAACTCACTTGTGTGGGTAGGCCTAGCGCCCGCAACAGGAAACGCCCCAAAACGCAACGTGGACACATCACATTTTTTTAAAGAAAACAGAGGTGTTTTTTGCAAAGTGTCTACCTGTAGATTTTGGCCTCTAGCTCAGCCGGCACCTAGGGAAACCTACCAACCCTGTGCATTTTTGAAAACTAGAGACCTAGGGGAATCTAAGATGGGGTGACTTGTGGGGCTCTGACCTGGTTCTGTTACCCAGAATCCTTTGCAAACCGCAAACTTTGGCTAAAAAAACACATTTTCCTCAAATTTTGGTGACAGAAAGTTCTGGAATCAGAGAGGAGCCACAAATTTCCTTCCACCCAGCGTTCCCCCAAGTCTCCCGATAAAAATGATACCTCACTTGTGTGGGTAGGCCTAGCGCCCGCGACAGGAAATGCCCCAAAACGCAACATGGACACATCACATTTCTTCAAAGAAAACAGAGGTGTTTTTTGCAAAGTGCCTACCTGTAGATTGTGGCCTCTATCTCAGCCGGCACCTAGGGAAACCTACCAAACCTGTACATTTTTTAAAACTAGAGACCTAGGGAAATCCAAGATGGGGTAACCTGTGGGGCTCTGACCAGGTTCTGTACCCAGAATCCTTTGCAAACCTCAAACTTTGGCTAAAAAAACACATTTTCCTCAAATTTTGGTGACAGAAAGTTCTGGAATCAGAGAGGAGCCACAAATTTCCTTCCACCCAGCGTTCCCCCAAGTCTTCCGATAAAAATGATACCTCACTTGTGTGGGTAGGCCTAGCGCCCGTGACAGGAAATGCCCCAAAACGCAACGTGGACACATCAAATTTTTTTAAAGAAAACAGAGGTGTTTTTTGCAAAGTGCCTACCTGTAGATTTTGGCCTCTAGCTCAGCCGGCACCTAGGGAAACCTACCAAACCTGTGCATTTTTTAAAACTAGAGACCTAGGGGAATCCAAGATGGGGAGACTTGTGGGGATCTGACCAGGTTCTGTTACCCAGAATCCTTTGCAAACCTCAAAATTTGGCTAAAAAAACACATTTTCCTCAAATTTTGGTGACAGAAAGTTCTGGAATCAGAGAGGAGCCACAAATTTCCTTCCACCCAGTGTTCCCCCAAGTCTCCCGATAAAAATGATACCTCACTTGTGTGGGTAGGCCTAGCGCCCGCGACAGGAAATGCCCCAAAACGCAACGTGGACACATCACATTTCTTCAAAGAAAACAGAGATGTTTTTTGCAAAGTGCCTACCTGTAGATAGTGGCCTCTATCTCAGCCGGCACCTAGGGAAACCTACCAAACCTGTACATTTTTTAAAACTAGAGACCTAGGGGAATCCAAGATGGGGTGACTTGTGGGGCTCTGACCAGGTTCTGGTACCCAGAATCCTTTGCAAACCTCAAATTGTGGCAAAAAAAACACGTTTTCCTCACATTTTGGTGACAGAAAGTTCTGGAATCAGAGAGGAGACACAAATTTTCTTCTGCCCAGCGTTCTCCCAAGTCTCCCGATAAAAATTATACCTCACTTGTGTGGGTAGGCCTAGCGCCCGCGACAGGAAATGGCCCAAAACACAACGTGGACACATCACATTTTTTCATAGAAAACAGTGCCTACCTGTGGATTTTGCCCTCTAGCTCAGCCGGCCCCAGGGGGGGCAGAAATGGCCTAGAATAATTTGTCCCCCACCCCCCTAACCCCCCCCGGGACCGACCCTTACCTACGGAGTTGCAGCCCCTGCGTGACATTGGCGCCAAAAAAAAAATATCCCCAGTGCCTAGTGGTTTCTGCCCCCAAGGGGGGCAGAAATTATCTAAATACAATTTGCCCCCCAGGGGAGCGACCCTTGCCTAATGGGTCGCTCCCCATCTCTGAAAAAACAAACAAAAAAAAAACACAAAAAAGAAATTTGCCCTGGGGCCTAGAGGTTTCTGTCCCCCCTGGGGGCAGATCGGCCTATTAACAATAGGCCAATCTGCCCCCGGGGGGGCAGAAATGGGCTAAAATAAATTTGCCCCCCCACCCCCCAAATCCTCCCGGGAGCGACCCTTGCCTACGGGGTCCTCCCCCTGCGTGACATTAGCGCCAAAAAAAAAATCCCTGGTGACTAGTGGTTTCTGCCCCTTGGGGGCAGATTGACCTAAAATCGGCCAATCTGCCCCCAAGAGGGGCAGAAATGGTCTAAATACAATTTGCCCCCCAGGGGAGCGACCCTTGCCTAGTGGGTCACTCCCCATCTCTGAAAAAACAAACAAACAAAAAAAACACACAAAAACAAAATTTGCCCTGGCGCCTAGAGGTTTCTGCCTCCCCTGGGGGCAGATCGGCCTAATAACAATAGGCCGATCTGCCCCCCGGGGGGCAGAAATAGCCTAAAATAAATTCCCCCCCCCCGGGAGCGAACCTTGCCTACGGGGTCGCTCCCCCTGCATGACATTGGTGCCAAAAAAAAAATCCCCGGTGCCTAGTGGTTTCTGCCCCCTTGGGGGCAGATTGACCTAAAATCGGCCAATCTGCCCCCAAGGGGGGCAGAAATGGTCTAAATACAATTTGCCCCCCAGGGGAGCGACCCTTGCCTAATGGGTCGCTCCCCATCTCTGAAAAAACAAACAAACAAAAAAAAAACACCCCAAAAAATTTTGCCCTGGCGCCTAGAGGTTTCTGCCCTCCCTGGGGGCAGATCGGCCTAATAACAATAGGCTGATCTGCCCCCGGGGGGTCAGAAATGGCCTAAAATAAATTTGCCCCGCCCCCCAACCCCCCCCGGGAGCGACCCTTGCCTACGGGGTCGCTCCCCCTGCGTGACATTGGCGCCAAAAAAAAAATCCCCGGTGCCTAGTGGTTTCTGCCCCCAAGGGGGGCAGATTGACCTAAAATCGGCCAATCTGCCCCCAAAGGGGGCAGAAATGGACTAAATATAATTTGCCCCCTAGGGGAGCGACCCTTGCCTAAGGGGTCGCTCCCCACCTAAAAAAGAACCAAAACAAAACAAAAAGGGAAAAAAATTTTTTATCCCTGGTGCCTAGAGGTTTCCCCCCCCCTGGGGGCAGATCGGTCTAATAATAGGCAGATCCTTCCCAAAAAAATGCCCCCCCTGGGAGTGACCCTTGCCCAAGGGGTCGCTCCCTTATGTCCATTTCCAATAAAAAAAAAAAATCCCTGGTGTCTAGTGGGGTTTCAAAAGGCTTTTGAAAATGCTGGGAGAGACTTCAAAGAGAAGGAAATATATTTCCTTTCCTTTGAAGCCTCTCCGGGCCTCCCCCACGTGATTGAAAGAAAAATGCTGAGCATTTCTCTTTCAATCGCGCTGGAGAGACCCTGTGACAAATCAGCGCAAGCTCGTGCGCTGACATCACACAGGGGGTGGGGGGGTCAGGGGTGGAAGGGGAAGGGCTTCCCCTTCCATCCCTGACTTGGGGGGGTGGGGGGAAGCACACAGAGGGAGCGAGAGCACTCCCTTTGGGCTGTGTCCCGAGGACGTAGTGGTTAGGTCCTCGGCACAGCAGCACTGTTGGGTAATCTGCATAATACTTGCTCTTTGCAGGAGGCATATTGACCCTCTGCGCTACCATAGATGAGTCAAAACTGCTACTAGACAAAACTCTGATCTCTCTCCAGCAAGTACGTTAATCACCTGTTCTCTTGGCACACTTATTGCTGCCTGAACTGTCGTATATACAAGAAACTTTGCAGTGCTTTTAAAACTGCTACACTGCTACAACCCCCCCCCAAGTAACAAAAGTGCCCCCCTTCCAGCCTCCTGATACGACCAGTCGGGCCTAGATGTATACGTAGTGTTCGTTTCTGCAGCATGACGCTCTTTCACGTAGGTCATATTTCACACTGAGGGAATGTAATGTGAGCACACTTGTAATAAAAATATAACCTCAGAAACACTTATGCAGAGTTTCATCTTCTGTGCCTTGGCTACAGTTCTGGTTTGCTGAACTTAGTACTGAAATATCTTTTTCACGGGCCTAGACCTGCCAGCACACGGGATAATTAAAACATCACATTAGCCGATGGCCCATCTGTCTTTATCAGAAAACTACATCGGCCTTTAATGGATGCAACAGTCTCTGCCTGTTGCTGCGCGAAGGTTATGAATAAAATGTACCTTTTTGTTCTAGGTCCATCCCTTGCGTGGTGTGAACAGTAAGTGAAGTCTGCATAATCAAGTTATCTGTCTGGCTGTGGCAACCCCGGGTCCCTTAATACAGCAGCCCCCTACTCCACTGCAGAGAAGAGAGAACAATACGTGATTGTGATATAGGGAATACGTCTCGTCTCATTTCACTCTCACCTGTGACCTACAGCTTCGGTGGGAGACGCAATGCTCAGGTGGCAAACAGCTGAAAATATTATGGTCGCAACAGCCACTGCACATGCAGATTTCACAGCCAAGTGCGCATGACACAATACAGTCGCACCCGCCCTGCCCCACCCTGTACCCTACCCTGAAGACCACGCAGCGGCGCGCGCAGCATGCATCCCCCGTGTGTAATATTATGTGAACGTGCTCACGATAGCAACTATAAACTAACTGGTCCCAGACCCAGTTAGTGAGTCAGTGAGTGTACTGAGCTGAGGGGGCCCCTGGAGCCTGCCCCCCCCCCCCCCCCCCCCCCCCACACTGCGGGACTGTGTGGGCTTATGGTACGCCAGTGAACCTTAGAAGTATTAATTTTACTTTGTTTGACTCACACAAGGCTACAACCATTCTGGTGTAATATAACTCTTTAAGAATCTCCCCCCTCTCAGTTATAGTTGAGGGGTTTGCAGACTCACTAATCTGTGTATTTTGTGAAATGGAAAGTAAGCCTAATGGCAAAAGGCGCAGTACTGAACACTATAACAAATATATATTATTATTAGCAAAGGATTGTTATGACATTCACTACTTTATTTTGATTCGCTTAACTTTGTGATGCTGAAACCTAAACATTATTTTGCTGACATCTTAACGGGATCCACAGTCCTCCTAGGATGAAATGCCACCTGTGGAAATACCGATACTGCAGTATTCAGCTTTCTCCTTGTGTTACGGTTTTACTTTCCCATCCCTAGATCTTCAGGATAGAAACAGAAATAAAGTGATAGTTGTAGATGTTTCACCCCATTCCAAGCTGCTAAACTACAAATATTGCAGTTTTTACACACACCAATTTCACCAGTTTTTTACCAAGTGAAATATGTGCAGGGAAGAGGACCCCATATAATATCTCTCTTCCCTAACACATTCTTATTTTTCCACATGGGTTTTTTAATATTACATATTTTTTTTTCATTTGAGTACAAACCAACAATCAGAGGGATGCATTGTCACGTAGAGTGTCCTTGGCATAAATTATACATCCCTACCCAACTTGTGGGTGCCCATCAGGAAGACCCAAATGAACATTAAGGGGACAGTAGCACAATTCCAGTGGCGGTCACGGGGTAGTATAGTTCACAAATGCCAACTGCTCAGCATAGTGTTCAACTAGTTATTTGCAGTTTGTTAATGTGTTAAGCCAATTCTGGCGAGTCGGGTGTCTACTCCTAACCCCTTCAGCAAGTAACACTATCCTTTAACTATCTGCAGTGCAAGTGCTATACATCTTTTATGTGTAGCATTGACTTTCTCTAGCCAACACAATAGTGCGATTTTGTGGCCTACAGGGATATCGCACTTAGTCATGAAAGAGTGCCGTTAACACCTCATGTCATTAGGAAAGGATCACAGTGGGTTCATGATGAATGAAGGAAGCCTACCTTTGATGTCCTGGAATATGTGCAACAGGAATCCTCTTGAAGATCATGGCCCATATTTATGGAAACTTAGCGCCTCCTTACAGTAATTTCTTTTACGGTAAAGCGGCGCTACCTTAACTCTATTTTTACATTTTGACGCTAGACCCGTTTAGCATCAAAATATCAGAATTAGTATCATTTTCTGGAAGCACCAACACACCTTGCATTGCATTGCGACAATGATTTGCAAGGTGGGCGTTCCCTTCCAATATTTTCCTCTAGATGCTGAAACGACGCACACTAAGGAGGGGGTCCTAAAAAACTATGCTAAGGCCAATTTGCATCAGATTTTAACGCCTGGTCAGATCAGGCATTAAAAAGAGGCCCACACATCACCACTTAAGGAAAACACACAGAAGGAGCATTTGCAACCTCAAGGACAACATGGTTCTGGTACTGCTCCAGCTTGGCACAAACCATAGACTTCAGCAAAGACAGCAGGTCCCTCCACCACCACCTCAGCAACCCCAAACACCACCGCAGCAGCCACAAAGGCAGCGCAGAAGACGGGAGAGGATCTTCAGACAGCGTACAACCATCCTTTGGCTCAGGGAAAAAGATGTGATCATGAAGTACCGAATGAACCAGGAGTTCATTGTACGCCTAATGCACCACATTGCACCAGACATCACTGCAAGGGTGGAAACTCCAACTATTCCACACATGAACCAACTCCTCGCTGTCCTCCATATGCCCGCATCTGGATCTTTTCAGACAATGGGCACACAAGTGGGTGGTATCTCCTAGCCACCCTTCTAAGGTCCTGGATGCAGTCACATGCCTCAAACCCCACCACATCTGCTTTCCAAACACCCAGCAACTGCAGCAGGAGACCAAGCAAGGTTTCTACCTAATTGCTGGGTTTCCACATGTGCTGGGTGCAATGGAATGCGCCCATGTCCAACTGGTGCCAACCGCAGCAACTGAACATCTAAACAGGAACCGCAAGCACACCCATTCGTTCAATGTGAAGGCCATTGTGGACTCTTCACTAACATCCTAGCCAAATATCTTGACAGCGCCCATGATGCCTACATATTCTGCCATTCCACTATCAATGAGCAGTTCCAGGATGGGCAATACGGTAATGGGCTACTCATAGGTAAACCACCATACCAGTCAGTACACACCCAACACACTCACCATGCAGGACAAACAAGACATGCACCACACTAAATACACATGGGCAGGGGAACACAGATGTACAGACAAGAACACATATGCAACATGCCACACTACACTGCAGTTATTGCACATCACACTCACATACACCAACATATACATAACAAAGCCACAACCTGACTGGCACACCACGTGAGGACAGGTGGAGCTATGTCCCCTTTGTATGAAGAAGCTGGCCACAAAACACTACACAAAACATTACAAGTGTCCACTGGTTGACAACTAAGTACAGATCCCACACATATTACACCAAACAATGAATAGCTCAGCTATGTGAATGGCATAGGCATGGCTGTGTAAAGAAAGTCACACATAAGCACAGCCCCACATTAATCATAGTGTGCAAGCCTCTGTCTGCACCAATATCAAATGCCATCCAAGTGGTGCCATTACCAACTACATATCACCAACACATACCTAACATGCCTGTAGTGTGCACATTCACCTGTCTGCTGCATTGTGTCCCACACATAGGAATACAAATTAACATGCAAAGTGCCACCTCACATGTGCCCCTTAGCGCCCCCTAACACCACCATGTGTGTTCTGTATACAAGAAACAGTCCACCATGGTGCAGCATTTGTGCAAAACTGTAAAGATAATAGATGCCCTAGTAGGACTCTGTAGGAGTATAGAGGACATAACTGAACTTTCATGCACCGTACACAGAGACTCATATAAAAAATTGTGTTCCCCCTCCCAAAGCCTACACTGTGCATGTGTTGAAAGGTCTGTGATAAATCATGTATTGGAAGCTAGGTGATTCCACTGCCCCAAATTTGATCATACTACAAATGTGTGATTCACACCCTCGCACACATGAGGCTGGCACATCCATCATCTGCCATAAAGGGCCACAAAGTGTTGCACTACATGCATAGTGCCACATGGTAACATGGAGGCCAGAGTTTGGCTTTGTAGGGCTACCATGGTGTCTCTACATTTGACACCACTGTGGTGTAAGGAGATGGTAGATTCCATCCAACAATAGGACACTTCCTCAAATATGGACTACACAACACATCTTTGCAATGGTTGAACTATCAGTTTGGATTTAATTTGACAATTCCCAGGTCCCTGAGCCACAACCCAAGATTTTCATGTCCATCAACACAAACCTATTAAACTATTTCACAAAACAGGAACATACACTATACCAGAAGCAAGTCTGAGTCACCACTCCACCTACAACGAACAACTGCCATGGTATATTCCATACTAATATCATGCTTTACCAACACATCTTCTCTCATTCCTTTGCAGCTGATCACGGCTAGGGCATACAGCCATGGGTTATGACTCCATTTGCCAATCCCACGACTGTAGAAGAGCGTGCATATAATGAAGGGCACAGAAGAACACGCAATGTGGAAGAAGGACATTCTGAAGTCAAGGTTCAGGTGCCTGGCCCTAACAGGAGGAAGCCTGTTGTATGCTCCACCATTGGTAGGTAAGATCATACTAGCATGTGCAATCCTGCATAATATATGTACACGGACAAATGTTCCCTGGGATGAACTGATTGATGTCCCCAACAAGGAGGATAATGACAATGGTGCAGCACATTTGGAGAGGAAACTACATAACACTGCTACAGGAGTTCACAAGAGACTCCACACAGTACAGTACATTTACACATAGTCACTGTACAATCATCATCCCATTGTAAATAGCACCAATAAAATACTTGGCACCTGAATCCCTGAGTCTCCTTGGTCTACTTATTTTTCACTACATATAACACTGAAATGTAACTCAAACCTCAGAAAGCAGGAAAGAAACAGAAGTCACAAGTATGATAGCAACATTGTTTGTGATGAACAGGGTCTACTGCCTCCATTTCACATATCAGTGACATGCAATTCACGGGCATGTGACTCTTGGAGGCCTAGATCCATGCACCACAACATATCACGTGCCATCAAGTGGGCAATGTGCTAATTCCTAGTCCTATCCCCACATCATCACCACACCTGCAAGGTTGTATGCAAGGGGGGCATACATAAGGTAGGGAACAAATGGTGTTTGACCCCCTCATGTGCCCTGGTCGAGCTGGTCTTGCCCTCGGCCACGGTCACCGTGTGCCGAGGACGAGACCAGCTTGTCCTGCTATGGGCCCTCACGCTCCCCCCGAGGGCCTGGCACACCCCTCCCCTGGACAGGGATGGAAGGGGAATCCCGTTTTGTTTACAATAAAGGGGAGCAACCCCTTGGGCAAGGGTCGCTCCACTGGGGGGAAAATTATTTCAATGTTATTTCTGCAATCCCCAGGGGGCAGATCAGCCTATTATAATTAGACACCTAGACACCAGGAATATTTTTTTTGTTTTGTTTTATTTTTTAGATGTGGGGAGCGACCCCTTAGGCAACGGTCACTCCCCTGGGGGCAAAATTAACTTTAGGCCATTTCTGCCTCGCTTGGGGGCAGATCGGCCTATTTTTATTAGGCCAATCTTCCCCCAAGGGGGACAGAAACCACTAGACACCAGGGATTTTTTTAGGTCAGTTTTACATGAGGGGAGCGACCGCTTAGGCAAGGGTCACTCCCTTGGGGGGGGGGGGGAATTTGTTTTAGGCCATTTCTGGGGGCCAGATCGGCTTATTGTAATTAGGTCAATCTGCCCCAAAGGGGAGTAGAAACCTCTAGGCATCAGGGATCATTTTTTTATTTTTTTAGACGTGGGGAGTGACCCCTTAGGCAAGGGTCGCTCCCCTGGGGGAAAAATATTTTTAGGCCATTTGTTCCCAGGGGGTAGATTGGCCTATTTTTATTAGGCCAATATGCCCCCAAGGGTAGCAGAAACCACTAGGCACCAGGGATTTTTCTTTTGACAATTTCACGCAAGAGGAGTGATCCCTTAGGCAAAGGTCGCTCCCCTGGGGAGGAAATTTATTTTAGGCCATTTCTGCCCCCCTTGGGGCCAGATCAGCCTATTTCTATCAGGCAGATCTACCCCCAGGGGGCAGAAACCACTTAGGCACCAGGGATTGGTGTGTGTATGTGTATGTTTTGTTTGGGGGCAGCCCTTGGGCAAGGGTCGCACCCCATGGGGGCACGTTACTGTGGCCATATCTGCCCCCCTTGCAGGCTGATCGGCATATTTTTGGAAGGTCCATCAGCCCCCAAAGGGGGCAGAAAGCCCACCAGAGCCCAGAGAAGATTTGGCCATACCCTCACCCCAAATAAATGGGGCCAAAGGTGTTCTGCCCACCAGTGGGCAGATGGGGCAATTACTCCCGATCCACTCCCCAGAAGGGCAGAAAGCCTACTAGATGCCAGGGAATAAAAAAAAAATAGTGGGGTGGTGGCTACCAACCAGTATGGGTATGGTTATGCCCTCACCCCATCTGAAGGGGGTAACAGTCTTTCAGTTCTTCCCTGCACACTAAAACATGTTATCCCATAGCAAGTAAGAGAACATTTGATTATTTTGGGTTTTGGATTTATATTTGGGCCATGAGAGCTTGTCTAACTCTCAGAATCGTCCCAGTTGGAATGGTGAGGACTGCACATTTAGGACTTGGGGACGCTGCCTTGTGGAAAAATCCACGAGACCTAGACACATCTGAAAACTAAACATCTGGGTGAGTCCAGGGTGGTGTGCTTCACATACACCCTGCACTTTTTTCTTACCCACAATGCCCTGCAAACGTCCAACTTTGCTGGAAATCATGCATTTTCCCAACATTTTTGTGATAGAACCTTCCAGAATCTACAGGAATCCCCAACATTCCTACCACCCAGCATTGTCACATCTATACTAATAAAAATTCTGCCCCACTTGTCAGCCTAAAATTTTCTTTTTTCAAACTGCCCTTTTGGACCCGCTTTGGTTCCCCCTCAATTTCAACATGTTTTTGGCACTTCCCTGTCACAGGCACTTGGCCCACCTACACAAGTGAGGTATTATTTTTACCAGGAGACTGAGGGGAATATTAGGTGGTAGGAAATTTGTCCCGGTGCAGTGATCCCACACAAGAAATGTGAGAAATATGTGATTTGTAGCTAAATTAGAGGTTTGCTGAGGATTCTAGATAAAAAAACACTGGGGGATCCCCGCAAGTGACACCTCCCTCGGGTGTCTAGTTTTCAGAAATGTTTGTGTTGGGTAGGTTTCCCTATATGGCTGCTGAGCCCAGGACCAAAAACGCAGGCTAGGGTGACCACCTGGCATTGAGGCAAATTCTGGACAGGACTGTAAAAATTTCAGGACAAAGGGTCAAAATTCAGGACAAAGGGTCAAAATACAGGACAAAAATTCAAGAACAACTGTCAGTTTTACAGACAGACACAAGAGAGTCAATGCCTCACTATGTTGTCAGTGCATTTATTTACTCTTTTTTAACATGGCACTATGTATTCACTGTGGTTTTTTTTAGATTGCCTCCTGGTATGCTACATTCAGGTGTCACATTACGTCCTTGTTCAGTAGTAAATTAATGCCCTTCAGTACTGTGGCAAGGCCATCACCCCTACACAAATTTACCCAATCTTTCTTGAAGAGAAAGCAACAGCAACATTTTGATTATGTTTCTGAACACTTTAAAACCCCTGGCAAACAGTTTGGAAACATTAAGGTATTTAAAATTATGCTAGCTTAAACAAATTGAACAAAAAACATCTGGTTTACCCCAACCACCCCTGGACTTTCAACCTAAAAAAAATGTAAAGAGGCAGTGTGATGGTTTGGGTGACAGTCTCACACCTAATGCCAGGATGTGAGGTACCCACAACTTGTCTGTAGTCTCATAGCACTAGAGTGTATGTCTGGGACTCTACATTTATCTCAGAAATGGGAGCCCGGACTACCAATCAAAGATAATAAAAGAGGAGGAGGAAATTGAGATCAAATGGGAGATCCACAGCAAGTGATTCAAAGGGTTGTTGCTAAGAACTGGATTAATAAGGAAGAGAAGAACACGGTGGGACAATTCCTAAAATCAGACAAGATGGTTCCACCAAGACTATTGGAAGGTATTGGGTACCTAGGGAGTTGACTCTGCACACAGGAGAGAAACAGAAGAGGCACTGTCAAGTGGTTGAACAAGCAACACCCATTCACCGTGGAAAACTCTTCTGGTGCAATGGTCCGCTGTTCGTGTTTGGGACGTGTGAGAAGGGGCCATACCCCTTGCAAGGTTGTGCAAGGCAATTGCCCGCATTGTCCATGTCTTTAACTGGTTTTGAAATTGAGCAAAAGCCAAACTAGTGATATGGGTTATCTCTAAGTGTCAAGTACACCCAGACTCTTCAAAATATTTGGGATGTAAATTGCACAAACAAAATATAAATTTTTCGAAATGTAATTAGTGTTTCTTTAACCAATGGCCCTGTTTTCCCCTTTATATACAATTAGATCTCAGATTGAACTTGGAACCAGTTACCTTTTGATACCTAGTATTTAATATCTACCATTCTCCCACAGATTTTCAGGATGGAAATCTCAGCAGAGCGTCACGGTCCCACCAAGCCCAGTTTGCCTTTTTGGCTTCTCTTCTACTTTCTGTAGTGGGCCACATGGCACTAGTGAAGATGGTGTGCTACCCTAATGATAGTATTATTTTGCAAACCTTCCCCTGCTCGTCCTTCATTCCTTCTTCAGACATGTCACACATCTGATTTGATCACTGCAGCACCGTCGGGTAGCTCTTTCCACATTAAAGCTACCCGTGACTGCAGGTGGATTAGGTCTTCTGGTCTTAGAATGCTATTATTTAGCTGAACTGTTCCAATGGGTGGCTCGCTGGCATTCTGCCCACCACCCTGCATAAGATGGGGTTTACCAGTAAAGACTTTTAAGGAAGGTTTAATGCACTGCTCATTGTTTCCTACTGTCCATTCTAAGGATCACCATCCGGGGTTATCATACACAGCTTTCTCTTGCCTTGCTAGAACCTGTAAACTCACTGAAAGGAAGAAACCCTATGCTCCTGCACTACCTTTTGCTAAGCCTTCCCACTCGCACAGGACGGCTGTGCTCAGAGCAACTTCATCAGTGGCATGCTGCAGGTATCTTAAAATTGGGGGATTCGTTTCTGGACGGCGACCTATTAAATTTCCAAACCCTTGTGGCAGACTACCATCTTCATCCCAGTCAATTCCTTCCTTAAAACCACCTTAAATCATCATTAAATGCCCTATTTCATGTCTGCAACTTAGCACTGACCCTACAAGAGGTGTGCCAGAAGCTCTACACCATAGTAACTGGTGGCAAACTGATGGAATGGGTGTACAGACCTTTCCTGCAACATGGAAACTACTTCTTGTCATACTACCTGGGTGATTGATGTGCCTAAACCTCTGCAAGATAAGGACTGGACTAAAATACTGGACTTTCCCCACAAAGTATCCCACGGCTGTCACTTGAAGTACATTCATAGTGCTTCCTTGTGAATGCACTCCGCCCGTTGATTGCCATTGGCCAGGTGGTTTGTAACTCACATTTTGTTGCTTTCCATTTGGTGGGTTTATTTGTTTTAGGCTATGCAGCTTGAGTTTGTCTCTTCCCTTGCCAAAAAGTTATTTATAGTATCCTTCTGAGTGCTCCCTTTCTGTAAACAGGCCTGTAAATCTTGTTCTAATCACATTTGCTGTGCGTTCAAAGAACAAAGTCAAATGTCAGGCTCTGTCTTCGGTGAGAACTTAGTGTTTACTTTTCTTTCTCTGACTTCAAAGTGAGAGGATTTATGCAACAATTTTGCTGGATACTGGGGTTAGGAAAGAGTTTTTTCTATCACATGATAACATTTAAATAAACTTCAGAATATATCAGCATTAGAAGTACAAATGAAGCACATTTTTGTTAAATCTGAACTGTGCTGGAAACAAATACCTTTCTATGATTAAAACAAATCATTGCATTAGGTGATGCAATTTCCACACATCATCGTCTGTGCACAGTATAGTTTGATTTGAAAAACTGTATATCTGTGCAAATATAATGGTCATTTCAATCAAAAATATGTTGTCTGTAATGGCAGTGTGTTACCACACCATGCATCCTCCACTCCACTTTGCCCTGCACCACTCCACGCCACTGCACCCTACTCTGTATCACTCCACTTTATGCCACTCCATGCCACTGCACTGCACTCTTCTCCATTCTGAACCACTCCACATTATGCCACTGCACTCTATGCTATTTCGCACTATGCCTCTCTACTCTACTCTGTACCACTCTACTCTATGCCACTGCATTTTACGCCACTTTACACCACTGCGCTCTGCTTCTCTGCACGCTATACCACTCCAGTCTAGGCAACACCAATCTAGTCTGCACAACTCCACCTTATGCCACTTTGCAACACTGTACGGTACTCCACTGCACTCTAAGCTAATACACCCTATGCTAGTGCACTTTACTCTGTAACACTCAACTCTATGCCCTGGCACTTTACATCAGTACACTGTACGTCACTCTAATCTACTCTGCACCTCTGCACTCTATGCCAAGGCATTCTGCACTACTTAACTCTATGCCATCAACTCTATGCCACTCTATGCAACTCCACTCTACCCTGCACCTCTCCACTCTAAGCCACTTCACTCTACTGTGAAACAATCTACTTTATGCCACTGCACTCTGTGCCACTGCATTCTCTGCCACTGCTCTCTACCCTGCACCTCTCCACTCTATGCAACTGCACTCTCCTCTGAAACAATCTATTCTACGCCACTGCACTCTATGCCACTCTGACCAGTGCACTCTAGTTCAATGCACTCTACATCACTGCACACTGACACTCTACTCTGCAACACTGCACTGGCCGCCATGATACTCTACACCACTCTACTCTGTACTACTGCATTCTGCACCAACAGACTCTATTCTACTGCACTCTCTGCCACTCTACTGTGCCCTATGCCACTCTATGCCACTTCACTCTACACCAGTGCACTCTAAACAACTGCACTGTATGTCACTGCCCTTTACTCTGCACCACTGTACTCTATGCCACTGTTCTCTAAACCACTCTACACCACTGCACTGACACTCTACTCTGCAACTCTGCACTCTACACCACTCTACTCTGTACTACTGCATTCTATGTCACTGCACTCTATGCCACTGCACTGTGCATCACTGCACTCTATGCCACTGAACTCTATGCACTATACTCTACTCTGCACTGCACCACTCTACAATACTCCACTATGCACCAGTCTTTGCCACTGCACTCTATGCCACATGAACCTACTCTGCACTCCATGACACTGCACCACTCTGCATTACTGCACTCTCTGCCACTCTATTGTATGCCACTCTACTCCATTGCACTCTATGCTACTCTACCCCATGCCATTCTATGCCTCTGCACTCTGTGCCAATTCACTCTAAACAGCTGCACTGTATTCGACTGCCCTCTACTCTGCATCACTGTACTCTACGCCACTGCTGTCTGTGCCACTCTACTCCACTGTACATCACTGCACTGACACTCTACTCTGCAACATGGCACTCTTTGCCACTGTACTGTACACCAATCTACTCTGTACTACTGCATTCTCTGCCACTGCACTTTATGCCACTCTACTCTGCATCACTTCACTCTATGTGACTGCACTCTACAGCACTATACTCTACTCTGCACTGCAGCACTCTACACTACGCCAATGCCCTCTCTGCTATGTGAGTCTACTCTGCACTCTATGCCACTGCAGCACTCTACACTACTGCACTCTCTGCCACTCTATTGTATGCCACTCTACTACACTGCACTCTATGCCACTCTACTCTGTCCCACGCCACTCCATGCCACTGCAGTCTAAACCCCTGCATTCTACGCAATGCACTCTAAACAACTGCACTGTACCCCACTGCACTGTACTCTGCACCACTGGGCTCTACGCCCAGCTCCTCTCCCACTCTACTCCACTCCACACCACTATGCCACTAACCTTTAGCGATGCTGAACAGCAGCCACTCTGGTGTACAACATGGCGAATGGCTAAAACACATTAGCAAAGCCAATAACTTGCGTAGAGGAGACCTATTGGCTTTGCCAATGTTTGTTAGTACTATGAGGTACTGAGGTCCCTGAAAGAACTGTGAATGTGTAAGTCCTTATTTTAAACATGCATTAGACACCTCGTCAGTGGTAGTAAGCGCTATATAAATACAATTACATCATAATATAGGCTGGTATAAAATGCATAAATACATTTCAATTAAATAAATAAAGTGCTTCTCAAATACAGATTTGAATAATATACAGTTTATACCTTGTACTAATATTTTTTTATAACACTTTTTAAAACCACACACTCCACAGCCCACCTTGGAACACCATTTCAGTACCTCTCTAAAAGAAAATATCTTTGCCTTCAGAAAGCTTCAAGTGACTCCTTTAATTAAAGTCATTGCAGGTTTTCAAGCCACTTTGCATTTGCAGATTTACCAGTTGCCCACATTTGCATTTCTTTAGGGAAGGAGACACCCTGGCAAGAAGGTATTTTCTTATCTGTCTGCCCAACCCTGCCTCCGTTGTCCTTTTGGTGAAAGGCTAAAATTACGGACAAATGCCGTCTGTTAAGACTTTCATCACGGACAATGGATGGCAGGGCAAAATTACAGGCAGTCCATGAAATTAACGGATGGGTGGTCACCCTAACGCAGGTGCCCCCCTGAAAAAACAGGTAGTTTTGTATTTGATAATTTTGATGTGTCCACATAGTGTTTTGGGGCATTTCCTTTTGCGGGCACTACCCACACAAGTGAGGTACTATTTGTATCAGGAGACTTGGGGGAATGCTAAGTGGAAGGAAATGTGTGGCTCCTCTTAGATTTCAGAACTTTCTATCACCGAAATGTGAGGAAAAAGTGTTTTTTTGTCAAATTGTGAGGTTTGCAAAGGATTCTGGGAAACAGAACATGGTGAGAGCCCCACAAGTCACCCCATTTTGGATCCCTCTAGGTGTCTAGTTTTAAAAAATGCTCAGGTTTGGTAGGTTTCCCTAGGTGCCGGCTGAGCTAGAGGCCAAAATCACAGCTAGGCACTTTGCAAAAAACAACTCTGTTTTCTTTGGGAAAATGTGATGTGTCCACTTTGTGTTTTGGGGGATTTCCTGTCACAGGCACTAAGGGCCTCATTATGACATTGGCAGCAAATGCCGCCTACCACCCCGGCGCCAACATACCGCCGCCGTGGCTACCGACCGTCCATCGATTTATGACCGTAGCCGGAATTCCGACAGAAGGCTGGCAGGATTCCGGCTATGGTAATGGCAGCGGATGGCAGTAAGGTGGCGCTACTGCTAGCAGCAGCGTCACTCCAGCAAAACACTGCCTACCGTATCATGTTACATGATACAGCTTGGTGGTGTTTTGCTGGTGGACACTGCTGCTGGCAGCAGCGCCATGTTCCGTCTCCTGCTGGAGGACCCCCTGCAAGCAGGTAAGTCGGGTTCTCTGACAGGGGAGGGGGTGGGGGTGTTGTGTGCGTGTGTGGGGTTGTGTGTTACTGTGATTGAATACGTGCATGCGTGTGTAATGGATGTGTGCATGAGTGGTGTGTGTGTGTACGTGCGTGTTGTGTTGTGTGATTGCGTTTGTGCCTGGATGTATGCCCGTGAATGTTGCTGTGTGTGTATGAATGTATGCATGCGTGGGTGAATGTGTGTATGCATGTGTGTATGGGTGTGTATGTATGTGCGTGTATGTGCGTATATGTGGGGGGGTTGTGAAGGGGGAAGGACTCTGGGGAGGGGGGTGAGAGAGACCCCTAGCAGTACCAGGGAAGGGATTCCCTGGCACTGATAGTGCCTACCGCCATGGTTTCTGTGGTGGTACAGAAACCACGGAAACCATGGTGGTGGGCGGGGTCAAAATGCCATGGGCGGCCTAATGACAGCTGCCAGGCTGGAGACTGTAGTCTCCAGCCCGGCGGTCGGTATGTTACCCGTGTCTGCCGGTGGATTAGGTCTTCTGGACTTAGAATGCTATTATTTAGCTGCACGGGTGCAATGGGTGGCTCGCTGGCATTCTGCCCACCTCCCTGCATAAGAGGGGGTTTACCAGTAAAGACTTTTAAGGAAGGCTTAATGCACTGCTCATTGTTTCCTACTGTCCATTCCACAGATCACCATCCGAGGTTATCATACACAGCTTTCTCTTGCCTTGCTAGAACCTGTAAACTCACTGAAACGCAGAAACCTTATGCTCCTGCAATACCTTTTGCTAAGGCTTCCCACTCGCACAGGACGGCTGTGCTCATAGCAACTCCATCAGTGGCATGCTGCAGGTATCTTAAAATTGGGGGATTTGGCCAAACCGCCAATATCATAATAGTGGAGGTATGTACCGCCAGCCTGTTGGCGGTAATACCTCCACTATTACACTGACCACCGGGGTCTTAATGACCCCTTGAGTCTACCCACACAAGTGAGGTACCATTTTTATCGGGAGACTGAGACTTGGGAGAATGCTGGGTGGAAGGAAATTTGTGGCTCCTCTTAGATTCCAGAACTTTCTGTTACTGAAATGTGAGGGAAAAGTGTGTTTTTGGCCAAATTTTGAGGTTTGCAAAGGATTCTAGGTACCAGAACCTGGTGAGAGCCCCACATGTCACCCCATCCTGGATTTCTCTAGGTGTCTAATTTTCAAAAATACACAGTTTTGGTAGGTTTCCCTTGGTGCCGGCTGAGCTAGAGGCCAAAATCCAGAGCTAGGCACTTTGCAAAAAACAGGTCTGTTTTCTTTAGGAACATGTGATGTGTCCATGTTGTGTTTTGGGGCATTTCCTGTTGCGGGCACTAGGTCTACCCACACAAGTGAGGTACCATTTTTGTCATGAGACTTGGGGGAACGCTGGGTGGAAGAAAATTTGTGGCTCCTCTCAGATTCCAGAACTTTCTGTCACCAAAATGTGAGGAAAAAGTGTTTTTTTTGCCAAAGTTTGAGGTTTGCAAAGGATTCTGGGTAACAGACCCTGGTGAGAGCCCCACAAGTCACCCCATTTTGGATCCCCCTACGTGTCTAGTTTAAAAAAATGCACAGGTTTGGTAGGTTTCCCTAGGTGCCGGCTTGAGCTAGAGACCAAAATCCACAGCTAGGCACTTTGTAAAAAACATACCAGATTTCAATTTAAAAATTTGATGTGTCCATGTTGCGTTTCCTCTTGTAGGCACTAGGCCTACCCACACAAGTGAGGTACCATTTTTATTGGAGATTTAGGGGAACACAGAATAGAAGAACAAGTGTTATTGCACCTTGTCTTTCTCTACATTTTTTTCTTCCAAATGTGAGACACTGAGGGTCATTCTGACCCTGGCGGCCGGTGGCCGCCAGGGCCACCGACCACGGGAGCACTGCCAACAGGCTGGCGGTGCTCCAATGAGCATTCTGACCGCGGCGGTTCAGCCGCGGTCAGAAGCGGAAAGTCAGCGGTCTCCCGCTGACTTTCCGCTGCTCTTTGGAATCCTCCATGGCTGCGGAGCACGCTCCGCAGCCATGAGGATTCTGACCCCCCCTACCGCCATCCAGTTCATGGCGGGAAAGCCGCCATGAACAGGATGGCGGTAGGGGGGGTCGCGGGGCCCCTGGGGGCCCCTGCCGTGCCCATGCCAATGGCATGGGCACGGCAGGGGCCCCCGTAAGAGGGCCCCGAAAAGTATTTCAGTGTCTGCCTTGCAGACACTGAAATACGCGACGGGTGCCACTGCACCCGTCGCACCTTCCCACTCCGCCGGCTCGATTACGAGCCGGCATCCTCGTGGGAAGGTCGTTTTCCCCTGGGCTGGCGGGCGGTTTTACTGGAACCGCCCGCCAGCCCAGGGGAAAACTCGTAATACCCGCCGCGGTCTTTTGACCGCGGCGCGGTAATTTGGAGGGCGGGATCCTGGCGGGCGGCCTCCGCCGCCCGCCAGGGTCATAATGAGGCCCACTGTGTAAAAGACATCTATTTGAGAAATGCAATTTAATTCACATGCTAATATGGGGACGCCGAAATTCAGAGATGTGCAAAAAACCCACTGCTTCTCAACACCTTATCTTGTGGCCATTTTGGAAATACAAAGGTTTCCTCTGTACCTATTTTTCACTCTTTATATTTCAGCAGATGAATTGCCGTTTACAATGAAAACCCATTGTAAGGTGCAGCTCATTTATTGGCTCTGGGTACCTAGGGTTCTTGATGAGCCTACAAGCCCTGTATATACACGCAACTAGAAGAATACAGCAGAAATAACGGTATATTGCTTTAAAAATCTGACATCGCAGGAAAAAGTTACAGAGTAAGAAGCGGAGAAGAAATGGCTGTTTTTTTCACCTCAATGTCAATATTTTTTTATTTCAGCTGTTATTTTCTGTAGGGAAATCTTGTAGGATCTACACAAATTACCTCTTGCTTTTGGAATCCAGCATTGGTTTCACACCCATTTCTGTCACTAACTGGAAGGAGGATAAAAGCACAAAATATAGTAAAAGCGGGATATGTCGTAGTAAAATGCCAAAATTCTAATTCAAGCCTGCCGGTTCCTGAAAACCGGGAAATGGTGATTTTAGCACCGCAAATCCTTTGTTGATGGCATTTTCAGGAAAAAAAACACAAGCCTTCTTCTGCAGCCCTTTTTCCCATTTAAAAAAAAATAAACTTTTCGCTATATTTTGGCTAATTTATTGGTCTCCTCCAGGAGAACCCACAAACTCTGGGTACCTCTAGAATCTCTAGGATGTTAGGAAAAAAGGACGCAAATTTGGTGTGGGTAGCTTATGTGGACGAAAAGTTGAGGGCTTAAGCGCGAACTGCCCCAAATAGCCAAAAAAAGGCCTGCCACCTGAAGGGTAAAAGGCCTGGCAGTGAAGTAGTTAATTAATGTGGGAACTAAACACTGTCACAAAGCAGGGGGATTGCTGCTTAGCCTGCACTATGCATGTGTGACAATGGGGGACATCATTGGTAACTATGGACCTTCAGTAACTGTACAGGGTTTGTAACCAAAGTTAGAGGCAGAGCCTGCACTGTGTATCCATGGGCTTATGTCCTGGCACGAGATTTGGGCACAACCCTGACAGATGCTGGGCTGTACTTCACTAATGGCACACACACATTAGCTGTGGAGTGCGCTATCAGTTGCCAGACAAATGAACAGCAATGGGTGCTGATTCACTATGCAAACATATGACCCATTGCCAGGATCAAAGAATACAATGGGAGAATTCACCACCAAATTATTGTCTGTCTGGAATGTAGGCAGTGTGTGTTACACTTCCTATGTACATACGATGCACACTTGTCACACAAATCTTCTGTCTTGACACATGCCTACAGATATACATGTGTAGACTGATGTACAGATTTATGTCCAAGGTAGCAAAGGGTTTGCTAGTACAAACAATGGTTGACATGTGTCAGCATGGTTACCTTGTATGCTCTGTATAACAACATCACACAGCACATAGCAATACACACCATTTTTTGTCACTCACATGCCAGACCAAGAACAAGATACCAACAGTTACAAATTATGCTAAACAATGTTTTGGGCTCCAAAATGGCAATCAGGTGTGTGATGTGCAACCATGTACAGCAATGTCCAAAAATGTCAGAGACGCATCCAAAAAAGGAATGGGAGTAAAAGTAACCATATATGTTGCATTTGGCTAATGAAAAAAGCAGCACTGAGATGAGCTCACACATCAATATAATTCAGTCATGGTAAGAGTTACATAGGTTGTGGCACGCAGTAATAAATGCATACTCATGTTCAATGGAGGATGTGGATGGACAGCTGAGAGATACCCACAGATACTTTGACATACAACATGAGAGGTCACTTTGAGATCACAGAAGTGCTGTGGCTGGTGTAATGTCGTGTGTGTGGCACTTATTACATTTCACAAATACCGGCAATCGGACGGTAACTATCATGTAGCCAGTCGTAGAAGATTTGTTCATCTGCATTTTACACAAGTCCCACGTTGCATCCTGTCCATGTATGACCAGACAATGTTGCTGTAGAAGGTGTGTACAAAGTGTAAGCAGCCTAAAGATTGGCAGCCATATAGGACACAAAATATACCTTTCAAGTAATATGGTAAAACATGGAGAAAAAACACACAGATCAATACTGACTGTGCAGCACATCAGTGTCTACATGTGAACACCCAACATATGTACAGAGAGGGTGGCTAGGTCAGTACATAACCCAGTCATGTTTACCACTACCATAACCTGGTAGTTGCCCATTGCAAGCCAACATGACAGGAGGCAGTGACAGATAACCCCATCTGTCCCCTGGCGCATACCCAAATAGAAGTCACAACAGAGAATCAACCCCTAACCAAGCTGCCCATGGAAATTACAAAGGACATCAAATGATGAAACATATTCAACATGTGCAAGTAGCTAGCCCTCTGTACTTGATAGGGGAAAGCTGACATCAAGTACCACAGAGGAAAAAATGATATCCCAGTCCGTTGGATCACAATTGTGCATGTGTCTGTCTGCAGAGGACTGTGCATTGCTCTGCTGGGGCTAGATACCCGCTCAAATCACCCTAACACCACTGCTCTAGCTACATAAACTTATGACATTGTTGGGGGCCTGATGCATGTGCACAGTGGACTGAGTAATCTGGAGCTCAGTAAACCTGTCCCTTCACATGCAACCATGGGTTTGTGTTGGCATAAAATATCCCACAGTAGTGATGAAGAATAGGCTGCCATATATGCCAGACTGCAACACTGCTATACAGTGGTATGCCATTGTATGTGATAGTCATAACAAACATGATGTGGACGAATGTGAGTGCCTACCTAGTAATATGCACACATATACCAGATATCTCAGCACACAAGTACCGCTGAAATGGCTCAGTCATGGTATTGTGTACTGGCGTCTGAACAAAAGGCAACGTACCACAAATGTAAGTGTATATGTATCACAGGATCATAGACAGAAATAAATGACCTTCACATTTGTTCCGACATACGGAAATATAGGTGGCACTGATGTGACTAAACAGGCATTTCTCAAAGTCCAACATGTGTCCATGCAGGAAGATAGATATGTGAGGTTTCATATCCCATGAACACGCCACTGTGGTCATATGTTACAGAAATAATACCACACATATCTTTAAACACACACAGCATGTAGCAACCTTCACTGACACATATGTTTATACCATCTCTTGCAACTAAGATGCATGGAGAACTATATGTCACACGTGTAGCAGAGCATCATGAAGGCTAAACCACCAACACATGACAGAGTGCACACACATTCATATGCAAATTGCCAGGGGTAACGTGATGTCAACCCAGTCCTAGTCCACTGGATCCTCTGAGTAAAAATTGTCATGGCTCTCACATGCGTTACCATGTTTTGGACACAGGCCATCTTATCTATTGTGTTTTTGGTATGTGTCAATTTGTATATCAAACATAACAATGTGGTACACCCACAAATACGTGTTTGAATACAAATGTACACTCATAGTACACATGTGTTAACATAAATGTGGACACAGTGTAGCTACACATGCACATGTGCACAAGGTATAAGTCATTGCATGCAGTAGACACATAAACAAACATATAGGTCGAACTTACCAATTTCACTGTAAAGATATGACTCGATAGTCACACACATGTAGCCATACCACAATGACACCATTATTACATAGCCCATGTGACATGGTATGTGAATCAGGGTGCACTCAAGGCTTACATAGCAAATTTCCACGCATTCCCGTCGTGTCCAAAATTTATGATGCAAATGGCTAAATTCTATACTCTGCAATGCCAGAAAAATGTCACCTGACCCCTGAGCGTATATTGCAAGTCCACAGGCCTTTTCATGCACAATGGGACAAAATTGATACATGACCGTCATGCATTAAAAATGGTGACTCTAACACCTAAACTTCATACTTTTCTCTTCAGCAAAAAGATGCCTGGCCCCTGAGCATCTATTGCATGTTCACAGGCCCTTTCACACACAATGGGAGAAATATGACATGTGACCGTCATGCGTAAAAAATTTAGACACAAACACCTAAACTATACTTTTCTGTTAAGCAAAAAGACGCCTGGCCCCTGAGCGTCTATTGCACGCCCACAGGCCTTTTAATGCACAATGGGAAAAATACAACACATGACCATCATGCATCAAAAAAACCACTGCATGACTGAAAACATGATGCACAGGCCCGGGTAATGATGAAACAGGACATCCTGCCTGAATACATGGTACAGTGAGTCCACTTTCCCTTTCACTTTACAGCGTTATTGTCTGTAACTGTGTGAGGGTATGTGGAGCTGATGTTGTTGGAGAATTGGAGTTATTGGAGTGTTTTTGTGCTGTATTCTGTTGTATTTTTTTGTCTTTTCATCAGCCTTTTGTATTGTATTTGTTCTGTACGTGCCACTGTATTGCAGGGTGTTTGTTTAGGGTTAGGATAGTTCTTTGGGTAGTGTTAGGTTTTATTATTTTTCCTGCAACTACATTTGAGGTTATTTTACACTGCATGATGTCAGGGAAAGGGGGATGGCTAAGATGTTGGCAGATGAGCTGGGCGGGGCTTTGTTTGGCTTATCCTGCATTAGCTCCTCATGATGCTTATGGAATCCAAGGCTACCCCAAAGAGGCCAGGAAACTGCGGTGTGGCAAGGTGCTTAACCACCTGATCTGAGTATTTGGCACCAGACGCAATGACCACCAACTAAAACACTCTTGGGCTGACCTTATCACAATGGAGTAAGGTCTACTGGAACACCTGGGGATTGAGGTTGGTGGAGCAGTTGGTAAGTATCCCATTTCAATACAAACACCATTATTTGTATGTGCATGACAGGTGCTGATACAGTTGAGTGAAGCATGTTTTGTCTAAGGATCTGGGCATGTCGTATACTGCCTGTATTATGAGCCCCGGCGCCACCTTGGGGCTGCCATTGTAATATACATTTATGAAGCAGAGGCAGGGCAGAAGTGCCATCTTCCCTGCACAACCATAACAAAGTGTTGTGATGCATGCATAGCACAACTCTGTTTTGAGCAGCACAACCTGAGGCCTGCACCATGCATTATGTATGGGAGGGGGCCCAACACCTGTTTGGGGGACAAATGTAGAAGCTTCTGGGAAATATCAGAAACACCTTAATGACATTTTTCATGCACTTTGAATGGCTGCTGAGCGTAGGTGTTAGAAGGAGGCATATAAATCTATATGATGGGCCACTATGTACTCAGCAGAAGTCATGATGATCGGTTTTGTTGCAACTCCTGCTGAGTACATCATTTGCCTCCATATAAATAGATGCAGTTGGACCCTACCTGCATCATGCTGTGTCTTATTTCTCATTAGTAGCACACATGGTGGGGGAAAGGGGTGCACTGAGGGCCACAAGGACTGTAGTGATGCACTTGGTGCAGCACCACTTTCCTTCAATCTGGGCCTTTGTGTCATTGGCCAAGGCCATGTTAGTGAGCTTGATTATGCACTGGGTCCAGACTACTACCACTTTCCTCTTACTGTACACTGTGTATCACATACACCCCTAAATGTGTCCCTTACCCCCCACACACGTGCTGACTTAGTACCACAGGCCTGCCGCATCTTAAAGACGGTATGGGGCTTCCCTGCATCTGCACAATCACTGGCACATTCCTCAGAAACCTGCACCAACACATGCATCCTTGGACCACAAAGCCAGTGTGTCTGTCTTGAGGCATATGTCTATTCGCCTGTTCTAATCCTTCCTGAACAAATACTGGAATACCATGCCTACAATGACTGGCCACACAGTATTGTTAATACATCCATAATTTCAATCAGTCAATGTACAACTAACTGAACATAAGTAAACTCCCATGGCATTGCTGCTCGTGTGTGTGCCTTGTGATGCACACACATATTAGTAACTACAAGTAAGGATGTATCAACGTCTTCCTCAACACTTTGGAATACTCTTAAAACCCCTGGGCAGTTCTTCAGTTTGCAGTGACAATGGGGTTGAGGTCTTAAACATTTGGGGCAGGCTCAAAAGCTATGGGTGTCACAATGGGATGGCCACTGCAACAACCATTGCATGCTCCTCAGATGCAGTATACAGTGTCATGCAGTCCCATATGGTCATGGAGGTGTACTTGCATGACAATGCCATGTATATATGGTGCAGTGTATAGCACCACAGGAGTGTCTGGGAAAGTGATGGTTTGTAGGTGACAGGGTCTTCATTATCGTAGACTAAGGCACTCAGATGACATTGGCGGTGAGTGATAAAGTGGCGGTAACAACGCCAACAGGCTGGCGGTAATTACTGCCAAATTATGACCATGGCGGTGATAACTCTCATAGACAGCCAATGTATCACACCAACCGCCAGGGTGTTAACACCACTGACCACAGCAGTAGCCACCTGCAGCCAGGTGGAACAAAAAGTACCGCCGACCATATCATGACCCAGGAAACCGCCACAATTTCTGAGGCGGTACGAACGCCATCAAAAGCCTGGCGGAAACAGAACACAGAAAACCAAAGACTCATCATCGGAGACACAGGGAAGAACAACGCAGCCATGGAACCGGAACTGCAAGTCTTCCCGATGCTCATCTATGTCATGCTCCACCTGGAACACCAACGCCGACGAAGACGAGGACGGTAAGTACAGCCGCCGAGCACACAAGGGGGGGAGGAAAATGAGAGCGACACACACACACACACTCACAACACACACATGCACACCACACACAACCAGCTGCAGATGAAAAACAATGGCACATGACACACGTTATAATAATGCAAGGACAACAAGAATGCGCTAATGCGAATGTATTGATTGTGAACAGCTACCAAAAAGAGCCAATTGTATGAAAAACAGATACATAGAAATGTACACAAAGGGCCAATGTTTAGTCCAAAGTACTAAGGGCCCACATGACCACAGGGCAAAGTCCAAGGCCCAACTCGAATCCTGAATTCATCCTGATAGAACTCTGCAGGGGCAACAGTTTGCAAGTGGGCAGGTACCTTGAGGGGGGGGCACCTCAGCCGAATAGGGGAACAAGCCCACTGGTTCTGGAGGGGGCTCCATGCCCATATCTCTGTACTGGGGAGTGCAAGGCAACAGTCTCAGGAGTTGGTGACTTTCCCACTGGTTCTGGAGGGGGCTCCATGCCCATTTTTCTGTGCTGGGGAGTGTAAGGCCACAGTCTCTGGAGTGGGTGACTTTCCCACTGGTTCTGGAGGGGGCTCCATGCCCATGTCTCTGTGCTGGGGAGTGCAAGGCCACAGTCTCTGGAGTGGGTGACTTTCCCACTGGTTCTGGATAGGGCTCCATGCCCATTTCTCTGTGCTGGGGAGTGCAAGGTCACAGTCTCTCAGGTGGGTGACTTGCCCACTGCTTCTGGAAGGGGCCTCTTGTATAGCAGCCCCTTGAGGGTGGCCTACATTGCTTCAGCTGGTGGTGAGGGCTGCACTGTGTCATCCGAAGGTGAGGGCTGCACTGTGTCAGCAGGTGAAGGTGCCTCCTGGGCAGCCTCTGCTGGAGGTGAGGGCTGCACTGTCTCAGCAGGTGAAGGTGCCTCCTGGGCAGCCTCTGCAGGCGGAGTAGGCTGCACTTCCTCATCTGGCAGTAAGGGCCCCCGTTACCACTGGTGGTGGTGGTGTCACCCTGACAGCCTTCCCTGGAGTCGAGGGCTTCTTCCCCTACATTTCAGGAGGTGATGGATCCTTACCCTTCCTGGCAGGAGTCGAGGGCTTCTCCCCCTTCATGGCTGGAGGTGCGGGCTCCTTTCCCTTCATGGCAGGAGGTGTGGGCTCTTTAACCTTCCTGGCTGGTGGAGTGGAATTCTTCACTGGCTTGCCACCATGACTAGGTGGGGCCACCAGTGTCCAAGTGAACTGTGTGGCTGAGGTGCAAGGTCATTGGGACCCTGCTCTTACAGACAGGACGGGGGGAGGGAGAGGGAAAAGGTCAAGTTGGGCAAGGAAAAGCTTCTTGGGGCGGTGGGGCAGGATGAGGGAGGAGAGATGGGAGTGGAGGTTGAGGGAGTGGTTGTTTGACATGTATGTCTGCTGGACTTGGGTGCAGGCGCATAGGCAGTGTGCTGATGTGAGGTGGATGGCTGTTGGGTGTGTGAGTGCTTGCGTTTGTGCCCTTTATCAGGGGGGACAAACAGGGTGGAAAAGGACAAAGGGGACGCGTGCATGGATGTTGTGAAAGTGTCTGCTAGTGAGATGTGTGTGCTGCCTGGTGTTGTGATGTTGTTGGTGGATGTTGATGCAGTGCATGCAGGTGTGAGTGTGGGCGTGACTGTGAGGGAGGTGGAGGAGGAGGGGGAGACAGAGGCAGTGCATGTGGTTGTGTCTGCAACTGTCTGGTGTTTACGTGAGTGCTTGTGGGATGAAGTGTGGTGCCTTTGTTTGACTGTGACACTCTTGTGTGTTATCTTGTGTGGATGCTCATTTGTATGTGTGCATGGGATGGGTTGGGGTTGAGGAGGCTGGGACTGAGAAGTGGTAGTTGGAGGGGGGAAGTAGGAACAGGGACAATGCCTGCCATTAGAGAGGAGGCCAGAGGCTGAATCAATCTCTGTTGGGCCACCAATCCACTGTGGATGCCCTCCAGGAATGCATTTCATTGCTGCATCTGGGATGCTAGCTCCTGGCATTCACAATGGTTGACTGCCCTACAGAGGTGGATTTCAGGAGGTCAATAGCCTCCTCACTCAGGGCGGCAGGGCTCACTGCGCAGGGCCTGAGGTGCCTGGGGCGAAGGAGATGCCCACTCTCCTGGGTGAGCGAGCAGGGGCAACTCGCAGAGGGACTACTGGGAGGGTGGTGCTGGTATGGGGGTGGCAGCTGTACCTGCAGCTGGGGTGGTCACAGAGGTGTCCACTGCCACGAAGGAGCTTCCATTGAGGAGGTATCCGAGTCTGTGTTGTCGCCTCCTGTCTCCGCCGTGGTGCTCCACTCGCCCTCCGTCCCACTGGTTCCCTCAGTGTCAGGGGACTCTGCCTCCAGGGTCCTGTGGGATGCAGCTCCCTCTGTCTCCGGTGCCCCTGCTCCTCCGCCCAATGATGCTAATGAACACATGGACAGAATGTCAGAATAAAAAAGGGTGGAGATAGAGAAGGAAAACACTGGCTCAATTACTACACCACAGTTCAGTTTGCATACACAGCACCGTCACACACAGGAATCTGGATTGAGCACTATGCACTGCACCACCAACTGCACCCCTCCTGGTAACCACAAAGCCCTGACTGATATGGAATGCTAACAAGCTAGGTTACCTGTATTTGCCACACACCCATCAGCCATAAGCTGGATCACGCTGCAATGTCTGACTTGGCCTTAAGGGTCACCTACTAACTCACACCCACCACCTGGATCCCATGCCACCTGCCAATTATTGTAGTAATGCCCACTGTACTCACCCCCTTGTGGCTGCTGTGATGCCCTCAATTGCCCATCTAGCTCTGGGAAGGCCACTGCCAGTATGTGGGACATCAGAGGTTCAGGTTCCGACAGGCACCCCTTCCTCATTGGGAGGCCACCCCCAGCTGGGCCTTTGCGGTCTTCTATGCCTAGTGTCTCAGGTCCTCCCACCATTTCTGACAGTGGGAGCTCTGCCTGCCATAGACCTTGAGGGTCCGCCTGTCCTTGGCAATGGCACGCCATAATCCTTTCTTTTGATGGGCTCTGACCTGCAGAGGTGAGACAGGCAGGAGGACACCATTACACATACAATCCAGCCTGTCACACATATGGCCCACCAGTCCCATTTCCAACTCCATTGGCACACACATCGCCCGCCGTACACCATGTACACCACCACAAGACATCCCCCCAATGACACCATGCTTGCACACACATCTCCATGTATCCTCCCCACTTGCATCATGTCCAAGGTGTACTTACCTGTCGGTCTGGAGGTCCATACAGCAGTCCGTACTGAGGTAGGACCCCATCCACCAATCGCTCCAACTCCTCTGCAGTGAAGGCATGGGCCCTTTCCCCAGTCATATGGGCTATGGTAGGTTCCAAGCACAGGTCACAGCAGCACATGCAGCGTAGGTGTTCTCCTGTTGAAGGTCAGGAAACAAGTGAGGAATCAGACAGAAAATGGTGTTCACGTCCCTGGCGCTGTACACTGTCACCACCGGCACTGATCCCTATTGGCCACTGTACTCCATAGAGCCCATATTATCCAATGAGGAATTGCACGGCGGTGCAACACTGCCTTCCACCACGACGCCCAACGTTGGCGGAGTTACCTCACTTCCACCTGTCCCTACATACAGGAAAGGTGGTCGTCATTTCATCGTGGCGGGCAACGGTCATATAAACCTTAATTGCATCACAGTTGTTCCATTGTTCAAACTGTGACAGCCTACTCACTCTTGTGTCCCTTAGATACCTACTGCTGTGGATAAATAGGAGGAGGAGACAAACCCCCATGTACAGATCCCTTGTGGTCCTGACTACACTGGAGGACATGCACAGTATACTCACCTATAGACTTGACAGGGCCACAATCACAGACCTGTGTGCCCAGTTGGAGTCTGACCTGATATCTGCTATCCATCATCTGACTGGGATTCCCCTCTTCTGCAAGTGCTATCAGTGCTCCATTTCCTGGCAACTGTTCTTTCCAAGTGACAGTGAGCTTGCAGCAGAAATGTCACAGCCAATGTTTTCATTCGTGCTGGCAAGAGTTTTGTCTCCCCTGGAGAAACACATGTGCAGCTACGTAGCTTTCCCCAAGGTGGAAGATCTGGCCACTGTGAAGGCCAGATTCTGTGCAATGGGCCATATCCCCAATATTGTTGGGGCAACTGACGGGACACATATTGTGCTAGTCCCCATCCCCGCCAGAATTAAAAGGTGTTCAGGAATCAGAAAAGTTTCCATTCACAGAATGTGCAAATGGTGTGCTTGGCAGACATGTACATCTCCCACATCACTGCTAAGTATCCTGGGTCGGCGCATGACGCCTTTGTCTTGAGGAATAGCAGCATCCTGTCAGCGAGACCGGATCCTCGGGGGTTGTGCCTGTTCCTAATATGTCTACCTCTTGGCAGCTCCAAACTCTACTAGCCGTTATAGCACAGAGTTAAAGAATGGCCAAGCGGGTGATGGGGTTTAGGTTGGGAACAGCGGGGAAGGAGACCTGTGGAAGCAAGAGTTAAGAACACAATAGCAAGGTCATTCACATTAATCTTCATGAACTTTGTTTTAACTCTTTATGCTCTAATAACATGAGAGATAAAGAACTTTTCAATAACGTGACCTTTTTATAATCATATACTCTGACCATTGAACTTTCTCAAGTTAATCCTTAGAATAGCAATTACATCACAACAAGAGTCAAAGAGTACATTCATTCCCAAAGAATTAACTGCCATACGATTCATGAATTATACTGTGGAATAGGCAAACTGACTAAACTGGTTTTGTCTAGAAAGATCACACTCTGTTTGATCTAAGTTTCAAGATTCAATTGCCCAGAAATTATTGCGCACCTTATTGCCAGACTGCGCATCAAGATTCAAGTACCTAGAATGATCGCACACTCTGCCGATCTGAACTGCACGGGTTAATTGCCAAGAATGAATCGCACACACTGTTGTTGATTCAACCATCAAGATTCAAATGCCTTGAAATGATCGCGCACTCTGCCGATCCGAACTGCAAGGGTTAATTGCCAAGAATGAATCACGCATACTGTTGCCGATTCAACTCTCAAGATTCAAATGCCTTGAAATGATCGCGCATTCTGCCGATCTGAACTGCAAGGGTTAATTGCCACAAATAAATTGCTCTCACTGTTGCCGATTCAACCATCAAAATTGAAATGCCTCAAAATGATTGTGCATCGTGCCAATCCGAACTGCAATAGTTAAGTGCCAAGAATAAATCGCACATGCGGTAAATCACAAAGCCAAAAACTCAAATGTTTCTAGAAAATGGAGTCGAGGTCTATCCCGAACTCCGCCTTACCGCCCTGCTTGCAGATCAGCAAGATAATGAGTACAGGGCCAGGAAATGTCCAAGTAGGCCTCCGGAACAGGAGCCCGGGAAAATGCTGCTGCTCTGCACCAGGAACTCTGAATATTGAGCACGTGGAGCTGGGCTGGGTTCCTTAAATAGACCCAAGCCCTGCCCACCTACCACACCCAGACACACCCAGCCAGGCTGCAGGAAAGGCTTGAAAATGAACAATACATTGCAAACAGTATTAAATCAAGATGAATACCTGCAATGCAAAAAGTGAATATGCAATATCAGCACACAATGCATGAATTATTAGATTGCATAAGGTTTGTCTCTTTGCATTATGTTGCCCATAGAGCGTGCACTGTCCTGGTCTTGACAGTACTCCCCCCTCCTGAACACGCTCTAGGGCCTGGTTTGTCTGGGTTTAGGTGGTGAAAGCACTGCACTAGTCTTGGAGCATGAATGTCAGATGCTGAGACCCATGAGTCGTTCTCTGGACCGTACCCTTTCCAGGATATTAGATACCAGAGAGTGCGATCTCTAAATTTTAAATCCAAAACCTGTTTTACTTCGTATTCCAGTTCTCCTTGTACCAGTACTGGAGTTGGTTGAGAGCGAGTTTTCTGGAAAGCTCTTTTTAGGAGAGAAGTATGGAACACAGGATGAATACGTAGACACATTGGTAATTGTATTCTGTAGGATACTGGATTGATCTGTTGAAGAACTGTGTAAGGACCTATATATTTGGGATTAAACATATGTCTTTTCTTGAAGTCAATGTAACGTGTGGAAAGCCACACTCTATTTCCTGGCTTATATTGTGGTCCCTCACAATGTTTTTTGTCATAATGTTTTTTATACTTTTGTTTTGCTTTGTTCAGATGTTGCTGGATTTGTTTCTGGGTTTGATGGAGTTGTTGTATTGTTTCTGACACTGCTGGTGTAAGTGAACTTTCTTGTGGAATTGTGATTGGCAAAGTATCTGGGTGATAACCAAATAGACCGAAAAAGGGCGTCGCTCTAGTAGAAGTATGATACGAGTTATTGTAGGCCAGTTCAGCTAACCAAAGCATTGATACCCAGGAATGGAGTGCTTTTTCAGCGTAAGCACGAAAATATTGTTTCAATGTTTGATTGAGTCTCTCAGTTTGGCCATCTGTTTGAGGATGGTGACTGGTAGATAATGTAGATGTATCTTGAATGGTTTTGGACCATGTTTTCCAGAAGTTAGAGGCAAATTGTGATCCTCGATCAGGAAGAAATATTTTTGGTAATCCATGGTAACGGACCACTCGATTTAAAAGTGTTGTTGCCAATTCACTGGAGGTTGGCGATTTCCTGCAAGCAATGAAATGTGCATATTTTGTGAGACTATCTACCACTACAAGGATTACTGAGTGATGTTTAACAACTGGCCGTCCTGTAATAAAGTCTAATGAAATGTGTCCCCAAGGTCAGAGTGGAGTTGGGAGAGGATGTAACAGTCCTTTTGGTTTTGACTGACTTGTCTTGGTACAGGCACAAACTGCACACTTAGTTACCATTTGGTTGACGTCTTTTGTCAAAGTAGGCCACCAAAAATATTGTTGGATTAGTTCAAGTGTCTTATGAATACTTAGCTGACCTGCCGTAGGTATAACGTGCAACCAATGAAACACTAATTTGCGCAACTTGGTAGTAGGAACAAATAAATATGCATCATGAAAAGGTAGGCCTTGTTTGATTAATCTTTTGGGGTTTGCTTGAGCCCATTTCTGCCATTTTTAGATTGTGAAAGAATTACGAATATTTTCAAAACATTTTCAGTTTTGAGGATACAAAGGAGTTTGTCTGGAGCAATGATAGCTCGTGGGGCCTGGATTGTAGGTAACATGTTAGAGTATTGTCTGGACAAGGCATCCGCTTTGCGATTATCTTTGCCGGGGTGAAAGGTTACCACAAAATCAAACTCGTCAAAAAACAGCATCCATCATAAATGTTGAGGAGTCAAAAGTCTAGCTGAACTCATGAATTTGAGATTACGATGATCTGTGTATACTGTAATAGTGTACCTGGCACCTAGCAAATAGTGTCTCCACTCTTTAAAGGCATCACGGATTGCTAGAAGTTCTTTCTCAGCAATTGTAAGGAAATGGCTCCCTGTTGCAGTTACCCCCACTTTTTGCCTGATACTGATGCTGACTTGACTGATAAGTGTGCTGGGTCCCTGCTAACCAGGCCCCAGCACCAGTGTTCTTTCACCTAAAATGTACCATTGTCTCCACAATTGGCATAACCCTGGCACCCAGGTAAGTCCCCTGTAACTGTCACCCCTAGGACCAAGGGCCCTGATGCCAGGGAAGGTCTCTAAGGGCTGCAGCATGTCTTATGCCACCATAGGGACCCCTCACTCAGCACAGACACACTGCTTGCCAGCTTGTGTGTGCTGGTGGGGAGAAAATGACTACGTCGACATGGCACTCCCCTCAGGGTGCCATGCCAACCTCACACTGCCTGTGGCATAGGTAAGTCACCCCTCTAGCAGGCGTTACAGCCCTAGGCAGGGTGCACAATACCACAGGTGAGGGCATAGGTGCATGAGCACTATGCCCCTACAGTATCTAAGCAAAACCATAGACATTGTAAGTGCAGGGTAGCCATATATATGAGTATATGGTCTGGGAGTCTGTCAAAAACGAACTCCACAGCTCCATAATGGCTACACTGAATACTGGGAAGTTTGGTATCAAACTTCTCAGAATAATAAACCCACACTGATGCCAGTGTTGGATTTATTAAAAAATGCACACAGAGGCCATCTTAGAGATGCCCCCTGTATTTTACCCAATTGTTCAGTGCAGGACTGACTGGTCTGCGCCAGCCTGCTGCTGAGAGACGAGTTTCTGACCCCATGTGGTGAGGGCCTTTGTGCTCTCTGAGGACAGAAACAAAAGCCTGCTCTGGGTGGTGGTGCTTCACACCTCCCCCTGCAGGAACTGTAACACCTAGAAGTGAGCCTCAAAGGCTCAAGCTTCGTGTTACAATGCCCCAGGGCACTCCAGCTAGTGGAGATGCCCACCCCCCTGACACAGCCCCCACTTTTGGCGGCAAGTCCAGGAGAGATAATGAGAAAAGCAAGGAGGAGTCACTGGCTAGTCAGGACAGCCCCTAAGGTGTCCTGAGCTGAGGTGACTCTGACTTTTAGAAATCCTCCATCTTGCGGATGGAGGATTCCCCCAATAGGATTAGGGATGTGCCCCCTTCCCCTCAGGGAGGAGGCACAAAGAGGGTTTAGCCACCCTCAAGGACAGTAGCAATTGGCTACTGCCCTCCCAGACCTAAACACACCCCTAAATTCAGTATTTACAGGCTCCCAGAACCTAGGAAATCAGATTCCTGCAACCTAAGAAGACTGCTGAGCTGAAAAAAACCTGCAGAGAAGACGGAGACAAAAACTTCCTTGGCCCCAGCTCTACCGGCCTGTCTCCCCACTTCTAAAGACACTGCTCCAGCGACGCTTTCCACAGGGACCAGCGACCTCTGAAGCCTCAGAGGACTGCCCTGCATCTAGAAGGACCAAGAACTCCTGAGGACAGCAGCTCTGTTCACCAAAGACTGCAACTTTGCAACAAAGAAGCAACTTTGAAACAACACGCGTTTCCCGGCGTAAGCGTGAGACTTGGCACTCTGCACCCGATGCCCCGGCTCGACTTGTGGAGAACAATCACTTCAGGGAGGACTCCCCGGCACTGCAAGACCGTGAGTAGCTAGAGTTGACCCCCCTGAGCCCCCACAGTGACACCTGCAGAGGGAATCCCGAGGCTCCCCCCTGACCGCCACTGCCTCCTTCAAAGACCCGACACCTGGTAAAGGCACTGCATCCGCAGCCCCCAGGACCTGAAGGATCTGACCTCCAGTGCAGGAGCGACCCCCAGGTGGCCCTCTCCCTTGCCCAGGTGGTGGCTACCCCGAGGAGCCCCCCCTTGCCTGCCTGCATCGCTGAAGAGACCCCTTGTTCTCCCATTGATTCCTATTGAAAACCCGACGCTTGTTTGCACACTGCACCCGGCCGCGCCCGTGCCACTGAGAGTGTACTTTCTGTGTGGACTGGTGTCCACCCCAGTGCCCTACAAAACCCCCCTGGTCTGCGCCTGAAGACGCAGGTACTTACCTGCTGGCAGACTGGAACCGGGGCACCCCCTTCTCCATTGAAGCCTATGCGTTTAGGGCACCACTTTGACCTCTGCACCTGACCGGCCCTGAGCTGCTGGTGTGGTAACTTTGGGGTTGCTCCGAACCCCCAATGGTGGGCTACCTTGGACCCAAACTTGAACCCCGTAGGTGTTTTAGTTACCTGCAAAAACTAACAAACTCTTACCTCCCCCAGGAACTGCTGAAAATTGCAGTGTCTAGTTTTAAAATAGCTATATGTCATTTTTGTGAAAACTGTATATGCTATTTTGCTAACTCAAAGTTCCTAAAGTACCTACCTGCAATACCTTTCATTTGAAGTATTACATGTAAATCTTGAACCTGTGGTTCTTAAAATAAACTAAGAAAATATATTTTTCTATACAAAAACCTATTGGCCTGGAATTGTCTCTGAGTGTGTGTTCCTCATTTATTGCTTGTGTGTGTACAACAAATGCTTAACACTACCCTCTGATAAGCCTACTGCTCGACCACACTACCACAAAATAGAGCATTATATTTATCTCTTTTTGCCACTATCTTACCTCTAAGGGGAACCCTTGGACTCTGTGCATACTATTCCTTACTTTGAAATAGTGCATACAGAGCCAACTTCCTACATTGGTACAAGACTTTGCATTTGCTGGACTACTCAGCCAATACCTGATCACAGGACTAATTTCCAAAAATTGTCATTAGAAACTGATCTTTGAAATTTGAGCTATTTTTCTAAATTTTTAAAAGTCCTGCTTAGGCCTTGTGTTGGTCCCTGTTAGCATTTCTTTTAGAGTTTAAAAGTTTTGTAAAAGTTTGAATTAAGTTCTAGAGATAGTTTTAGATTCTTAAAAAGTATTCCAACTTTTAGAAACATAGGGGGTTATTACAACTTTGGAGGAAGTGTTAATCCGTCCCAAAAGTGACGGTAAAGTGACGGATATACCACCAGCCGTATTACGAGTTTCATACGATATAATGGACTCGTAATACGGCTGGTGGTATATCCGTCACTTTACCATCACTTTTGGGATGGATTAACACCTCCTCCAAAGTTGTAATAATCCCCATAATGTCTACTGCAGAAGAGACAGTGGTGGAGCTCAACCTCACACCTTACCTGCGTCTTAGGATGTCAGAGTTAAGGACTCTCTGCAGAATCAAAAAAATAAAACCTGGATCAAACCCTACCAAAGAACAGCTCCAGGAGCTCTTGGGAGAGTTTTTAAAAACAACCCCTCTGATGATGCCCTCACAGAGGGGGAAGCTAGTGATGTGGAGGAAAATTTCCCCCTTCAGTCCTAGTTAGGGAGAACAGGGTCCCTCAAACCCTGACTCCAAATGTGATAGTCAGAGATGCTGCTTCTCTCACAGGAGGGTCCAGCACCTCTGGAATCACTGAGGATAGCCTCAGTGAAGATGACCTACTGTTAGCCAGGATGGTCAAAAGATTGGCTTTAGAGAGACAGCTCCTAGCCATAGAAAGGGAAAGACAAGAGATGGGTTTTGGTCCCATCAATGGTGGCAGCAACATAAATAGGGTCAGAGATTCTCCTGACATGAAATTCCCAAAAGGGATTGTAACTGGTACCCCTAGTACCAAGGGCCCTGATGCCAGGGAAGGTCTCTAAGGACTGCAGCATGTCTTATGCCACCCTAGGGACCCCTCACTCAGCACAGACACACTGCTTGCCAGCTTGTGTGTGCTGGTGGGGAGAAAATGACTAAGTCGACATGGCACTCCCCTCAGGGTGCCATGCCAGCCTCACACTGCCTGTGGCATAGGTAAGTCACCCCTCTAGCAGGTCTTACAGCCCTAAGGCAGTGTGCACTATACCACAGGTGAGGGCATAGGTGCATGAGCACTATGCCCCTACAGTGTCTAAGCAAAACCTTAGACTTTGTAAGTGCAGGGTAGCCATAAGAGTATATGGTCTGGGAGTCTGTCAAAAACAAACTCCACAGCTCCATAATGGCTACACTGAATACTGGGAAGTTTGGTATCAAACTTCTCAGAATAATAAACCCACACTGATGCCAGTGTTGGATTTATTAAAAAAATGCACACAGAGGCATCTTAGATATGCCCCCTGTATTTTACCCAATTGTTCAGTGCAGGACTGACTGGTCTGCGCCAGCCTGCTGCAGAGAGACGAGTTTCTGACCCCATGTGGTGAGGGCCTTTGTGCTCTCTGAGGACAGAAACAAAAGCCTGCTCTGGGTGGTGGTGCTTCACACCTCCCCCCTGCAGGCACTGTAACATCTAGCAGTGAGCCTCAAAGGCTCAAGCTTCGTGTTACAATGCCCCAGGGCACTCCAGCTAGTGGAGATGCCCGCCCCCCAGACACAGCCCCCACTTTTGGCAGCAAGTCCAGGAGAGGTAATGAGAAAAACAAGGAGGACTCACTGGCCAGTCAGGACAGCCCCTAAGGTGTCCTGAGCTGAGTTGACTCTGACTTTTAGAAATCCTCCATCTTGCGGATTGAGGATTCCCCCAATAGGATTATGTGCCCCCTCAGGGGGGAGGCACAAAGAGGGTGTAGCCACCCTCATGGACAGTAGCCATTTGCTACTGCCCTCTCAGACCTAAACACACCCCTAAATTCAGTATTTACGGGCTCCCAGAACCTAGGAAATCAGATTCCTGCAACCTAAGAAGAAGACGACTGCTGAGCTGAAAAAACCCTGCAGAGAAGACTGAGACACCAACTGCCTTGGCCCCAGCTCTACTGGCCTGTCTCCCCACTTCTGAAGACACTGCTCCAGCGACGCTTTCCACAGGGACCAGCGACCTCTGAAGCCTCAGAGGACTGCCCTGCATCCAGAAGGTCCAAGAACTCCAGAGGACAGCGGCTCTGTTCACCAAAGACTGCAACTTTGCAACAAAGAAGCAACTTTGAAACAACAAGCTCTTCCCGCCGGAATCGTGAGACTTGGCACTCTGCACCCGACGCCCCCGGCTCGACTTGTGGAGAACAATCACTTCAGGGAGGACTCCCCGGCGACTGCGAGACCATGAGTAGCCAGAGTTAACCCCCTTGAGCCCCCACAGTGTCGCCTGCAGAGGGAATCCCGAGGCTCCCCCCTGACCGCGACTGCCTGCTTCAAAGACCCGACACCTGGTAAAGGCACTGCATCCGCAGCCCCCAGGACCTGAAGGATCCGACCTCCAGTGCAGGGGCGACCCCCAGGTGGCCCTCTCCCTTGCCCAGGTGGTGGCTACCCAGAGGAGCCCCCCCTTGCCTGCCTGCATCGCTGAAGAGACCCCTTGGTCTCCCATTGATTCCTATTGAAACCCGACGCTTGTTTGCACACTGCACCCGGCCGCCCCCGTGCCGCTTAGGGTGTACTTTCTGTGTGGACTGGTGTCCCCCCCGGTGCCCTACAAAACCCCCCTGGTCTGCCCTCCGAAGACGCAGGTACTTACCTGCTGGCAGACTGGAACCGGGCACCCCCTTCTCCATTGAAGCCTATGCGTTTTGGGCACCACTTTGACCTCTGCACCTGACCGGCCCTGAGCTGCTGGTGTGGTAACTTTGGGGTTGCTCCGAACCCCCAACGGTGGGCTACCTTGGACCCAAACTTGAACCCCGTAGGTGGTTTACTTACCTGCAAAAACTAACAAACTCTTACCTCCCCAGGAACTGTTGAAAATTGCACTGTGTCTAGTTTTAAAATAGCTATATGTCATTTATGTGAAAACTGTATATGCTATTTTGCTAATTCAAAGTTCCTAAAGTACCTACCTGCAATACCTTTCATTTGAAGTATTACATGTAAATCTTGAAAATGTGGTTCTTAAAAAACTAAGAAAATATATTTTTCTATACAAAAACCTATTGGCCTGGAATTGTCTCTGAGTGTGTGTTCCTCATTCATTGCTTGTGTATGTACAACAAATGCTTAACACTATCCTCTGATAAGCCTACTGCTCGACCACACTACCACAAAATAGAGCATTAGAATTATCTCTTTTTGCCACTATGTTACCTCTAAGGGGAACCCTTGGACTCTGTGCATACTATTCCTTACTTTGAAATAGTGCATACAGAGCCAACTTCCTACATTGGTGGATCAGTGGTGGGGTACAAGACTTTGCATTTGCTGGACTACTCAGCCAATACCTGATCACATCACTAAATTCCCAAAATTGTCATTAGAAACAGATTTTTGAAATTTGAGCTATTTTTCTAAATTTTTAAAAGTCCTGCTAGGGCCTTGTGTTAGTCCCTGTTAGCATTTCTTTTAGAGTTTAAAAGTTTTGTAAAAGTTTGAATTAAGTTCTAGAGATAGTTTTAGATTCTTAAAAAGTATTCCAACTTTTAGAAACATAGTGGGTCATTCTGACCTTGGCGGTAAAAGGCAGTTACCGCAGGTCAGAAGACCGCCAGAACACCGCCGCGGCCGCGGTAACCCGCCAGGGTCATTCTGACCCACAACTGCCAAACCGTCAAAAACCCGACCCCAACTGCAGGCCGCCACATCAGCGGTCAGCGATAAACTGGAGATGACCAAACCTCCACTGTCACGCCAACAGAAATACGCCCATGCCATTACGACCCACGAATCCACGCGGCGGTCTTTCAACCGTGGTATCCCATTGGCGGTACACACCGCTGCACTCAAAATACACACACATCTACAAAACACTGCCACATTGGACAATTACAAATACACACACCTGATACACATACAAACACCACTCCCACACAATCAATACGATATAAAACACACACCCACATCACCCACAAACCCCCACAAATCGAAATTCAGAGACAAGGCGCAATACACAGAGAGAGAGCACAGGGAACGCAAACCACAACACACACAGGAACCCAACATCATCCCCCACACTACATCTACGCACAAAACACCACACACCACTACACTCATCACCACAAACACCACCCCACACCTCATCCACACCACCCCATGGCACCCCAAAGACACCCCAGGTTCTCGGACCAAGAACTCAGGGTCATGGTGGAGGAAATAATTAGGGTAGAGACCCAGCTCTTCGGCACACAGGTGCAGCACACCACAATAGCCAGGAAGGCGGAGCTATGGCAAAGGATCGTCGACAGGGTCAACGCTGTGGGACAGCATCCCAGAAATCGGAAAGACATCTGAAAGCGCTGGAACGACCTACAGGGGAAGGTGTGGACGAGGGTTTCAAGACACAACATCGCTGTGCAGAAGACTGGCGGCGGACCCCCACCCACTCCACCCGAATTCACAGCATGGGAGCAAGAGGTCTTGGACATCCTGCATCCTGAGGGCCTCGCTGGAGTAGGCGGAGGAATGGACTCCCCCCTGACCACCACTGCCTCCTTCAAAGACCCGACACCTGGTAAAGGCACTGCATCCGCAGCCCCCAGGACCTGAAGGATCTGACCTCCAGTGCAGGAGCGACCCCCAGGTGGCCCTCTCCCTTGCCCAGGTGGTGGCTACCCCGAGGAGCCCCCCCCCCTTGCCTGCCTGCATCGCTGAAGAGACCCCTTGGTCTCCCATTGATTCCTATTGAAAACCCGACGCTTGTTTGCACACTGCACCCAGCCGCCCCGGTGCCACTGAGGGTGTACTTTCTGTGTGGACTGGTGTCCACCCCGGTGCCCTACAAAACCCCCCTGGTCTGCGCCTGAAGACGCAGGTACTTACCTGCTGGCAGACTGGAACCGGGGCACCCCCTTCTCCGTTGAAGCCTATGCGTTTAGGGCACCACTTTGACCTCTGCACCTGACCGGCCCTGAGCTGCTGGTGTGGTAACTTTGGGGTTGCTCCGAACCCCCAATGGTGGGCTACCTTGGACCCAAACTTGAACCCCGTAGGTGTTTTACTTACCTGCAAAAACTAACAAACTCTTACCTCCCGCAGGAACTGTTGAAAATTACAGTGTCTAGTTTTAAAATAGCTATATGTCATTTATGTGAAAACTGTATATGCTATTTTGCTAACTCAAAGTTCCTAAAGTACCTACCTGCAATACCTTTCATTTGAAGTATTACATGTAAATCTTGAACCTGTGGTTCTTAAAAAACTAAGAAAATATATTTTTCTATACAAAAACCTATTGGCCTGGAATTGTCTCTGAGTGTGTGTTCCTCATTTATTGCTTGTGTGTGTACAACAAATGCTTAACACTACCCTCTGATAAGCCTACTGCTCGACCACACTACCACAAAATAGAGCATTATATTTATCTCTTTTTGCCACTATCTTACCTCTAAGGGGAACCCTTGGACTCTGTGCATACTATTCCTTACTTTGAAATAGTGCATACAGAGCCAACTTCCTACATTGGTACAAGACTTTGCATTTGCTGGACTACTCAGCCAATACCTGATCACAGGACTAATTTCCAAAAATTGTCATTAGAAACTGATCTTTGAAATTTGAGCTATTTTTCTAAATTTTTAAAAGTCCTGCTTAGGCCTTGTGTTGGTCCCTGTTAGCATTTCTTTTAGAGTTTAAAAATTTTGTAAAAGTTTGAATTAAGTTCTAGAGATAGTTTTAGATTCTTAAAAAGTATTCCAACTTTTAGAAACATAGGGGGTCATTCTGACTCTGGCGGTAAAAGGCGGTTACCGCCGGTCAGAAGACCGCCAGAACACCGCCGCGGCCGCGGTAACCCGCCAGGGTCATTCTGACCCACAACTGCCAAACCGCCAAAAACCCGACCCCGACTGCAGGCCGCCACATCAGCGGTCAGCGATAAACTGGAGATGACCAAACCTCCACCGTCACGCCAACAGAAATACGCCCATGCCATTACGACCCACGAATCCACGCGGCGGTCTTTCAACCGTGGTATCCCATTGGCGGTACACACCGCTGCACTCAAAATACACACACATCTACAAAACACTGCCACATTGGACAATTACAAATACACACACCTGATACACATACAAACACCACTCCCACACAATCAATACGATATAAAACACACACCCACATCACCCACAAACCCCCACAAATCGAAATTCAGAGACAAGGCGCAATACACAGAGAGAGAGCACAGGGAACGCAAACCACAACACACACAGGAACCCAACATCATCCCCCACACTACATATACGCACAAAACACCACACACCACTACACTCATCACCACAAACACCACCCCACACCTCATCCACACCACCCCATGGCACCCCAAAGACACCCCAGGTTCTCGGACCAAGAACTCAGGGTCATGGTGGAGGAAATAATTAGGGTAGAGACCCAGCTCTTCGGCACACAGGTGCAGCACACCACAATAGCCAGGAAGGCGGAGCTATGGCAAAGGATCGTCAACAGGGTCAACGCTGTGGGACAGCATCCCAGAAATCGGAAAGACATCCGAAAGCGCTGGAACGACCTGCAGGGGAAGGTGCGGACGATGGTGTCAAGACACAACATCGCTGTGCAGAAGACTGGCGGCGGACCCCCACCCACTCCACCCGAATTCACAGCATGGGAGCAAGAGGTCTTGGACATCCTGCATCCTGAGGGCCTCGCTGGAGTAGGCGGAGGAATGGACTCCGGTAAGTCTAATCTCAACTACTTCACCCCCCACCAACCACCAGCATGCCAACCCACACCCCCACCCTCACCCCAACCCCCCAGCACATATCCTCCCTGCTAATGTTTCACCAGCACAACCCACCCAAACCAACACCAACCCCTGAATGCCAACACAAACCATGGACACCCATCACCGAAGCATGACCACCGCACATACCCATCCCCCCCCAAACCACCCTCACAACTCCTCCCATAAGGGAATGCCAGCACTGGGGGACAAGGGCACTCACAAAACGCACGTCATGGCACACACAGAAGGAATAACCATACTCTTTTACCCCTGCAGGGCCCGAACGCCAACACACCGGCCCGGAGGGTCCAGAAATGTCCATCCCACCCCCAGAACAGGCCCCCAGTGATGACAGCAGCTCTGTTGACCTAGAACCTGATGACCAGCCCGGACCATCGGGGACCTCTAGACAGTCGGCACAGCACCCACCCAGCGGGCCCATGCCTCTGTCTCCAGGACAGGTCAAGCAGCGGTGTGTCTACCACTACAGGGCACCCAGGGCAACCCACCACCCCAACAACAGGGACCTGGGGGCAGTGGTAGTGGGCACACCGTCCAGGGGACAGAGGCCCAGGAACAAAGGGGAACTGGGAGGGCTGCTGTGCGACAGAGGGAGGACAGGCCTAGGGAACCCACTGTCCAAGAGGCCCTCACCACCATCATGGGAGCGTACCACCACTCCCAAGAGACGATGGCGACGGTCCTGGCCAGGTTCCAGGAGATCCAGGCCATTCAGGAGCAACAGTACATGGGGTTCCGGGAAGAACTGCGCAGCATCAGTTCCGCAATGGGTACAATCGTGGTGGCACTCAACCAGATTGTCACCGGGGCACCCCCTTCTCCATTGAAGCCTATGCGTTTTGGGCACCACTTTGACCTCTGCACCTGACCGGCCCTGAGCTGCTGGTGTGGTAACTTTGGGGTTGCTCCGAACCCCCAACGGTGGGCTACCTTGAACCCAAACTTGAACCCCGTATGTGGTTTACTTACCTGCAAAAACTAACAAACTCTTACCTCCCCAGGAACTGTTGAAAATTGCACTGTGTCTAGTTTTAAAATAGCTATATGTCATTTATGTGAAAACTGTATATGCTATTTGTCTAATTCAAAGTTCCTAAACTACCTACCTGCAATACCTTTCATTTGAAGTATTACATGTAAATCTTGAACCTGTGGTTCTTAAAAAACTAAGAAAATATATTTTTCTATACAAAAACCTATTGGCCTGGAATTGTCTCTGAGTGTGTGTTCCTCATTTATTGCTTGTGTATGTACAACAAATGCTTAACACTACCCTCTGATAAGCCTACAGCTCGACCACACTACCACAAAATAGAGCATTAGAATTATCTCTTTTTGCCACTATCTTACCTCTAAGGGGAACCCTTGGACTCTGTGCATACTATTCCTTACTTTGAAATAGTGCATACAGAGCCAACTTCCTACATTGGTGGATCAGCGGTGGGGTACAAGACTTTGCATTTGCTGGACTACTCAGCCAATACCTGATCACACGACTAAATTCCAAAAATTGTCATTAGAAACAGATTTTTGAAATTTGAGCTATTTTTCTAAATTTTTAAAAGTCCTGCTAGGGCCTTGTGTTAGTCCCTATTAGCATTTCTTTTAGAGTTTAAAAGTTTTGTAAAAGTTTGAATTACGTTCTAGAGATAGTTTTAGATTCTTAAAAAGTATTCCAACTTTTAGAAACATAGGGGGTCATTCTGACCCTGGGGGTAAAAGGCAGTTACCGCCGGTCAGAAGACCGCCAGAACACCGCCGCGGCCGCGGTAACCCGCCAGGGTCATTCTGACCCACAACTGCCAAACCGCCAAAAATCCGACCCCGACTGCAGGCCGCCACATCAGCGGTCAGCGATAAACTGGAGATGACCAAACCTCCACCGTCACGCCAACAGAAATACGCCCATGCCATTACGACCCACGAATCCACGTGGCGGTCTTTCAACCGTGGTATCCCATTGGCGGTACACACCGCTGCACTCAAAATACACACACATCTACAAAACACTGCCACATTGGACAATTACAAATACACACACCTGATACACATACAAACACCACTCCCACACAATCAATACGATATAAAACACACACCCACATCACCCACAAACCCCCACAAATCGAAATTCAGAGACAAGGCGCAATACACAGAGAGAGAGCACAGGGAACGCAAACCACAACACACACAGGAACACAACATCATCCCCCACACTACATCTACGCACAAAACACCACACACCACTACACTCATCACCACAAACACCACCCCACACCTCATCCACACCACCCCATGGCACCCCAAAGACACCCCAGGTTCTCGGACCAAGAACTCAGGGTCATGGTGGAGGAAATAATTAGGGTAGAGACCCAGCTCTTCGGCACACAGGTGCAGCACACCACAATAGCCAGGAAGGCGGAGCTATGGCAAAGGATCGTCAACAGGGTCAACGCTGTGGGACAGCATCCCAGAAATCGGAAAGACATCCGAAAGCGCTGGAACGACCTGCAGGGGAAGGTGCGGACGATGGTGTCAAGACACAACATCGCTGTGCAGAAGACTGGCGGCGGACCCCCACCCACTCCACCCGAATTCACAGCATGGGAGCAAGAGGTCTTGGACATCCTGCATCCTGAGGGCCTCGTGGAGTAGGCGGAGGAATGGACTCCGGAAAGTCTAATCTCAACTACTTCACCCCCCACCAACCACCAGCATGCCAACCCACACCCCCACCCTCACCCCAACCCCCAGCACATATCCTCCCTGCTAATGTTTCACCAGCACAACCCACCCAAACCAACCCCAACCCCTGAATGCCAACACAAACCATGGACACCCATCACCGAAGCATGACCACTGCACATACCCATCCCCCCCACAAACCACCCTCACAACTCCTCCCACAAGGGAATGCCAGCACTGGGGGACAAGGGCACTCACAAAATGCACGTCATGGCACACACAGAAGGAATAACCATACTATTTTACCCCTGCAGGGCCCGAACTCCAACACACCGGCCCGGAGGGTCCAGAAATGTCCATCCCACCCCCAGAACAGGCCCCCAGTGATGACAGCAGCTCTGTTGACCTAGAACCTGATGACCAGCCCGGACCATCGGGGACCTCTAGACAGTCGGTTCCCCTCAGGCAGCCACAGGCCACAGCAGACCTACCCCCCTCTGGAAACCCCAGCACAGCACCCACCCAGCGGGCCCATGCCTCTGTCTCCAGGACAGGTCAAGCAGCGGTGTGTCTACCACTACAGGGCACCCAGGGCAACCCACCACCCCAACAACAACAGTGACCTGGGGGCAGTGGTAGTGGGCACACCGTCCAGGGGACAGAGGCCCAGGAACAAAGGGGAACTGGGAGGGCTGCTGTGCGACAGAGGGAGGACAGGCCTAGGGAACCCACTGTCCAAGAGGCCCTCACCACCATCATGGGAGCGTACCACCACTCCCAAGAGACGATTGCGACGGACCTGGCCAGGTTCCAGGAGATCCAGGCCATTCAGGAGCAACAGTACATGGGGTTCCGGGAAGAACTGCGCAGCATCAGTTCCGCAATGGGTACAATCGTGGTGGCACTCAACCAGATTGTCACCACATTGCGGGGCCATTTGGCCCCCCAAAGGGCCCCTGCCACTAGCATGGAGGAAGAACAGCCCACCACCTCCGCCGGCGCTAGTGGTCAGGAGGCCCCGACACAACAGCAACGGGCCACCCGGACCCCACCCCCTGCAGAACATGAACCACCCCGCAAGAAAGGCCTGAGATCGAGGAAGAAGACAGAGTAGGATGTCAAGACCCCCGCCATGCACGGATCCCCCCGAATGTCATCCCACTGTCCCACTTGTTCACCCTGTCCAACCTTGAACTGCCCCTGCTCCACCTTCCACAGGCATATGGACAATGCACCTGTGCGAACGAGAGTCTGGACTCTGCCATGGACATGCCTCCACCATCACCCATCACCCTTTTTGAACTATACACCAATTTTTGCACTTCAATAAACACAATTATTGCACAAAAACCATCTGGAGTCTGCTATTTATTTTTTTAAAACCAAATGTATTCGATATAACCAACCAAAAATGTCCAATTACATTGTGATGACAACATACCAGTGTCACACAGCGGTAGTCCATGGGAAAATAAACCAGAGGGCACTCCGTGGGGACCAGATCAATGAAATAGGAATTGAAATACACAACTAAGTTACCATACATTGGGGTGAAAGGACAGACAGTAGAGAGCCAGTACTGTTACAGATATAATAAAATGCAGGAGTAGATTCTTACCTGTGTGTTACTGGAAATACTGCAGTATCACTCTGTCCCTGTTGTCTGTGTCGTCCTCTTCGTCTTCCTCCTCTTCACTCTCCGCAGGCTCCACAGCGGCCACAACACCACCATCTGGAACATCCTCCTGCAGGAAAGGCACCTGGCGTCGCAAAGCCCGGTTGTGAAGCATGCAGCAGGCCACGATTATATGACACACCTTCTTTGGTGAGTACATTAGGGATCCACCTGTCATATGCAGGCACCTAAACCTGGCCTTCAGGAGGCCGAAGGTCCGCTCGATCACGCTCCTAGTACGCCCATGGGCCTCATTGTACCATTCCTCTGCCCTTGTCCTGGGATTCCTCACTGGGGTCAATAGCCAAGGCAGGTTGGGGTAACCAGAGTCACCAATTAGCCACACACGCTGTCTCTGTAGCTGTTCCATCACATAAGGTATGCTGCTATTTCGCATGACATACACGTCATGCACTGACCCTGGGAACTTGGCATTTAAATGGGCGATGTACTGGTCAGCCAAACAGACCACCTGGACATTCATCGAATGATAACTTTTTCGGTTCCTGTACACCTGTTCATTGTCTTTTGGGGGGACCAAAGCCACATGGGTACCATCAATAGCACCAATGATATTGGGAATGTGTCCAAGGGCATAGAAATCACCCTTCACTGTAGGCAAGTCACCCACCTCAGGGAATATGATGTAGCTCCGCATGTATTTCATCAGGGCAGACAACACTCTGGACAATACCTTTGAAAGCATAGGCTGAAACATCCCAGATGAAATGGCCACTGTAGTTTGAAATGATCCACTAGCCAAAAAATGGAATACTGACAGCACCTGCACTAGAGGCTGAATCCCTGTGGGTTGGCGGATGGGTGACATCAGGTCTGGCTCCAGCTGGGCACACAGTTCCTGTATAGTGGCACGGTTGAGTCTGTAGGTGAGGATGACATGTCGTTCTTCCATTGTCGACAGGTCCACCAGCGGTCTGTACACGGGAACATTCCTCCGTCTCCTCGCAAGTCCCAGCGGACGGTGCCTAGGAAGGACAACATGGAGCACAGAGTCAATCAACCCACAGGTAAGTTCCCACAGCTTGCACAGTACACGAATCTCTCTGGATTGAATGGCTTGTATGATTGTCGATGCAAGGCCTAGCCATGTGTGACGCAGTAGGAATTAAGCCATGTGGGCCCTTGAAATGGCGGCTGCCTGACCTGTGAAGTGTGACAATGTGAAGTGAGGTCATTGCGCTGGCGTGGCACACCGTGGCGGTAGGCGGTCGAAGTCCGCGGCGCAAAGCCGCATTGGACAACATTGAACCCTATGGGTTTCAGGAGCCACTGGCGATGTGTGCCGGCGGTCGCGGTACGCACCGCCGCGGTACGCACCGCTGCGGCCGTTCCCACCATTTTCTCTCTGCTTAATCACATGAGACCTGATCATCCACAGGAGAGGACCTATACTGCAAGTGCTACTGTGACCTCGGTCTGGAAGTGACAATGGCTGCTGCGACTGGGGAAAGGGCCCCCGCCTTCAGTTCCGAAGAGTTGGAGAAGCTCGTGGACGGGGTCCTCCCCCAGTATGCGCTACTCTAAGGTCCTCCAGACCAACAGGTGAGTACACGGGGGGCAATCCATAGTGGGCAATGCCTGTGATGAGTGGGGTGGATGTACGATGGAGGGGAGGGGAGCGAATGACAAATGCATGGCACGACAGATGAGAGCATGTGCCACATGGCAAGTTTGGGGAGGGGGGGCCACTCACATCGAGCATGCTGAAAAGTGATGATGTTTCTTTTCCCCCCCTGTACATGTCACATAGGTCAGCACCCATCAGAAGATCGAGATTTGGCATGCCATCGCCAAGGACGTCCGGGCCCTGGGGGTCCACAACAGACGGGGCACCCACTGCCGCAAGAGGTGGGAGGACATCTGCCGCGGGAGCAGGAAGACCGCCGAGGCTCTGCTGGGGATGGCCTCCCAACGTGGGAGGGGTGCCAGTCGTACCTTGACCCCCCTAATGTCCCGGATCCTGGCGGTGGCCTACCCCGATTTAGATGGGCGCTTGAGGACATCACAGCAGACACAAGGGGGTGAGTACCAGCACATTCAGCTATATTTGCGCGCAGTGGAGGTGCCTGGGTGGGGGAGGAGGTCTGTGGGTATCCCTAGGCCAGGACGATTTCTGTAGGCTAGGCCCCTGCGTGAGGTATGGTCCTGTGCCCCCACCCCCCACCTCTGTAGGGTGCCTAGTAACGCTATTCATGGACCTGTGTATTCTGTGTGGGCAGTTGTTGCCCATAGGCTTGTAGGGCATGTCCCAGTGAATTACTGTACCCCAAGTGCGCAGCGTAGTGCAGGGGGCTTCTGTGTCTATCCTCTCCGCCAACGGTGTCCCCAATGCATGCACTCAACTTGTCTTTATTTTTCCACCCCCCACCCCATTTTCTTTGTTTTTCTGTGAATGTGTACATTAGCATCACCAGGCGGAGGAGAAGTGGCATCGGCGCAAGAGGGAGCTGCATCTCACATGGCCCCGGAGAACCATGCAACGGACTCCGACATGACCAGTGAGACGGAGGGCGAGGGGGGCTCCACCACGGGGACCCGTGCAGACGTCAGTGACACCGACACGTCCTCGGATGGGAGCTCCCTTGCGGGGGCGGCAACATCCGTGCCCACCGATACTACAGGTACAGCCGCCACCCAGCGCACCAGCTCCGCCCTCCCAGCAGCCCCTTGCCCTTCAGCCCGTGCCCGCACGGCCAGGAAGGCGGCCATCTCCTTCGCCCCAGGCACCTCAGGCCCTGCCCCAGTCACCCCTGCTGCCCTCAGTGAGGAGGTCATTGACCTCCTGAGGACCATCATTGTTGGGCAGTCTACCCTTTTGAATGCCATCCAGGGTGTGGAGAGGGAGGTGCATCAAAGCAATGCATACCTGGAGGGCCTTCATTCGGGTCAGGCTGCCCATCAGCGATCGTTCAACGCTCTGGCATCAGCACTGACGGCAGCGATTGTCCCTGTCTCCAGCCTCCCTCTTCTAACTCCCTCCACCCAGTCCCACTCCCCTGTTCCTCTGCCTATCCCATCCACACCTACAGACCAGCCTGCACACACCTCAACACCCAAGGGAAGCTCATCCAGACATAAGCACCACAGAACACACAAGCATTCACCCAAGCAACATACAGATGCAGACATGCCAACAGCCACTACCTCCTCTGTGTCCCCCACCTCCTCGTCTCCCTCCTCCCTCCCTGTGACGTCTACACTCACACCTGCATGCACACCACCATCAGCCAGTACACCCATCACCAGCACACCCTCCAGACCAGTCCGCACACGTGCAGTCACCACCCCCACTGCCATGTACACATCCCCTGAGTCCTCTCCCAGTGTGTCTGTCACCCCCGCTTCCAAACCACACAAACGCAGGCAGGCACCCAACCAACAGACATCCACCTCACGTCAGCCTCCAGCCCAAGCACCTGCACCCAAAGACACCAGACTTGACTCTCCTACAACCCCATCCTATTCCTCCACTCCCATACCCACTCCAGCTACCCTTTCCATTGCTCCTAAAAAACGATTCCTCTCTAAACTGGACCTCTTTTCCTCACCTGACCCACCCCCTCCATCTCGTCAGAGTTCCAAAAACACCTCAGCCACCACCAGCCCAGCAACTCCCAAGAACGTCGTGCCTGGGTTTTGGAGTCCGCCCTTTCCTTGGGCAGGAACATCGGCCAGCAGCAAAGGCACAGCCAGCCCTCCCCCCCCGGGAAGAGGAGCAAAAAACTGAAGGGGAGGCGCGACAGGCCTGATACGCCTGCCCCCAAGGAGGGTAGCCTTGCACCGTCACCTGCCACATCGGGTAAGGGAGCCAAGAGCCACGGAGAGTCTGCCAAGGAGGGCAAGGGCAGCAAAGCGCAAAAGGGAGGGAGCAGCCGACCTAGCCATGAGGGCCTCACCAGCCCCATTCCGGGGATATCGGAGGAGACCCAGGGCCCCAGGACTCCATCACAGGAGGGCCCCGCAACGGAAAGGTCCGATGCTGACTGAGCGGGAAGTATTAGCCAGGTGTGGTTCACTCGAAACACAAGACAGGCACCGCTGAACAGGGCCCCACCAAGACAGGCACCGCTGAACAGGGCCCGCCGTGAGAAGCACCGCTGAACAGGGCCCCGCCGTGAGGAGCACCGCTGAACAGGGCCCCTCCGTGAGGAGCACCGCTGAACAGGGCCCCGCCGTGAGAAGCACCGCTGAACAGGACCCCGCCGTGAGAAGCACCGCTGAACAGGCACCGCCGTGAGGAGCACTGCTGAACAGGGCCCCGCAAAGACAAGCACCGCTCCGCTGGGCCCTCCTGTCAAGCACCGCTCCGCTGGGCCCTCCTGTCAAGCACCGCTCGGCTGGGCCCTCATCTCAAGCACCGCTCCGCTGGGCCCTCCTGTCAAGCACCGCTCCGCTGGGCCCTCCTGTCAAGCACCGCTCCGCTCGGCCCTCCTGTGAAGCACCGCTCCGCTGGGCCCTCATGTCAAGCACCGCTCCGCTGGGCCCTCCTGTCAAGTACCGCTCCGCTGGGCCCTCATCTCAAGCACGGCTCCGCTGGGCCCTCCTGTCAAGCACCGCTCCGCTGGGCCCTCATCTCAAGCACCGCTCCGCTGGGCCCTTCTGTCAAGCACCGCTCCGCTGGGCCCTCATCTCAAGCACGGCTCCGCTGGGCCCTCCTGTCAAGCACCGCTCCGCTGGGTCCTCCTGTCAAGCACCGCTGGCCCATTGGCAGGCCCGGTTCTGTGTCGGGCAGGGCTTCACGAGGCACTCTGCCCACCATGCCTCCTCCATGACCAGTGGACTCTGTAATCCACCTGATGGACTGTGGCTTTGCACCCCCCAGGATGGCACAGTGGGCAATCCACCCACTGTAGAGACTTGAGAGACTGTGGCTTTGCACTCCCCAGGATGGCACAGTGGGCATGGAGGCCCTTCGTGGATCTGGCGTCGTGGACTCATGTGGCTGAGGTGCCCCCACTTCCCTTCCTCCTGAGGTGCCAGTATTTTATTTTTGTGATGCCCCAGCAGTGTTCTCTCCAATGGACTCGATCTCGTGTGTGGGCTTTGCCCATGTGTTGCTGCACATTGGCCCACGGACATTTGAACTTTGCAAAACTGTGCCGAACTTTTGCTACTTGTATATATATAGTTCTAGATGTGTAGTAATTCTTTATATATTGCTAAGTTCGCTATACTTAATTATTGCTATAATATAGTTCTATTTTTACAATCATTGCCTTTTGTCTTTGCATTTTTGTTTTGGGGGTTTGGGGGTGTCACTCTGACTTTTTAATCTGCATTGGTGTGTAGGTATTTCGGTGGGGGTGAGGGTGGGGGTGGGTGTGTCGCGTATGTGTGTGCCCGTAACCTTTCCTCCATCCCCCTCCCCTGTGTCGTAGGTGCAGTACTCACCGTTGTCGTCTGCGGCGACGTTCGTGATCCTGGATGAAGAGCAGGAAGGCAATGGCTGGGAGGATGTGGAGTTCCGGTTCCATGCTGTCCCGATTCCGCGTGGAGTGTGTCGAGGTGAGCGTTTTCCATTGGAAATGTCTGTTTCCGCTGTTTTTTTATCGGCGGGGCTCCCGCCCAGGAAAAGGTGGCGGATTGGTGAGTCGTGATAGGGTGGGCGGTACATTGTCTGCCGCCTGCCTGTTAGCGGTGACCGCCGCGCTGTTTGTTTGTGCCGCCGTGGCGGTCGGAGTGTTAATGCGGCGGCTTGTGTTGGCGGTTCCCGCCAGGGTCAGAATTGGTGGGCTACCTTGGACCCAAACTTGAACCCCGTAGGTGTTTTACTTACCTGCAAAAACTAACAAACTCTTACCTCCCCCAGGAACTGTTGAAAATTACAGTGTCCAGTTTTAAAATAGCTATATGTCATTTATGTGAAAACTGTATATGCTATTTTGCTAACTCAAAGTTCCTAAAGTACCTACCTACAATACCTTTCATTTGAAGTATTACATGTAAATCTTGAACCTGTGGTTCTTAAAATAAATTAAGAAAATATATTTTTCAATACAAAAACCTATTGGCCTGGAATTGTCTCTGAGTGTGTGTTCCTCATTTATTGCTTGTGTGTGTACAACAAATGCTTAACACTACCCTCTGATAAGCCTACTGCTCGACCACACTACCACAAAATAGAGCATTAGATTTATCTCTTTTTGCCACTATCTTACCTCTAAGGGGAACCCTTGGACTCTGTGCATACTATTCCTTACTTTGAAATAGTGCATACAGAGCCAACTTCCTACATTGGTGGATCAGCGGTGGGGTACAAGACTTTGCATTTGCTGGACTACTCAGCCAATACCTGATCACAGGACTAATTTCCAAAAATTGTCATTAGAAACTGATTTTTGAAATTTGAGCTATTTTTGCTAAATTTTTAAAAGTCCTGCTTGGGCCTTGTGTTAGTCCCTTTTAGCATTTCTTTTAGAGTTTAAAAGTTTTGTAAAAGTTTGAATTAAGTTCTAGAGATAGTTTTAGATTCTTAAAAAGTATTCCAACTTTTAGAAACATAGGGGGTTATTGCAACTTTGGAGGAAGTGTTAATCCGTCCCAAAAGTGACGGTAAAGTGACGGATATACCACCAGCCGTATTACGAGTTCCATAGGATATAATGGACTCGTAATACGGCTGGTGGTATATCCGTCACTTTACCATCACTTTTGGGATGGATTAACACCTCCTCCAAAGTTGTAATAACCCCCATAATGTCTTCTGCAGAAGAGACAGTGGTGGAGCTCAACCTCACACCTTACCTGCGTCTTAGGATGTCAGAGTTAAGGACTCTCTGCAGAATCAAAAAAATAAAACCTGGATCAAACCCTACCAAAGAACAGCTCCAGGAGCTCTTGGCAGAGTTTTTAAAAACAACCCCTCTGATGATGCCCTCACAGAGGGGGAAGCTAGTGATGTGGAGGAAAAGTTCCCCCCTCCAGTCCTAGTTAGGGAGAACAGGGTCCCTCAAACCCTGACTCCAAATGTGATAGTCAGAGATGCTGCTTCTCTCACAGGAGGGTCCAGCACCTCTGGAATCACTGAGGATAGCCTCAGTGAAGATGCTCTACTGTTAGCCAAGATGGTCAAAAGATTGGCTTTGGAGAGACAGCTCCTAGCCATGGAAAGGGAAAGACAAGAGATGGGTTTTGGTCCCATCAATGGTGGCAGCAACATAAATAGGGTAAGAGATTCTCCTGACATGAAATTCCCAAAAGGGATTGTAACTAAATATGAAGATGGTGATGACATCACCAAATGGTTCACAGCTTTTGAGAGGGCTTGTGCAACCAGAAAAGTAAACAGATCTCACTGGGGTGTTCTCCTTTGGGAAATGTTCACTGGAAAGTGTAGGGATAGACTCCTCACACTCTCTGGAAAAGATGCAGAATCCTATGACCTCATGAAGGCTACCCTGATTGAGGGCTTTGGATTCTCAACTAAGGAGTACAGGATTAGGTTCAGGGGAGCTCAAAAATCCTCAAGCCAGACCTGGGTTGATTTTGTTGACTACTCAGTGAAAACACTAGATGGTTGGGTAACTGGAAATAAAGTGCTTGACTATGTTGGGCTTTATAATTTGTTTATGAAAGAACACATTTCAAGTAACTGCTTCAATGAAAAGTTGCATCAGTATCTGGTAGACCTAGGTCCAATTTCTCCCCAAGAATTGGGAAAGAAGGCAAACGACTGGGTCAAGACTAGGGTAACCAAAACTTCTACTGGGGGTGACCAAAAGAAAGGGGTTACAAAGCCTCCCCAGGAGAAAGTGGGTGACACTAGAAATAAAGAAAAAGAGTCTTCTGTAGGCCCCCAAAAACCAGACCAGGTGGGTGGGCCCGAGACACAACCCAAAACAAAGGTGGGTACCTGGGTAAGAACTGGAATGCCACTAAGGCATGGTGCCAAAACTGTATACAGACAGGGCACCACACCAAGGACACTTCTTGTCCCAAAAACAAACCCCCTAGCAAAATCCGGGGGTGACCAGTGTAGCCATTGGGGATGACTCCTCAGATGAGGAGGTCTTCATAGCCTTCAACTGGAAAAAGGGCCCCACAGGTGAGTTGGAGATTCCAGAGGGAAGTAGACACTTCAACCACCTACTGGAGAATGGAATCCCAGCCACTGCCCTGAGAGACTCTTGAACCAGTCACACTATTGTGCATGAAAGGCTGGTGTTCTCAGACCAGTACATCCCAGGTGAGACTGCCAGAGTAATAGTTAGCCCAGACAGGGTCACTGATAGGCCTGTGGCTTTTGTGCCCACAGAAGTGGGTGGGACTTTTTTGTCTCCTTGGAAATGACTACCCAGAGGTTAGTCAGAGCCCAAGAGAGGAACTGGTCCTGTGCCAGTCCTCTCCCAAGGACTCTGGAGGTGCTACCCCTGCAGTAACTGCAAGTAGGCCCCAGAAGAAAAAGAAAAGAAAACAGTGTAGGAAGGGTGGACAACCTTTATCCAAAGTTCCAGAAAGCCAAGGATATTCTGCTCCAGTAGGGGAGAACTCCAAAAGTGGCACTGGTAAAGTCCAACCTGACCCACAAGAAGTCCTGGCTAGTCAGGCAACTGTTTAGCTTGAGTGGGTGGCTCCTCAGCTAACAGAAGAAAGAGTGGAAGAAGGGTGATTACTACAAGATGTGGTAACCCCCCAATCTAATACAGCAGACAGGCACCCTGAACCCAAAGAAGCCTGTAACTTAGCCCTTTCCCTTGTAGGTGAAGAGCTAAAGGTGTGGTTCTGGGCACTGACAACTGTCAGTGGTCTCTGCTGGGTGTTAGCCTTTATGGCTGCACTATCCTTGGCATGGTGGTCTGAAACCCATGCCACATAGCAAGTTAGGCCCCCTGACTCTGTTGGTCATGGTGGGGTTACTCCAACTCTGGGTAACCTCTTTGGGTAAGCTAGGGGTGACCCTGGCTAAGATAAGATTAGCAGAGGGGGATACCTCTAACCCCAAAATAGAGAGAATGGGTGGAGACATTAAAGGCACAGACAAGAGGCAATTCAGACTAGGTCCTATCCCAGTGAAACTGGGTCAGTTCCCCAGAGGGAATGACCTGAACAGGAGGATGTAAGGCAGAGTAGGCCCTGCAACAAACCAGCCTATTTCCTCTACTCTTCCTCGCCTGACAGACTAGGAAGACTCTCCCAGATTTGGCTGAGTCTCCTGGCCTGTGGGCTGGGTGGGGGGGGGCTTGTGTAAGGAAATGGCTCCCTGTTGCAATTACCCCCACTTTTTGCCTGATACTGATGCTGACTTGACTGAGAAGTGTGCTGGGACCCTGCTAACCAGACCCCAGCACCAGTGTTCTTTCACCTAAAATGTACCATTGTCTCCACAATTGGCACAACCCTAGCACCCAGGTAAGTCCCTTGTAACTGTTACCCCTGGTACCAAGGGCCCTGATGCCAGGGAAGGTCTCTAAGGGCTGCAGCATGTCTTATGCCACCCTAGGGACCCATCACTCAGCACAGACACACTGCTTGCCAGCTTGTGTGTGCTGGTGGGGAGAAAATGACTAAGTCGACATGGCACTCCCCTCAGGGTGCCATGCCAGCCTCACACTGCCTGTGGCGTAGGTAAGTCACCCCTCTAGCAGGCCTTACAGCCCTAAGGCAGGGTGCACTATACCACAGGTGAGGGCATAGGTGCATGAGCACTATGCCCCTACAGTGTCTAAGCAAAACCTTAGACATTGTAAGTGCAGGGTAGCCATAAGAGTATATGGTCTGGGAGTCTGTCAAAAACGAACTCCACAGCTCCATAATGGCTACACTGAATACTGGGAAGTTTGGTATCAAACTTCTCAGAATAATAAACCCACACTGATGCCAGTGTTGGATTTATAAAAAAATGCACACAGAGGGCATCTTAGAGATGCCCCCTGTATTTTACCCAATTGTTCAGTGCAGGACTGACTGGTCTGCCCCAGATTGCTGCTGAGAGACGAGTTTCTGACCCAATGTGGTGAGGGCCTTTGTGCTCTCTGAGGACAGAAACAAAAGCCTGCTCTGGGTGGTGGTGCTTCACACCTCCCCCCTGCAGGAACTGTAACACCTAGCAGTGAGCCTCAAAGGCTCAAGCTTCGTGTTACAAAGCCCCAGGGCACTCCAGCTAGTGGAGATGCCCACCCCTCGGACACAGCCCACACTTTTGGCGGCAAGTCCAGGAGAGATAATGAGAAAAACAAGGAGGAGTCACTGGCCAGTCAGGACAGCCCCTAAGGTGTCCTGAGCTGAGGTGACTCTGACTTTTAGAAATCCTCCATCTTGCGGATGGAGGATTCCCCCAATAGGATTAGGGATGTGCCCCCTCCCTTCAGGGAGGAGGCACAAAGAGGGTGTAGCCACCCTCACGGACAGTAGCCATTGGCTACTGCCCTCCCAGACCTAAACACACCCCTAAATTCAGTATTTACGGGCTCCCAGAACCTAGGAAATCAGATTCCTGCAACCTAAGAAGAAGAGGACTGCTGAGCTGAAAAAACCCTGCAGAGAAGACGGAGACACCAACTGCTTTGGCCCCAGCTCTACTGACCTGTCTCCCCACTTCTAAAGACACTGCTTCAGCAACGCTTTCCACAGGGACCAGAGACCTCTGAAGCCTCAGAGGACTGTCCTGCATCTAGAAGGACCAAAAACTCCTGAGGACAGCGGCTGTGTTCACCAAAGGCTGCAACTTTGCAACAAAGAAGCAACTTTGAAACAACAAGTGTTTCCCGCCGGAAGCGTGAGACTTGGCACTCTGCACCCGACGCCCCTGGCTCGACTTGTGGAGAACCATCTTTTCAGGGAGGACTCCCTGGCGACTGCAAGACCGTGAGTAGCCAGAGTTGACTCCCCTGAGCCCCTACAGCAACGCCTGCAGAGGGAATCCCGAGGCTCCCCCCTGACCGCGACTGCCTGCTTCAAAGACCCGACACCTGGTAAAGGCACTGCATCCGCAGCCCCCAGGACCTGAAGGATCCGACCTCCAGTGCAGGAGCGACCCCCAGGTGGCCCTCTCCCTTGCACAGGTGGTGGCTACCCCGAGGAGCCCCCCCCCCCTTGCCTGACTGCATTGCTGAAGAGACCCCTTGGTCTCCCATTGATTCCTAATGAAAACCTGACGCTTGTTTGCACACTGCGCCCGGCCGCCCCGTGCCGCTGAGGGTGTACTTTCTGTGTGGACTGGTGTCCCCCCCGGTGCCCTACAAACCCCCCCTTGTCTGCCCTCCGAAGACGTGGCTACTTACCTGCTGGCAGACTGGAACCGGGGCACCCCCTTCTCCTTTGAAGCCTATGCGTTTTGGGCACCACTTTGACCTCTGCACCTGACCGGCCCTGAGCTGCTGGTGTGGTAACTTTGGGGTTGCTCCGAACCCCCAACGGTGGGCTACCTTGGACCCAAACTTGAACCCCATAGGTGGTTTACTTACCTGCAAAAACTAACAAACTCTTACCTCCCCAGGAACTGTTGAAAATTGCACTGTGTCTAGTTTTAAAATAGCTATACGTCATTTATGTGAAAACTGTATATGCTATTTTGCTAATTCAAAGTTCCTAAAGTACCTACCTCCAATACCTTTCATTTGAAGTATTACATGTAAATCTTGAACCTGTGGTTCTTAAAAAACTAAGAAAATATATTTTTCTATACAAAAACCTATTGGCCTGGAATTGTCTCTGAGTGTGTGTTCCTCATTTATTGCTTGCGTATATACAACAAATGCTTAACACTACCCTCTGATAAGCCTACTGCTCGACCACACTACCACAAAATAGAGCATTAGAATTATCTCTTTTTGCCACTATCTTACCTCTAAGGGGAACCCTTGGACTCTGTGCATACTATTCCTTACTTTGAAATAGTGCATACAGAGCCAACTTCCTACATTGGTGGATCAGCGGTGGGGTACAAGACTTTGCATTTGCTGGACTACTCAGCCAATACCTGATCACACGACTAAATTCCAAAAATTGTCATTAGAAACTGATTTTTGAAATTTGAGCTATTTGTCTAAATTTTTAAAAGTCCTGCTAGGGCCTTGTGTTAGTCCCTGTTAGCATTCCTTTTAGAGTTTAAAAGTTTTGTAAAAGTTTGAATTAAGTTCTAGAGATAGTTTTAGATTCTTAAAAAGTATTCCAACTTTTAGAAACATAGGCCCTCATTCTAACCCCGGCGGTCTCAGACCGCCGCGGCCAGGGTCGGCGGGAGCACCGCCGACAGACCGGCGGTGCCCCGCAGGGTATTCTGACCGCGGCGGTTTGGCCGCGGTCAGAAAGGGTAAACCGGCGGTCTCCCGCCGGTTTACCGCTGCCCTTAGAATCCCCCATGGCGGCGCAGCTTGCTGCGCCGCCATGGGGGATTCTGACACCCCCTTCCGCCACCCTGTTCCTGGCGGTTCGCCCTGCCAGGAACAGGATGGCGGTAGGGGGTGCCGCGGGGCCCCTGGGGGCCCCACAAATTATTTCAGTGTCTGCCTAGCAGACACTGAAATACGCGACGGGTGCAACTGCACCCGTCGCACCTTCCCACTCCGCCGGCTCAATTCTGAGCCGGCATCTTAGTGGGAAGGTTGATTTGCCCTGGGCTGGCGGGCGGCCTTTTGGCGGCCGCCCGCCAGCCCAGGGCAAATCCCAAAATACCCTCAGCGGTCTTTCGACCGCGGAGCGGTATTTTGGTGGGGGAACTTCGGCGGGCGGCCTCCGCCGCCCGCCGAAGTTAGAATCACCCCCATAATGTCTACTGCAGAAGAGACAGTGGTGGAGCTAAACTTTACACCTTACCTGCGTCTTAGGATGTCAGAGTTAAGGACTCTCTGCAGAATCAAAAAAATAAAAACTGGATCAAACCCTACCAAAGAACAGCTCCAGGAGCTCTTAGCAGAGTTTTCTAAAAACAACCCATCTGATGATGCCCTCACAGAGGGGGAAGCTAGTGATGTGGAGGAGAATTTCCCCCCTCCAGTCCTAGTTAGGGAGAACAGGGTCCCTCAAACCCTGACTCCAAATGTGATAGTCAGAGATGCTGCTTCTCTCACAGGAGGGTCCAGCACCTCTGGAATCACTTAGGATAGCCTCAGTGAAGATGACCTACTGTTAGCCAGGATGGTCAAAAGACTGGCTTTAGAGAGACAGCTCCTAGCCATAGAAAGGGAAAGACAAGAGATGGGTTTTGGTCCTATCAATGGTGGCAGCAACATAAATAGGGTCAGAGATTCTCCTGACATGTTGAAAATCCCAAAAGGGATTGTAACTAAATATGAAGATGGTGATGACATCACCAAATGGTTCACAGCTTTTGAGAGGGCGTGTGCAACCAGAAAAGTAAACAGATCTCACTGGGGTGCTCTCCTTTGGGAAATGTTCACTGGAAAGTGTAGGGATAGACTCCTCACACTCTCTGGAAAAGATGCAGAATCCTATGACCTCATGAAGGCTACCCTGATTGAGGGCTTTGGATTCTCAACTGAGGAGTACAGGATTAGGTTCAGGGGGGCTCAAAAATCCTCGAGCCAGACCTGGGTTGATTTTGTTGACTACTCAGTGAAAACACTAGATGGTTGGGTAACTGGAAATAAAGTGCTTGACTATGTTGGGCTTTATAATTTGTTTATGAAAGAACACATTTTAAGTAACTGCTTCAATGAAAAGTTGCATCAGTATCTGGTAGACCTAGGTCCAATTTCTCCCCAAGAATTGGGAAAGAAGGCAGACCACTAGGTCAAGACTAGGGTAACCAAAACTTCCACTGGGGGTGACCAAAAGAAAGGGGATACAAAGCCTCCCCAGGAGAAAGTGGGTGACACTAGAAATAAAGAAAAAGAGTCCTCTGTAGGCCCCCAAAAACCATACCAGGTGGGTGGGCCCCGAGACACACCCCAAAACAAAGGTGGGTACCAGGGTAAGAACTCGGATGCCACTAAGGCATGGTGCCAAAATGTAGACAGACAGGGCACCACACCAAGGACACTGCTTGTTCCAAAAACAAACCCCCTAGCAAAATCCCGGGGTGACCAGTGTAGCCATTGGGGATGACTCCTCAGATGAGGAGGTCTTCATAGCCTTCAACTGGAAAAAGGGCCCCACAGGTGAGTTGGAGATTCCAGAAGGAAGTAGACACTTCCACCACCTACTGGTGAATGGAATCCCAGCCACTGCCCTGAGAGACACTTGTGCCAGTCACACTATTGTGCATGATAGTCTGGTGTTCTCAAACCAGTACATCCCAGGTGAGACTGCCAGAGTAAGAGTTAGCCCAGAGAGGGTCACTGATAGGCCTGTGGCTTTTGTGCCCACAGAAGTGGGTGGGACTTTTTTGTCTCCTTGGAAATGACTACCCAGAGGTTAGTCAGAGCCCAAGAGAGGAACTGGTCCTGTGCCAGTCCTCTCCCAAGGACTCTGGAGGTGCTACCCCTTCAGTAACTGCAAGTAGGCCCCAGAAGAAAAAGAAAGAAAAACAGTGTAGGAAGGGTGGACAACCTTTAGCCAAGGTTCCAGCAAGCCAAGGAGATTCTGCTCCAGTAGGGGAGAACTCCAAAAGTGGCACTGGTAAAGTCCAACCTGACCCACAAGAAATCCTGGCTAGTCAGGCAACTGTTAAGCCTGAGTGAGTGGCTCCTCAGCTAACAGAAGAAAGAGTGGAAGAAGGTTGTTTACTACAAGATGTGGTAACCCCCCACTCTAATACAGGAGACAAGCACCCTGAACCCAAAGAAGCTTGTAACTTAGCCCCTTCCCTTGTAGGTGAAGAGCTAAAGGTGTGGTTCTGGGCACTGACAACTGTCAGTGGCCTCTGCTGGGTGTTAGCCTTTATGGCTGCACTATCCTTAGCATGGTGGTCTGACCCCATGCCACATAGCAAGTTAGGCCCCCTGACTCTGTTGGTCATGGTGGGGTTACTCCAACTCTGGGTAACCTCTTTGGGTAAGCTAGGGGTGACCCTGGCTAAGATAAGATTAGCAGAGGTGGATACCTCTAACCCCAAAATAGAGAGAATGGCTGGAGACATTAAAGACACAGACAAGAGGCAATTCAGACTAGGTCCTATCACAGTGGAAGTGGGTCAGTTCCCCAGAGGGAATGACCTGAACAGGAGGATGTAAGGCAGAGTAGGCCCTGCAACAAACCAGCCTATTTCCTCTACTCTTCCTCGCCTGACAGACTAGGAAGACTCTCCCAGATTTGGCTGAGTCTCCTGGCCTGTGGGCTGGGGGGGGGCGTGTGTAAGGAAACAGCTCCCAGTGACCCCCACTTTTTGCCTGATACTGATGCTGACTTGACTGAGAAGTGTGCTGGGACCCTGCTAACCAGGCCCCAGCACCACTGTTCTTTCACCTAAAATGTACCATTGTCTCCACAATTGGCACAATCCTGGCACCCAGGTAAGTCCCCTGTAACTGGTACCCATGGTACCAAGGGACCTGATGCCAGGGAAGGTCTCTAAGGGCTGCAGCATGTCTTATGCCACCCTAGGGACCCCTCACTCAGCACAGACACACTGGTTGCCAGCTTGTGTGTGCTGGTCGGGAGAAAATGACTATGTCGACATGGCACTCCCCTCAGGTAAGTCACCCCTCTAGCAGGCCTTACAGCCCTAAGGCAGTGTGCACTATACCACAGGTGAGGGCATAGGTGCATGAGCACTATGCCCCTACAGTGTCTAAGCAAAACCTTGGACTTTGTAAGTGCAGGGTAGCCATAAGAGTATATGGTCTGGGAGTCTGTCATAATCAAACTCCACAGCTCCATAATGGCTACATTGAATACTGGGAAAGTTTGGTATCAAACTTTTCAGACTAATAAACCCACACAGATGCCAGTGTTGGATTTATTTAAAAAAATGCACACAGAGGGCATCTTAGAGATGGCCCCTGTATTTTACCCAATTGTTCAGTGCAGGACTGACTGGTCTGCGCCAGCCTGCTGCTGAGAGACGAGTTTCTGACCCCATGTGGTGAGGGCCTTTGTGCTCTCTGAGGACAGAAACAAAAGCCTGCTCTGGGTGGTGGTGCTTCACACCTCCCCCCTGCAGGAACTGTAACACCTAGCAGTGAGCCTCAAAGGCTCAAGCTTCGTGTTACAATGCCCCAGGGCACTCCAGCTAGTGGAGATGCCCGCCCCCCGGACACAGCCCCCACTTTTGGCGGCAAGTCCAGGAGAGATAATGAGAAAAACAAGGAGGAGTCACTGGCCAGTCAGGATAGCCCCTAAGGTGTCCTGAGCTGAGGTGACTCTGACTTTTAGAAATCCTCCATCTTGCGGATGGAGGATTCCCCCAATAGGATTATGTGCCCCCTCAGGGAGGAGGCACAAAGAGGGTGTAGCCACCCTCATGGACAGTAGCCATTGGCTACTGCCCTCCCAGACCTAAACACACCCCTAAATTCAGTATTTACGGGCTCCCAGAACCTAGGAAATCAGATTCCTGCAACCTAAGAAGAAGACGACTGCTGAGCTGAAAAAACCCTGCAGAGAAGACGGAGACACCAACTGCCTTGGCCCCAGCTCTACTGGCCTGTGTCTCCACTTCTGAAGACACTGCTCCAGCGACGCTTTCCACAGGGACCAGCGACCTCTGAAGCCTCAGAGGACTGCCCTGCATCTAGAAGGACCAAGAACTCCCGAGGACATCGGCTCTGTTCACCAAAGACTGCAACTTTGCAACAAAGAAGCAACTTTGAAACAACAAGTGTTTCCCGCCGGAAGCGTTAGACTTGGCACTCTGCACCCAACGCCCCCGGCTCACCTTGTGGAGAACAATCACTTCAGGGAGGACTCCCCGGCGACTGCGAGACCGTGAGTAGCCAGAGTTGACCACACTGAGCCCCCACAGCGACGCCTGCAGAGGGAATCCCGAGGCTCCCCCCTGACCGTGACTGCCTGCTTCAAAGACCTGACACCTGGTAAAGCCACTGCATCCGCAGCCCCCAGGACCTGAAGGAACCGACCTCCAGTGCAGGAGCGACCCCCAGGTGGCCCTCTCCCTTGCCCAGGTGGTGGCTACCCCGAGGAGCCCCCCCGTTGCCTGCCTGCATCGCTGAAGAGACCCCTTGGTCTCCCATTGATTCCTAATGAAAACCCGACGCTTGTTTGCACACTGCACCCGGCCGCCCCCGTGCCGCTGAGGGTGTACTTTCTGTGTGGACTGGTGTCCCCCCCGGTGCCCTACAAAACCCCCCTGGTCTGCCCTCTGAAGACGCTGGTACTTACCTGCTGGCAGACTGGAACTGGGGCACCCCCTTCTCCATTGAAGCCTATGCGTTTTGGGCACCACTTTGACCTCTGCACCTGACCGGCCTTGAGCTGCTGGTGTTGTAACTTTGGGGTTGCTCCGAACCCTCAACGGTGGGCTACCTTGGGCCCAAACTTGAACCCCGTAGGTGTTTTACTTACCTGCAAAAACTAACAAACTCTTACCTCCCCAGGAACTGTTGAAAATTGCACTGCGTCTAGTTTTAAAATAGCTATATGTCATTTATGTGAAAACTGTATATGCTATTTTGCTAATTCAAAGTTCCTAAAGTACCTACCTCCAATACCTTTCATTTGAAGTATTACATGTAAATCTTGAACCTGTGGTTCTTAAAAAGCTAAGAAAATATATTTTTCTATACAAAAACCTATTGGCCTGGAATTGTCTCTGAGTGTGTGTTCCTCATTTATTGCTTGCGTATGTACAACAAATGCTTAACACTACCCTCTGATAAGCCTACTGCTCGACCACACTACCACAAAATAGAGCATTAGAATTATCTCTTTTTGCCACTATCTTACCTCTAAGGGGAACCCTTGGACTCTGTGCATACTATTCCTTACTTTGAAATAGTGCATACAGAGCCAACTTCCTACATTGGTGGATCAGCGGTGGGGTACAAGACTTTGCATTTGCTGGACTACTCAGCCAATACCTGATCACACGACTAAATTCCAAAAATTGTCATTAGAAACTGATTTTTGAAATTTGAGCTATTTGTCTAAATTTTTAAAAGTCCTGCTAGGGCCTTGTGTTAGTCCCTGTTAGCATTCCTTTTAGAGTTTAAAAGTTTTGTAAAAGTTTGAATTAAGTTCTAGAGATAGTTTTAGATTCTTAAAAAGTATTCCAACTTTTAGAAACATAATGTCTACTGCAGAAGAGACAGTGGTGGAGCTCAACTTTACACCTTACCTGCGTCTTAGGATGTCAGAGTTAAGGACTCTCTGCAGAATCAAAAAAATAAAAACTGGATCAAACCCTACCAAAGAACAGCTCCAGGAGCTCTTAGCAGAGTTTTCTAAAAACAACCCATCTGATGATGCCCTCACAGAGGGGGAAGCTAGTGATGTGGAGGAGAATTTCCCCCCTCCAGTCCTAGTTAGGGAGAACAGGGTCCCTCAAACCCTGACTCCAAATGTGATAGTCAGAGATGCTGCTTCTCTCACAGGAGGGTCCAGCACCTCTGGAATCACTTAGGATAGCCTCAGTGAAGATGACCTACTGTTAGCCAGGATGGTCAAAAGACTGGCTTTAGAGAGACAGCTCCTAGCCATAGAAAGGGAAAGACAAGAGATGGGTTTTGGTCCCATCAATGGTGGCAGCAACATAAATAGGGTCAGAGATTCTCCTGACATGTTGAAAATCCCAAAAGGGATTGTAACTAAATATGAAGATGGTGATGACATCACCAAATGGTTCACAGCTTTTGAGAGGGCTTGTGCAACCAGAAAAGTAAACAGATCTCACTGGGGTGCTCTCCTTTGGGAAATGTTCACTGGAAAGTGTAGGGATAGACTCCTCACACTCTCTGGAAAAGATGCAGAATCCTATGACCTCATGAAGGCTACCCTGATTGAGGGCTTTGGATTCTCAACTGAGGAGTACAGGATTAGGTTCAGGGGGGCTCAAAAATCCTCGAGCCAGACCTGGGTTGATTTTGTTGACTACTCAGTGAAAACACTAGATGGTTGGGTAACTGGAAATAAAGTGCTTGACTATGTTGGGCTTTATAATTTGTTTATGAAAGAACACATTTTAAGTAACTGCTTCAATGAAAAGTTGCATCAGTATCTGGTAGACCTAGGTCCAATTTCTCCCCAAGAATTGGGAAAGAAGGCAGACCACTAGGTCAAGACTAGGGTAACCAAAACTTCCACTGGGGGTGACCAAAAGAAAGGGGATACAAAGCCTCCCCAGGAGAAAGTGGGTGACACTAGAAATAAAGAAAAAGAGTCCTCTGTAGGCCCCCAAAAACCAGACCAGGTGGGTGGGCCCCGAGACACACCCCAAAACAAAGGTGGGTACCAGGGTAAGAACTGGGATGCCACTAAGGTATGGTGCCAAAATGTAGACAGACAGGGCACCACACCAAGGACACTGCTTGTTCCAAAAACAAACCCCCTAGCAAAATCCCAGGGTGACCAGTGTAGCCATTGGGGATGACTCCTCAGATGAGGAGGTCTTCATAGCCTTCAACTGGAAAAAGGGCCCCACAGGTGAGTTGGAGATTCCAGAAGGAAGTAGACACTTCCACCACCTACTGGTGAATGGAATCCCAGCCACTGCCCTGAGAGACACTTGTGCCAGTCACACTATTGTGCATGACAGTCTGGTGTTCTCAAACCAGTACATCCCAGGTGTGACTGCCAGAGTAAGAGTTAGCCCAGAGAGGGTCACTGATAGGCCTGTGGCTTTTGTGCCCACAGAAGTGGGTGGGACTTTTTTGTCTCCTTGGAAATGACTACCCAGAGGTAGTCAGAGCCCAAGAGAGGAACTGGTCCTGTGCCAGTCCTCTCCCAAGGACTCTGGAGGTGCTACCCCTTCAGTAACTGCAAGTAGGCCCCAGAAGAAAAAGAAAGAAAAACAGTGTAGGAAGGGTGGACAACCTTTAGCCAAGGTTCCAGCAAGCCAAGGAGACTCTGCTCCAGTAGGGGAGAACTCCAAAAGTGGCACTGGTAAAGTCCAACCTGACCCACAAGAAATCCTGGCTAGTCAGGCAACTGTTAAGCCTGAGCGAGTGGCTCCTCAGCTAACAGAAGAAAGAGTGGAAGAAGGTTGTTTACTACAAGATGTGGTAACCCCCCACCCTAATACAGGAGACAAGCACCCTGAACCCAAAGAAGCTTGTAACTTAGCCCCTTCCCTTATAGGTGAAGAGCTAAAGGTGTGGTTCTGGGCACTGACAACTGTCAGTGGCCTCTGCTGGGTGTTAGCCTTTATGGCTGCACTATCCTTAGCATGGTGGTCTGACCCCATGCCACATAGCAAGTTAGGCCCCCTGACTCTGTTGGTCATGGTGGGGTTACTCCAACTCTGGGTAACCTCTTTGGGTAAGCTAGGGGTGACCCTGGCTAAGATAAGATTAGCAGAGGTGGATACCTCTAACCCCAAAATAGAGAGAATGGCTGGAGACATTAAAGACACAGACAAGAGGCAATTCAGACTAGGTCCTATCACAGTGGAAGTGGGTCAGTTCCCAAGAGGGAATGACCTGAACAGGAGGATGTAAGGCAGAGTAGGCCCTGCAACAAACCAGCCTATTTCCTCTACTCTTCCTCGCCTGACAGACTAGGAAGACTCTCCCAGATTTGGCTGAGTCTCCTGGCCTGTGGGCTGGGGGGGGCATGTGTAAGGAAACAGCTCCCAGTGACCCACACTTTTTGCCTGATACTGATGCTGACTTGACTGAGAAGTGTGCTGGGACCCTGCTAACCAGGCCCCAGCACCAGTGTTCTTTCACCTAAAATGTACCATTGTCTCCACAATTGGCACAATCCTGGCACCCAGGTAAGTCCCCTGTAACTGGTACCCCTTGTACCAAGGGACCTGATGCCAGGGAAGGTCTCTAAGGGCTGCAGCATGTCTTATGCCACCCTAGGGACCCCTCACTCAGCACAGACACACTGGTTGCCAGCTTGTGTGTGCTGGTCGGGAGAAAATGACTAAGTCGACATGGCACTCCCCTCAGGTAAGTCACCCCTCTAGCAGGCCTTACAGCCCTAAGGCAGTGTGCACTATACCACAGGTGAGGGCATAGGTGCATGAGCCCTATGCCCCTACAGTGTCTAAGCAAAACCTTGGACTTTGTAAGTGCAGGGTAGCCATAAGAGTATATGGTCTGGGAGTCTGTCATAAACAAACTCCACAGCTCCATAATGGCTACACTGAATACTGGGAAGTTTGGTATCAAACTTCTCAGACTAATAAACCCACACAGATGCCAGTGTTGGATTTATTTAAAAAAAATGCACACAGAGGGCATCTTAGAGATGCCCCCTGTATTTTACCCAATTGTTCAGTGCAGGACTGACTGGTCTGCGCCAGCCTGCTGCTGAGAGACGAGTTTCTGACCCCATGTGGTGAGGGCCTTTGTGCTCTCTGAGGACAGAAACAAAAGCCTGCTCTGGGTGGTGGTGCTTCACACCTCCCCCCTGCAGGAACTGTAACACCTAGCAGTGAGCCTCAAAGGCTCAAGCTTCGTGTTACAATGCCCCTGGGCACTCCAGCTAGTGGAGATGCCCGCCCCCCGGACACAGCCCCCACTTTTGGCGACAAGTCCAGGAGAGATAATGAGAAAAACAAGGAGGAGTCACTGGCCAGTCAGGACAGCCCCTAAGGTGTCCTGAGCTGAGGTGACTCTGACTTTTAGAAATCCTCCATCTTGCGGATGGAGGATTCCCCCAATAGGATTATGTGCCCCCTCAGGGAGGAGGCACAAAGAGGGTGTAGCCACCCTCATGGACAGTAGCCATTGGCTACTGCCCTCCCAGACCTAAACACACCCCTAAATTCAGTATTTACGGGCTCCCAGAACCTAGGAAATCAGATTCCTGCAACCTAAGAAGAAGACGACTGCTGAGCTGAAAAAACCCTGCAGAGAAGACGGAGACACCAACTGCCTTGGCCCCAGCTCTACTGGCCTGTGTCTCCACTTCTGAAGACACTGCTCCAGCGACGCTTTCCACAGGGACCAGCGACCTCTGAAGCCTCAGAGGACTGCCCTGCATCTAGAAGGACCAAGAACTCCCGAGGACATCGGCTCTGTTCACCAAAGACTGCAACTTTGCAACAAAGAAGCAACTTTGAAACAACAAGTGTTTCCCGCCGGAAGCGTTAGACTTGGCACTCTGCACCCAACACCCCCGGCTCACCTTGTGGAGAACAATCACTTCAATGAGGACTCCCCGGCGACTGCGAGACTGTGAGTAGCCAGAGTTGACCACACTGAGCCCCCACAGCGACGCCTGCAGAGGGAATCCCGAGGCTCCCCCCTGACCGTGACTGCCTGCTTCAAAGACCTGACACCTGGTAAAGCCACTGCATCCGCAGCCCCCAGGACCTGAAGGAACCGACCTCCAGTGCAGGAGCGACCCCCAGGTGGCCCTCTCCCTTGCCCAGGTGGTGGCTACCCCGAGGAGCCCCCCCGTTGCCTGCCTGCATTGGTCTCTCATTGATTCCTAATGAAAACCCGACGCTTGTTTGCACACTGCACCCGGCCGCCCCGTGCCGCTGAGGGTGTACTTTCTGTGTGGACTGGTGTCCCCCCCGGTGCCCTACAAAACCCCCCTGGTCTGCCCTCTGAAGACGCTGGTACTTACCTGCTGGCAGACTGGAACTGGGGCACCCCCTTCTCCATTGAAGCCTATGCGTTTTGGGCACCACTTTGACCTCTGCACCTGACCGGCCTTGAGCTGCTGGTGTTGTAACTTTGGGGTTGCTCCGAACCCTCAACGGTGGGCTACCTTGGGCCCAAACTTGAACCCCGTAGGTGTTTTACTTACCTGCAAAAACTAACAAACTCTTACCTCCCCAGGAACTGTTGAAAATTGCACTGTCTAGTTTTAAAATAGCTATATGTCATTTATGTGAAAACTGTATATGCTATTTTGCTAATTCAAAGTTCCTAAAGTACCTACCTCCAATACCTTTCATTTGAAGTATTACATGTAAATCTTGAACCTGTGGTTCTTAAAAAACTAAGAAAATATATTTTTCTATACAAAAACCTATTGGCCTGGAATTGTCTCTGAGTGTGTGTTCCTCATTTATTGCTTGCGTATGTACAACAAATGCTTAACACTACCCTCTGATAAGCCTACTGCTCGACCACACTACCACAAAATAGAGCATTAGAATTATCTCTTTTTGCCACTATCTTACCTCTAAGGGGAACCCTTGGACTCTGTGCATACTATTCCTTACTTTGAAATAGTGCATACAGAGCCAACTTCCTACATTGGTGGATCAGCGGTGGGGTACAAGACTTTGCATTTGCTGGACTACTCAGCCAATACCTGATCACACGACTAAATTCCAAAAATTGTCATTAGAAACTGATTTTTGAAATTTTAGCTATTTGTCCAAATTTTTTAAAGTCCTGCTAGGGCCTTGTGTTAGTCCCTGTTAGCATTCCTTTTAGAGTTTAAAAGTTTTGTAAAAGTTTGAATTAAGTTCTAGAGATAGTTTTAGATTCTTAAAAAGTATTCCAACTTTTAGAAACATAATGTGTACTGCAGAAGAGACAGTGGTGGAACTCAACTTTACACCTTACCTGCGTCTTAGGATGTCAGAGTTAAGGACTCTCTGCAGAATCAAAAAAATAAAAACTGGATCAAACCCTACCAAAGAACAGCTCCAGGAGCTCTTAGCAGAGTTTTCTAAAAACAACCCATCTGATGATGCCCTCACAGAGGGGGAAGCTAGTGATGTGGAGGAGAATTTCCCTCCTCCAGTCCTAGTTAGGGAGAACAGGGTCCCTCAAACCCTGACTCCAAATGTGATAGTCAGAGATGCTGCTTCTCTCACAGGAGGGTCCAGCACCTCTGGAATCACTTAGGATAGCCTCAGTGAAGATGACCTACTGTTAGCCAGGATGGTCAAAAGACTGGCTTTAGAGAGACAGCTCCTAGCCATAGAAAGGGAAAGACAAGAGATGGGTTTTGGTCCCATCAATGGTGGCAGCAACATAAATAGGGTCAGAGATTCTCCTGACATGTTGAAAATCCCAAAAGGGATTGTAACTAAATATGAAGATGGTGATGACATCACCAAATGGTTCACAGCTTTTGAGAGGGCTTGTGCAACCAGAAAAGTAAACAGATCTCACTGGGGTGCTCTCCTTTGGGAAATGTTCACTGGAAAGTGTAGGGATAGACTCCTCACACTCTCTGGAAAAGATGCAGAATCCTATGACCTCATGAAGGCTACCCTGATTGAGGGCTTTGGATTCTCAACTGAAGAGTACAGGATTAGGTTCAGGGGGGCTCAAAAATCCTCGAGCCAGACCTGGGTTGATTTTGTTGACTACTCAGTGAAAACACTAGATGGTTGGGTAACTGGAAATAAAGTGCTTGACTATGTTGGGCTTTATAATTTGTTTATGAAAGAACACATTTTAAGTAACTGCTTCAATGAAAAGTTGCATCAGTATCTGGTAGACCTTTGTCCAATTTCTCCCCAAGAACTGGGAAAGAAGGCAGACCACTAGGTCAAGACTAGGGTAACCAAAACTTCCACTGGGGGTGACCAAAAGAAAGGAGATACAAAGCCTCCCCAGGAGAAAGTGGGTGACACTAGAAATAAAGAAAAAGAGTCCTCTGTAGGCCCCCAAAAACCAGACCAGGTGGGTGGGTCCCGAGACACACCCCAAAACAAAGGTGGGTACCAGGGTAAGAACTGGGATGCCACTAAGGCATGGTGCCAAAATGTAGACAGACAGGGCACCACACCAAGGACACTGCTTGTTCCAAAAACAAACCCCCTAGCAAAATCCCAGGGTGACCATTGTAGCCATTGCGGATGACTCCTCAGATGAGGAGGTCTTCATAGCCTTCAACTGGAAAAAGGGCCCCACAGGTGAGTTGGAGATTCCAGAAGGAAGTAGACACTTCCACCACCTACTGGTGAATGGAATCCCAGCCACTGCCCTGAGTGACACTTGTGCCAGTCACACTATTGTGCATGACAGTCTGGTGTTCTCAAACCAGTACATCCCAGGTGAGACTGCCAGAGTAAGAGTTAGCCCAGAGAGGGTCACTGATAGGCCTGTGGCTTTTGTGCCCACAGAAGTGGGTGGGACTTTTTTGTCTCCTTGGAAATGACTACCCAGAGGTTAGTCAGTGCCCAAGAGAGGAACTGGTCCTGTGCCAGTCCTCTCCCAAGGACTCTGGAGGTGCTACCCCTTCAGTAACTGCAAGTAGGCCCCAGAAGAAAAAGAAAGAAAAACAGTGTAGGAAGGGTGGACAACCTTTAGCCAAGGTTCCAGCAAGCCAAGGAGATTCTGCTCCAGTAGGGGAGAACTCCAAAAGTGGCACTGGTAAAGTCCAACCTGACCCACAAGAAGTCCTGGCTAGTCAGGCAACTGTTAAGCCTGAGTGAGTGGCTCCTCAGCTAACAGAAGAAAGAGTGGAAGAAGGTTGTTTACTACAAGATGTGGTAACCCCCAACTCTAATACAGGAGACAAGCACCCTGAACCCAAAGAAGCTTGTAACTTAGCCCCTTCCCTTGAAGGTGAAGAGCTAAAGGTGTGGTTCTGGGCACTGACAACTGTCAGTGGCCTCTGCTGGGTGTTAGCCTTTATGGCTGCACTATCCTTAGCATGGTGGTCTGACCCCATGCCACATAGCAAGTTAGGCCCCCTGACTCTGTTGGTCATGGTGGGGTTACTCCAACTCTGGGTAACCTCTTTGGGTAAGCTAGGGGTGACCCTGGCTAAGATAAGATTAGCAGAGGTGGATACCTCTAACCCCAAAATAGAGAGAATGGCTGGAGACATTAAAGACACAGACAAGAGGCAATTCTGACTAGGTCCTATCACAGTGGAAGTGGGTCAGTTCCCCAGAGGGAATGACCTGAACAGGAGGATGTAAGGCAGAGTAGGCCCTGCAACAAACCAGCCTATTTCCTCTACTCTTCCTCGCCTGACAGACTAGGAAGACTCTCCCAGATTTGGCTGAGTCTCCTGGCCTGTGGGCTGGGGGTGGGCGTGTGTAAGGAAACAGCTCCCAGTGACCCCCACTTTTTGCCTGATACTGATGCTGACTTGACTGAGAAGTGTGCTGGGGCCCTGCTAACCAGGCCCCAGCACCAGTGTTCTTTCACCTAAAATGTACCATTGTCTCCACAATTGGCACAATCCTGGCACCCAGGTAAGTCCCCTGTAACTGGTACCCCTGGTACCAAGGGACCTGATGCCAGGGAAGGTCTCTAAGGGCTGCAGCATGTCTTATGCCACCCTAGGGACCCCTCACTCAGCACAGACACACTGGTTGCCAGCTTGTGTGTGCTGGTCGGGAGAAAATGACTAAGTCGACATGGCACTCCCCTCAGGTAAGTCACCCCTCTAGCAGGCCTTACAGCCCTAAGGCAGTGTGCACTATACCACAGGTGAGCTCATAGGTGCATGAGCACTATGCCCCTACAGTGTCTAAGCAAAACCTTGGACTTTGTAAGTGCAGGGTAGCCATAAGAGTATATGGTCTGGGAGTCTGTCATAAACGAACTCCATAGCTCCATAATGGCTACACTGAATACTGGGAAGTTTGGTATCAAACTTCTCAGACTAATAAACCCACACAGATGCCAGTGTTGGATTTATTTAAAAAAATGCACACAGAGGGCATCTTAGAGATGCCCCCTGTATTTTACCCAATTGTTCAGTGCAGGACTGACTGGTCTGCGCCAGCCTGCTGCTGAGAGACGAGTTTCTGACCCCATGTGGTGAGGGCCTTTGTGCTCTCTGAGGACAGAAACAAAAGCCTGCTCTGGGTGGTGGTGCTTCACACCTCCCCCCTGCAGGAACTGTAACACCTAGCAGTGAGCCTCAAAGGCTCAAGCTTCGTGTTACAATGCCCCAGGGCACTCCAGCTAGTGGAGATGCCCGCCCCCCAGACACAGCCCCCACTTTTGGTGGCAAGTCCAGGAGAGATAATGAGAAAAACAAGGAGGAGTCACTGGCCAGTCAGGACAGCCCCTAAGGTGTCCTGAGCTGAGGTGACTCTGACTTTTAGAAATCCTCCATCTTGCGGATGGAGGATTCCCCCAATAGTATTATGTGCCCCCTCAGGGAGGAGGCACAAAGAGGGTGTAGCCACCCTCATGGACAGTAGCCATTGGCTACTGCGCTCCCAGACCTAAACACACCCCTAAATTCAGTATTTACGGGCTCCCAGAACATCGGAAATCAGATTCCTGCAACCTAAGAAGAAGACGACTGCTGAGCTGAAAAAACCCTGCAGAGAAGACGGAGACACCAACTGCCTTGGCCCCAGCTCTACTGGCCTGTGTCTCCACTTCTGAAGACACTGCTCCAGCGACGCTTTCCACAGGGACCAGCGACCTCTGAAGCCTCAGAGGACTGCCCTGCATCTAGAAGGACCAAGAACTCCAGAGGACATCGGCTCTGTTCACCAAAGACTGCAACTTTGCAACAAAGAAGCAACTTTGAAACAACAAGTGTTTCCCGCCGGAAGCGTGAGACTTGGCACTCTGCACCCGACGCCCCCGGCTCACCTTGTGGAGAACAATCACTTCAGGGAGGACTCCCCGGCGACTGCGAGACCGTGAGTAGCCAGAGTTGACCACACTGAGCCCCACAGCGACGCCTGCAGAGGGAATCCCGAGGCGCCCCCCTGACTCTGACTGCCTGCTTCAAAGACCTGACACCTGGTAAAGCCACTGCATCCGCAGCCCCAGGACCTGAAGGAACCGACCTCCAGTGAAGGAGCGACCCCCAGGTGGCCCTCTCCCTTGCCCAGGTGGTGGCTACCCCGAGGAGCCCCCCCGTTGCCTGCCTGCATCGCTGAAGAGACCCCTTGGTCTCCCATTGATTCCTAATGAAAACCCGACGCTTGTTTGCACACTGCACCCGGCCGCCCCCGTGCCGCTGAGGGTGTACTGTCTGTGTGGACTGGTGTCCCCCCCGGTGCCCTACAAAACCCCCCTGGTCTGCCCTCTGAAGACGCTGGTACTTACCTGCTGGCAGACTGGAACTGGGGCACCCCCTTCTCCATTGAAGCCTATGCGTTTTGGGCACCACTTTGACCTCTGCACCTGACCGGCCTTGAGCTGCTGGTGTTGTAACTTTGGGGTTGCTCCGAACCCTCAACGGTGGGCTACCTTGGGCCCAAACTTGAACCCCGCAGGTGTTTTACTTACCTGCAAAAACTAACAAACTCTTACCTCCCCAGGAACTGTTGAAAATTGCACTGTGTCTAGTTTTAAAATAGCTATATGTCATTTATGTGAAAACTGTATATGCTATTTTGCTAATTCAAAGTTCCTAAAGTACCTACCTGCAATACCTTTCATTTGAAGTATTACATGTTAATCTTGAACCTGTGGTTCTTAAAATAAACTAAGAAAATATATTTTTCTATACAAAAACCTATTGGCCTGGAATTGTCTCTGAGTGTGTGTTCCTCATGTATTGCTTGTGTGTGTACAAGAAATGCTGAACACTACCCTCTGATAAGCCTACTGCTCGACCAAACTACCACAAAATAGAGCATTAGAATTATCTCTTTTTGCCACTATCTTACCTCTAAGGGGAACCCTTGGACTCTGTGCATACTATTCCTTACTTTGAAATAGTGCATACAGAGCCAACTTCCTACATTGGTGGATCAGCGGTGGGGTACAAGACTTTGCATTTGCTGGACTACTCAGCCAATACCTGATCACACGACTAAATTCCAAAAATTGTCATTAGAAACTGATTTTTGAAATTTGAGCTATTGTTCTAAATTTTTAAAAGTCCTGCTAGGGCCTTGTGTTAGTCCCTGTTAGCATTTCTTTTAGAGTTTAAAAGTTTTGTAAAAGTTTGAATTAAGTTCTAGAGATAGTTTTAGATTCTTAAAAAGTATTCCAACTTTTCGAAACATAGGCCCTCATTCCAACCCTGGCGGTCTCTGACCGCCAGGGCGGAGGGCAGCGGAAGCACCGCCAACAGGCTGGCGGTGCTTCCAGGGCTATTCTGACCGCTGCGGTAAAGGGAACGGGTGTCTTGGAGCCCCTGGGTGCCCCTGCACTGCCCATGCCACTGGCATGGGCAGTGCAGGGGCCCCCTAACAGGGCCCCACAAAGATTTTCACTGTCTGCTTAGCAGACAGTGAAAATCACGACGGGTGCCACTGCACCCGTCGCACCCCTGCAACTCCTCCGGCTCCATTCGAAGCCGGCTTCATTGTTGCAGGGGCTTTCCCGCTGGGCCGGCGGGCGCTCTTTTGGAGGGCGCCCGCCGGCCCAGCGGGAAAGTTGGAATGGCCGCCGCGGTCTTTTGACCGCGGGGCGGTCATTCGGCGGCCAGATATTGGTGGGCGGCGACCGCCGCCCGCCAATATCAGAATGAGGGCCATAATGTCTACTGCAGAAGAGACAGTGGTGGATCTCAACCTTACACCTTACCTGCGTCTTAGGATGTCAGAGTTAAGGACTCTCTGCAGAATCAAAAAAATAAAAACTGGATCAAACCCTACCAAAGAACAGCTCCAGGAGCTCTTGGCAGAGTTTTCTAAAAACAACCTGTTAGAAATTGGGTTTTTGGTTGGCAGTCAGGTTACCCCCTGTCCAAGCAAAAGCCCTCACTCTAGTCAGGGTAAGTCACACACAATCCAAGATTAACCTGTGCCCACCCTCTGGTAGCTTGGCACGAGCAGTCAGGCTTAACTTAGAAGGCAATGTGTAAAGTATTTGTGCAATAAATCATACAATACCACCATATAGCACCACAAAAATACACCACACAGTGTTTAGAAAAATATGTAATATTTATCTGGATAATTGTAGGTCAAAAAGAATAAAGTATGCAATGGGAAATTGTAGGGATATCACTGAAAAGTGATATACAGTGTCTTAAGTCTTTAGAATATAAACAAAGTCTCTTTCAAGCACAAGTACCTGGTTTGGAGTGGAAAAATCTCCTCAGAGGGCCACAAAAGAAGAGGTGCGTGGAAAAAGGGTGTGTGCGTCGATTTCTCCCCAGCACACACGGACTTGCGTTGTTATTTTCCACGCGGGGAAGTCGTGCGTCTTTTTCCGGCGCGCGGACAGTCTCTTTTTGTGGATCGCGGGGATTACCAGATGTCCCGGGTCGGTGCGTGGATTTTCCTGCTTGTTTTCCGGCTGCGCGTCGTTCTGCGGGGCTGCGCGTCGAAATTACGATCTCACGGCAGGCGTCGCGTCGATTTCTCCTCTAGAGGTCGGGCGGCGTTGTCCTTGCGAAGCCACGCGTCGGATTTTCGGTCGTCCCAAGAGCGTCACGTCGATCAGCGTCGGTGTGCAGCGTTTTTATCGCCACGGAACAAGCTGTGCGTCGAAATTTTCGGCGCACGGAGCGTCCAAGTGAAAGAGATAAGTCTTTTTGGTCCTGAGACTTCAGGGAACAGGAGGCAAGCTCTATCCAAGCCCTTGGAGAGCACTTTCACAGCCAGACAAGAGTTCAGCAAGGCAGCAGGCCAACAGCAAGGCAGCAGTGCTTTGTAGAAAGCAGACAGGTGAGTCCTTTGAGCAGCCAGGCACTTCTTCTTGGCAGGATGTAGTTTCTGGTTCAGGTTTCTTCTCCAGCAAGTGTCTGATGAGGTAGGGCAGAGGCCCTGTTTTATTCCCAAAGGTGCCTTTGAAGTGGGGGAGACTTCAAAGAGTGGCTAAGAAGTGCATCAGGTCCCCTTTCAGTTCAATCCTGTCTGCCAGGGTCCCAGTAGGGGGTGTGGCAGTCCTTTGTGTGAGAGCAGGCCCTTCACCCTCCCAGCCCAGGAAGACCCATTCAAAATGCAGATGTATGCAAGTGAGGCTGAGTACCCTGTGTTTGGGGTGTGTCTGAGTGAATGCACAAGGAGCTGTCAACCAAGCCCAGCCAGATGTGGATTGTAAGGCACAGAAGGATTTAAGTGCAAAGAAATGCTCACTTTCTAAAAGTGGCATTTCTAGAATAGTAATATTAAATCCGACTTCACCAGTCAGCAGGATTTTGTATTGCCATTCTGGCCATACTAAATATGACCTTCCTGCTCCTTTCAGATCAGCAGCTGCCACTTTAACAGTGTAGGAGGGCAGCCCCAATGTTAGCCTATGAAGGGAGCAGGCCTCACAGTAGTGTAAAAACGAATTTAGGAGTTTTACACTACCAGGACATATAACTACACAGGTACATGTCCTGCCTTTTACCTACACAGCACCCTGCTCTAGGGGTTACCTAGGGCACACATTAAGGGTGACTTATATGTAGAAAAAGGGGAGTTCTAGGCTTGGAGGGTACTTTTAAATGCCAAGTCCAGGTGGCAGTGAAACTGCACACACAGGCCTTGCAATGGCAGGCCTGAGACAAGGAAAAGGGGCTACTTAAGTGGGTGGCACAACCAGTGCTGCTGGCCCACTAGTAGCATTTAATTTACCAGCCCTATGCACATAAAGTGCACCTTACTAGGGACTTATAAGTAAATTAATAGTCCAATCAGGTATGATTCAAGGTTACCATGTTTTAAGGGAGAGAGCATATGCACTTTAGCACTGGTTAGCAGTGGTAAAGTGCGCAGAGTCTAAAAACCAGCAAAAACAGTGTCCAAAAAGTGAAGGGAGGAAGGCAAAAAGTTAGGGGTGACTACCCTAAGGCTGTCAGGTCTAACACAACCCCTCTGATGATGCCCTCAAAGAGGGGGAAGCTAGTGATGTGGAGGAGAATTTCCCCCCTCCAGTCCTAGTTAGGGAGAACAGGGTCCCTCAAACCCTGACTCCAAATGTGATAGTCAGAGATGCTGCTTCTCTCACAGGAGGGTCCAGCACCTCTGGAATCACTGAGGATAGCCTCAGTGAAGATGCCCTACTGTTAGCCAGGGTGGTCAATAGATTGGCTTTAGAGAGACAGCTCCTAGCCATGGAAAGGGAAAGACAAGAGATGGGTTTTGGTCCCATCAATGGTGGCAGCAACATAAATAGGGTCAGAGATTCTCCTGACATGTTGAAAATCCCAAAAGGGATTGTAACTAAATATGAAGATGGTGATGATATCTCCAAATGGTTCACAGCTTTTGGGAGGGCTTGTGCAACCAGAAAAGTAAACAGATCTCACTGGGGTGCTCTCCTTTGGGAAATGTTCACTGGAAAGTGTAGGGATAGACTCCTCACACTCTCTGGAAAAGATGCAGAATCCTATGACCTCATGAAGGCTACCCTGATTGAGGGCTTTGGATTCTCAACTGAGGAGTACAGGAATAGGTTCAGGGGGGCTCCAAAATCCTCGAGCCAGACCTGGGTTGATTTTGTTGACTACTCAGTGAAAACACTAGATGGTTGGGTAACTGGAAATAAAGTGCTTGACTATGTTGGGCTTTATAATTTGTTTATGAAAGAACACATTTTAAGTAACTGCTTCAATGAAAAGTTACATAAGTATCTGGTAGACCTAGGTCCAATTTCTCCCCAAGAATTGGGAAAGAAGGCAGACCACTGGGTCAAGACTAGGGTAACCAAAACTTCCACTGGGGGTGACCAAAAGAAAGGGGTTACAAAGCCTCCTCAGGAGCAAGTGGGTGACACTAGAAATAAAGAAAAAGAGTCCTCTATAGGCCCCCAAAAACCAGACCAGGTGGGTGGGCCCAGAGACACAACCCAAAACAAAGCTGGGTACCTGGGTAAGAACTGGAATGCCACTAAGGCATGGTGCCAAAACTGTAGACAGAGAGGGCACCACACCAAGGACACTTTTTGTCCCAAAAACAAACCCCCTAGCAAAATCCCGGGGTGACCAGTGTAGCCATTGGGGATGACTCCTCAGATGAGGAGGTCTTCATAGCCTTCAACTGGAAAAAGGGCCCCACAGGTGAGTTGGAGATTCCAGAGGGAAGTAGACACTTCCACCACCTACTGGTGAATGGAATCCCAGCCACTGCCCTGAGAGACACTTGTGCCAGTCACACTATTGTGCATGACAGTCCGGTGTTCTCAAACCAGTACATCCCAGGTGAGACTGCGAGAGTAAGAGTTAGCCCAGACAGGGTCACTGATAGGCCTGTGGCTTTTTTGCCCATAGAAGTGGGTGGGACTTTTTTGTCTCCTTGGAAATGACTACCCAGAGGTTAGTCAGAGCCCAAAAGAGGAACTGGTCCTGTGCCGGTATTCACCCAAGGACTCTGGAAGTGCTACCCCTGCAGTAACTGCAAGTAGGCCCCAGAAGAAAAAGAAAAGAAAACAGTGTAGGAAGGGTGGACAACCTTTTGCCAAGGTTCCAGCAAGCCAAGGAGATTCTGCTCCAGTAGGGGAAAACTCCAAAAGTGGCACTGGTAAAGTCCAACCTGACCCACAAGAAGTCCTGGCTAGTCAGGCAACTGTTGAGCTTGAGTGGGTGGCTCCTCAGGTAACAGAAGAAAGAGTGGAAGAAGGGTGTTTACTACAAGATGTGGTAACCCCCCACTCTAATACAGCAGACAGGCACCCTGAACCCAAAGAAGCCTGTAACTTAGCCCCTTCCCTTGTAGGTGAAGAGCTAAAGGTGTGGTTCTGGGCACTGACAACTGTCAGTGGTCTCTGCTGGGTGTTAGCCTTTATGGCTGCACTATCCTTGGCATGGTGGTCTGAAACCCATGCCACATAGCAAGTTAGGCCCTCTGGCTCTGTTGGTCATGGTGGGGTTACTCCAACTCTGGGTAACCTCTTTGGGTAAGCTAGGGGTGACCCTGGCTAAGATAAGATTAGCAGAGGGGGATACCTCTAACCCCAAAATAGAGAGAATGGCTGGAGACATTAAAGGCACAGACAAGAGGCAATTCAGACTGGGTCCTATCACAGTGGAAGTGGGTCAGTTCCCCAGAGGGAATGACCTGAACAGGAGGATGTAAGGCAGAGTAGGCCCTGCAACAAACCAGCCTATTTCCTCTACTCTTCCTCGCCTGACAGACTAGGAAGACTCTCCCAGATTTGGCTGAGTCTCCTGGCCTGTGGGCTGGGGGGGGGGCTTGTGTAAGGAAATGGCTCCCTGTTGCAGTTACCCCCACTTTTTGCCTGATACTGATGCTGACTTGACTGAGAAGTGTGCTGGGACCCTGCTAACCAGACCCCAGCACCAGTGTTCTTTCACCTAAAATGTACCATTGTCTCCACAATTGGCACAACCCTGGCACCCAGGTAAGTCCCTTGTAACTGTTACCCCTGGTACCAAGGGCCCTGATGCCAGGGAAGGTCTCTAAGGGCTGCAGCATGTCTTATGCCACCCTAGGGACCCATCACTCAGCACAGATACACTGCTTGCCAGCTTGTGTGTGCTGGTGGGGAGAAAATTACTAAGTCGACATGGCACTCCCCTCAGGGTGCCATGCCAGCCTCACACTGCCTGTGGCATAGGTAAGTCACCCCTCTAGCAGGCCTTACAGCCCTAAGGCAGGGTGCACTATACCACAGGTGAGGGCATAGGTGCATGAGCACTATGCCCCTACAGTTTCTAAGCAAAACCTTAGACATTGTAAGTGCAGGGTAGCCATAAGAGTATATGGTCTGGGAGTCAAAAACGAACTCCACAGCTCCATAATGGCTACACTGAATACTGGGAAGTTTGGTATCAAACTTCTCAGAATAATAAACCCACACTGATGCCAGTGTTGGATTTATTAAAAAATGCACACAGAGGGCATCTTAGAGATGCCCCCTGTATTTTACCCAATTGTTCAGTGCAGGACTGACTGGTCTGCGCCAGCCTGCTGCTGAGAGACGAGTTTCTGACCCCATGTGGTGAGGGCCTTTGTGCTCTCTGAGGACAGAAACAAAAGCCTGCTCTGGGTGGTGGTGCTTCACACCTCCCCCCTGCAGGAACTGTAACACCTAGCAGTGAGCCTCAAAGGCTCAAGCTTCGTGTTACAATGCCCCAGGGCACTCCAGCTAGTGGAGATGCCTGCCCCCCGGACACAGCCCCCACTTTTGACGGCAAGTCCAGGAGAGATAATGAGAAAAACAAGGAGGAGTCACTGGCCAGTCAGGACAGTCCCTAAGGTGTCCTGAGCTGAGGTGACTCTGACTTTTAGAAATCCTCCATCTTGCGGATGGAGGATTCTCCCAATAGAATTAGGGATGTGCCCCCTCCCCTCAGGGAGGAGGCACAAAGAGGGTGTAGCCACCCTCATGGACAGTAGCCATTGGCTACTGCCATCCCAGACCTAAACACACCCCTAAATTCAGTATTTACGGGCTCCCAGAACCTAGGAAATCAGATTCCTGCAACCTAAGAAGAAGAGGACTGCTGAGCTGAAAAAACCCTGCAGAGAAGACGGAGACACCAACTGCTTTGGCCCCAGCTCTACTGGCCTGTCTCCCCACTTCTAAACACACTGCTCCAGCGACGCTTTCCACAGGGACCAGCGACCTCTGAAGCCTCAGAGGACTGTCCTGCATCTATAAGGACCAAGAACTCCTGAGGACAGCGGCTCTGTTCACGAAAGACTGCAACTTTGCAAGAAAGAAGCTACTTTGAAACAACACGTGTTTCCCGCCGGAAGCGTGAGACTTGGCACTCTGCACCCGACACCCCCGGCTCGACTTGTGGAGAACAATCACTTCAGGGAGGACTCCCCGGCGACTGCGAGACCGTGAGTAGCCAGAGTTGACTCCCCTGAGCCCCCACAGCAACGCCTGCAGAGGGAATCCCGAGGCTCCCCCCTGACCGTGACTGCCTGCTTCAAAGACCCGACACCTGGTAAAGGCACTGCATCCGCAGCCCCCAGGACCTGAAGGATCCGACCTCCAGTGCAGGAGCGACCCCCAGGTGGCCCTCTCCCTTGCCCAGGTGGTGGCTACCCCGAGGAGCCCCCCCCTTGCCTGCCTGCATTGCTGAAGAGACCCCTTGGTCTCCCATTATTCCTTTTGAAAACCCGACGCTTGTTTGCACACTGCACCCGGCCGCCCCCGTGCCGCTGAGGGTGTACTTTCTGTGTGGACTGGTGTCCCCCCCGGTGCCCTACATAACCCCCCTGGTCTGCCCTCCGAAGACGTGGCTACTTACCTGCTGGCATACTGGAACCGGGGCAGCCCCTTCTCCATTGAAGCCTATGCGTTTTGGGCACCACTTTGACCTCTGCACCTGACTGGCCCTGAGCTGCTGGTGTGGTAACTTTGGGATTGCTCCGAACCCCCAACGGTGGGCTACCTTGGACCCAAACCTGAACCCCGTAGGTGGTTTACTTACCTGCAAAAACTAACAAACTCTTACCTCCCCAGGAACTGTTGAAAATTGCACTGTCTAGTTTTAAACTAGCTATATGTCATTTATGTGAAAACTGTATATGCTATTTTGCTAATTCAAGGTTCCTAAAGTACCTACCTGCAATACCTTTCATTTGAAGTATTACATGTAAATCTTGAACCTGTGGTTCTTAAAATAAACTAAGAAAATATATTTTTCTATACAAAAACCTATTGGCCTGGAATTGTCTCTGAGTGTGTGTTCCTTATTTATTGCTTGTGTGTGTACAACAAATGCTGAACACTACCCTCTTATAAGCCTACTGCTCGACCACACTACCACAAAATAGAGCATTAGAATTATCTATTTTTGCCACTATCATACCTCTAAGGGGAACCCTTGGACTCTGTGCATACTATTACTTACTTTGAAATAGTGCATACAGAGCCAACTTCATACAGCAATGACATAATTTTGTTCCGCTTCGTTTAGTTTTCCGGACATGTAAGCTACAGGGTGTAGCTGACCGGTATCTTTGTTGTGTTGTGATAACACTGCACCAATTGCCACATCTAAAGCATCTGCTTCTACTATGAATGGACGTTCAGTATCTGGGTGAGTCAAGACTGGGGCGGTGGAGAAGGCTTCCTTTAAGATTGAAAAAGCCTTGTCAGCTTCTGGAGACCATACAAATGGTTCTTTCTTTCGTAGTAACTTGGTGATTGGTGCCACTGTCTGTGAGAAGTGGTCTATGAACCTACAATAGAAATTTGCAAAACCAAGGAAGCACTGAACATCTCGAACGGTTTTTGGGATTGGCCAATCGGATACTGCTTGCACTTTTCTTTCTGCCATGACCATGCTTTTAGGGGTAAGGATGACCCCTAAAAATTCTACGGTGGTAACATGAAATTCACATTTCCTCAATTTGCAATATAAACGATGTTTCCGAAGGGCTGTAAGAATCTTTTGGACATGTTGTACATGTTTGACTTCGTTATCAGAATAGATTAGAATATCATCAAGATAAACTATTGCAAATAGATCTAGATATTCTCTAAGGACATAATTCAGAAAGAATTGGAATGCTGCTGGAGCATTACAAAGTCCAAAGGGCACGACTGTGTATTCAAATAGACCATATCTAGTTTTAAAGGTGGTTTTCCACTTGTCGCCTTCTCTCATCCTGACTAGGTGGTAAGCTCCTCTTAGCTCTCACTTGGTGTAAATGTTGGGTTTTTTAACTTGATCCAACAGCACAGGGATCAAGGGTAATGGGTATTTATTCTTTATTGTGATTTATTTAAACCCTCTATAATCTATACAAGCCCTAAGATCCCCATTAGCTTTGGTAACAAAAGAAATAGGAGATGCTGCAGGAGACTTGGAAGGACGGATAAATCCATTAGCTAGAAATTAGTCTAAATAGTTCCTTAGATACAGATTTTTGTGTTCAGACAGGGCATACACACGACAATGAGGAAGTATAGCACCAGGAGTCAGATCAATTTGAAAGTCATAAGGTCTCTGTGGTGGCAAGGTTCCTGCTTCGTTTTCATCAAAAACATCAAGGAAGGATGAACACTGCAAAGGCAGCGTTACATCTTTTTCAGCAGCTCTGGCTATGTGGGATTTGTGGGAATCTGTGACACTTGATATTTGGTGACATTTTTCTTTACACCGAAACGAAGAAAATGTGATTTTCCTTTCTTGCCAGTTTATTAAAGTATTATGGTAACTTAACCACGCCATTCCTAGAATAATTCCATACTGAGGAGCATGGATTGCATCAAAGATTATTTTCTCTACATGTTTGGTTTCTTGATTTCCCCCTTTACAGATCACAGACAAGTGGAAGGTCTGTGGAGTCACCGGACCTCCAGCTAGGAGTTTTCGATCTACAGCTTGTATTATTTCTGGTGTTTACTTCTTCTTACATGGGATCCCCCATTTTTTAATAAATTGTGCATCGATAAAATTACCAGTAGCCCCGGAACCTACTAAGGCTTTCTTTAGAAAAGTCTTTGTTTTACCAGTACTTCTAGATCTAATTTTAAATGTCTTGACACAAGTAAAACCTTTTTAGCATCTTGTGAAGAGTCCATGGTTACACCCAAGAGCAACCATTCCTTACATCTTGGGTGTTCTAGTTTTCCTGATTGATTCTAAGCATTTGCTAAAACCTTCTTGGTAGGGGTTTGTTTACTTTTTAGTTTTGCTGGAAATTCTTTAGTGAAATGGCCCTTTCAACCACAATACAGACATTGTCCATTCTTTCTACATAGATCTTTCTCTTCTTTTGTTAAGGGCTGCCTGATGGTTCATATTTCCATTGGTTCATGATTGTGGTCTCCATGAATCTTTGAGTCTCTATGCTCCTGAACACACCAGGAACCTTTCTCAGTCTTTTTACGTGTTCCACGACGTTCTGCAAGATGATGGTCTAACCTTAAAACAAGATTTATCAGATCTTGACAATCCGTGGGTTGGGGATCAATCTGTGCAAGAATGTCTTTAAACTCATCTTTGAGTCCTTGATAGAACAGGGCTGATCTCTTTTCCTCAGGCCAGGCTGTTTCTGCTACCAGCCGATTAAAGTTAGCCAAGAAAGAGACAAGATCCTTATTTCCTTGTTGCAATTCTAACAGTTCTCGGTCTGCGGACAGAGTAACTGTTCTTCGATCGAAAACACTTTCAAATTCTCTGACAAAGTCTCTCCAGTTATAAAGCAAAAGATTATCTTGACGCACAAGAGGGATTGCCCAGGTGGGCGCATCTCCAGTCAAATAAGAAATCAAGAAGGCCACCCTGGATTGGGAATCAGGGAAGGTGTTTGGTCTTCAAGTGCAATTCTCCTTGAGTCAAAAAGGATTGTACTTTCTGAGGATCTCCTGAAAACCTTTCTGGGGGAGCCAAAGTAATGGGTGTGGGAACTCAGAGTGATATGTTATTTGGAGGATTCCCTCCTGAACCTTGAGGAGTAGGATTAAACCTACACCTACCCAAAGGACTTTGCTTCTTCTTTCCCATCCTGTCTTGTAACTGATCCACCCTTTCTGCTAGATTGGTTGCTATGTTTTTAGATTTGACTACATCCACTTGAAGCTGCGTAATTACCTTAAGTAACTGGTCCAATGTGGCCATATTGAAAACCTAGCACAAACCAGGAGGATAAAAAATTAGCGGGCTCACTATTCTGTGAGCGAGACCGGATCCTCGGGGTTTGCGCCTGTTCCCAATATGTCCACCTCTTGGCAGCTCCAAACTCTTCTAGCCGTTATTGCACAGAGTTAAAGAATGGCCAAACAGGGGATGGGGTTTAGGTTGGGAACAGTGGGGAAGGAGACCTGTGGAAGCAAAAGTTAAGAACACAATAGCAAGGTCATTCACATTAATCTTCATGAACTTTGTTTTAACTCTTTATGCTCTAATAACATGAGAGATCAAGACCTTTTCAATAACTTGACCTTTTTATAAACATATACTATGAACATTGAACTTTCTCAAGTTAATCCTTAGAATAGCAATTACATCACAACAAGAGTCAATGAGTACATTCGTTCCCAAATAATTAACTGCTGTAGGATTCATGAATTTAATGTGGAATAGGCAAACTGACTAAACTTGTTTTGTCAAGAAAGCTCACACTCTGTTTGATCTAAGTTGCAAGATTCAATTGCCCAGAAATTATTGTGCACTTTATTGCCAGACTGCGCATCAAGACTCAAGTACCTGGAATGATCGTGCGCTCTGCCGATCTGAACTGCAAGGGTTAATTGACAAGAATGAATCGCATACTCTGTTGTCGATTCAACCATCAAGATTCAAATGCCTTGAAATGATCACGCACTCTGACGATCTGAACTGCAAGGCTTAATTGCCAAGAATGACTCGCGCACACTGTTGCCGATTCAACCCTCAATATTCAAATGTCATGAAATGATTGCGCACTCTGCTGATCTGAACTGCAAGGGTTAATTGCCAAGAATGAATTACGCATACTTTTGCCGATTCAACAATCAAGATTCAAATGCCTTGAAATGATCGTGCACTCTGCCTATCCGAACTGCAAGGGTTAATTGCCAAGAATGAATCGCAAACACTGTTGCCGATTCAACCATCAAGATTCAAATGCCTTGAAATGATCACACACTCTGCCGATCCAAACTGCAAGGGTTAATTGCCAAGAATGAATCTCACACACTGTTGCCGATTCAACCATCAAGATTCAAATGCCTTGAAATTATTGCGCACTCTGCCGATCTCAACTGCAAGGGTTAATTGCCAAGAATGAATCGCACACACTGTTGCCGATTCAACCATCAAGATTCAAATGGCTTGAAAGATCGCGCACTCTGCCGATCCGAACTGCAAGGGTTAATTGCCAAGAAAGAATCGCGCTCACTGTTGCCGATTCAACCATCAAGATTTAAATGCCTCAAAATGACTGTGCACCATGCCAATCCGAGCTGCAAGAGTTAAGTGCCAAGAATAAATCGCACATGCGGTAAATCACAAAGCCAAAAACTCAAATGTTTCTAGAAAACGGAGTCGAGGTCTATACCGAACTCCACCTTACCGCCCTGCTTGAAGATCAGCACGATAATGAGGACAGGGCCAGGAAATGTCCAAGTAGGCCTCTGGAACAGGAGCCCTGGAAAACGCTGCTGCTCTACACCGGGACCTCTGAATAGTGAGCACGTAGAGCTGGGCTGGGTTCCTTAAATAGACCCAAGCCCCGCCCACCTGCCACACCCAGCCAGGCTGCAGGAAAGGCTTGAAAATGAACAACACATTTCAAACAGTATTAAATACATTTCAAGATAACTACCTACAATGCAAAAAGTTAATATGCAATATCAGCACACAATGCATGAATTATTACATTGCATAATGTTTGTCTCTTTGCAATACTTTGCCCATAGAGTACGCACTGTCCTGGTGTTGACACATCCCAAATGTAATGGCCCAACTACAGAGGCACAGGGTGTGACTAATAGGTGAGCCATGGTCCCCACCCACTGTATGTTAGTGTATGCCTTCAGGTGTCATCCCCATAGCATTGTGTGAGGCTAAATGTTGACCCTCGATACTTGCAGATGACTCTGGCTCCCCAAACCTATCATGGCTACCGACCCTCTGTGAGGAATGTCAGGACAGGGGCTGAGGAACGTTATAATGAGGCACCTGGGTGAACCAGAAGGATCATCGAGAGGACCTTCGGGCTCCTGAAGGTCAGGTTCAGGTACCTCCATCTGACAGGTGGATCCCTGTGCTACTCACCCGGGAGGGACTGCCAGATAGTAGTGGCATGCTCCATGTTGCACAACCTGGCCCTCAGACAGCATGTACCTTTTCTACAGGAGGAGGAGACTGGAGATGCCCCTGTGGCAGCAGTGGATCCTGAGGACTGTTAAGGATGAGGAGGCAGAGGAGGAGGATGAGGACAACAGAACATCAGTTAAACGTCAATACTTCAAATGAAGCACAGGTGAGGCAGTGCAACTGACCATTCCTCTGACTATTGCTGTTTTCCGTGTGGCTGTAGCATGATGGCATTAACTTCCATGACATCTCAACTTACTGTCACCAGTGGCTTGTCATTTTACAGATGTTGGTGAGATAACTGTGTACTGATATGATGACTATAGACAGCTACAGGTCATTATTTATGTGCTCTTATAGTGTTCAGATCATTTGCACTAGATGTGACTGTTTCCATAAATGCACATTTTCAACGCATAAAATACTAGTAGTCAAGTTGTGTTCAAGGGTGTTTATTGTATTGCTATGAGATTGAGAAAAAAGTGCAATGGAATGGTGTGATGATGGAGGAAAGTCCAGGGTATTGTTCCAGTCTGTTTGTAGCACAGTTCCAGTGTCGAAGGGGCCATAGGAAGGGGAGCAAAGGCAGTTCAAAGTGGACAAGGTGACAGTGTGGGACGCAAGGGCGACAATCAGGAAATTCTAATTTCTTGGCAGTGGTCTTGACAAGAGTCTCTGGCTTCTGCCTGGGTTGCAGGGAACATTTGCGGGGTGGTTCACCTTCTGCAGGGGGAGGGAAGCTGGTGGCCTGTGGGTCCTGTGGTGGGCCCTCCTGCCCACTAGCTGCAGCAGAAATAGATGGCTGGTTAATGGAGTGGCTAGTGGTAGGTGCCCACTGGTGTGCTGTTGCTTCCCTCATGATGATGGCCATTTCTGCCAGAACCCCTGCTATGGAGATCAAGGTGGTGTTGATGGCCTGCAAGACCTCCCTGATCCCCTGATACTGTTCCTCCTGCAGCCACCTGTTCTCCTGCACATTGTCAAGGATCTGGCCCATCGTGTCCTGGGAATGTTGGTAGGTTCCCAGGATCTCGGTGAGTGCTTCCTGGAGAGTCGGTTCCCTGGACTTGTCCTCCCCCCGGCACACACTAGTCCTCCCAGTGTCCTTGTTGCATTGTGCCTCCGTCCCCTCAAGGGTGTGCCCACTGCCACTGGACCAAGGTCGCTAATTGTTTGCAAAAAACAGGTCAGTTTTCTTTGGGAAAATGCGATGTTTCTATACTGTGTTTTGGGGCATTTCTTGTCACGGCCACTAAGCCTAAGCACACAAGTGAGGTACTGTTTTTCTTGGGAGACTTGGGGAAATGCTGGGTGGAAGGAAGTTTGTGGCTCCTCTCAGATTCCAGAACTTTCTATCACCGAAATGTGAGGAAAAGTGTTGTTTGGTCAAATTTTGAGGTTTGCAAAGGATTCTGGGTAACAGAACCTGGTGAGAGCACTACAATTTACCCCATACTGGGGTCCCCTAGGTATCTAGTTTTCAGATATGTCCTGGTTTGCTAGGTTTTTCCTAGGTGGCAGCTGAGCTACTGGCCAAAACCCACAGTTAGGCACTTAGCAAAAAACAGGTCAGTTTTCTTTGGGAAAATGTGATGTGTCAACATTGTGTTTTGTGGCCTTTCCTGTTGTGGGCACTAGGCATACCCACACAAGTGAGGTACCATTTTTAAAGAGAGACGTGGGGGGAATGCTGGGTGGAAGGAAGTTTGTGGCTTCTCTTAGATTCCATTACTTTGCAGCACCGAAATGTAGGGAAACAGTGTATTTTTTTTGCCATATTTTGAGGTTTGCAAAGGTTTCTGTCTAACAGAATCTGGTGAGAGCCCCACAAGTCACCCCATCCTGGATTCCCCTAGATATCTAGTTTTTAAAAATGCACAGGTTTGGTAGGTTTCCCTAGGCGCGGGCTGAGCTAGAGGCCAAAATCCATGGCTAGGCACTTTCCAAAAAACTCGTCAGATTTTAATGGAAAATGTGATGTGTCCATGTTGCATTTCCTGTCACGGGCACCAGGCCTACCCACACAAGTGAGGTACCATTTTTATCGGGAGACTTGGGGGAAAACAGAATAGAAGAACAAGTGTTATTGCCCCTTGTCTTTCTCTACATTTTTTTCCTTCCAAATGTAGGACAGTGGGTAAAAAAGATATCTATTTGAGAAATTCCCTGTAATTCACATGCTAATATGGGGACCCCGGAATTCAGAGATGTGCAAATAACCACTGCATCTCAACACTTTATCTTGTACCCATTTTGAAATACAAAGGTTTCCTTGATATCTTTTTTTCACTCTTTATATTTTACCAAATGAATTGCTGTATACCAGGTATACAATGAAAACCCATTGCAAGGTGCAGCTCATTTATTGGCTCTGGGTACCTAGGGTTCTTGATGAACCTACAAGCCCTATATATCCTGGCAATCAGAAGAGTCCAGCAGACGTAACAGTATATTGCTTTTCAAAAATCTGCTATAGCTGGAAAAAGTTATAGAAGAAAACGTTGACAGAAATGGCTCTTTTTTCACCTCAATGTCACAATTTTTAAATTTCAGCTGTTACTTTCTGTAGGGAAAACCTTGAAGGACCTACACAAACAAACCTTGCTGAATTCAAAAGTTTGACTACTTTTCAAAAATGTTTAGCTGTCCGGGATCCAGCATTGGTTTCACACCCATTTCTGTCACTAACTGGAAGGAGGCTGAAAGCACAAAAAATAGTAACAATGGGGTATGTCCCAATAAAATGCCAAAATTGTGTTGAAAAATGTTGTTTTCTGATCCAAGTCTGCCTGTTCCTGAAAGCTGGGACTTTTGCACCGTAATCCCTTTGTTGATGCCATTTTCAGGGGATAAAAACCCACATGCTTTCTTCTGCAGAGCTTTTTCCCGTTTTTCTGAAGAAAACAAAAGTTTAGCTGTATTTTGGCTAATTTCTTGGTCGCCTCCAGGGGAACCTACAAACTCTGGGTACCTTTAGAATCCCAAGGAAGCAAATTTGGCGTGGATAGCTTATGTGGCCAAAACGTTATAAAGGCCTAAGCGCGAAATACTGCCCCAAAAAGCCAAAGAATGGCTCAGATGGAGGTGGAGGGTGGGAGTGGGGGGATTGGGGGAGTGGAGTCCCAGCAGCTAACGGGTTAAAACGACCACAATGTATAGTCCTGGCTGCTAGATACAGTGGGGGAGGCTGAGTCACAAATGCTAGATAGCTGCTGAGGCTTGGACAAAACATGATAGGTGATGTATCTTAAAGGAATGTTCCACTTCAGAAAATGTATCACCAGCATTGGCCACCACTGTTAAGCAGTAACATTCCCATGCTTCAATTCCAAAAGAGAAATATAAAGGAGAAATAAAAGAGGAATTAAGATGGAAATTGGCAACATTTGTTATTAGTAGGAAATACATAGTCCTGCTTACAGGAATTACTTTTTGTGAAAGGGGGTGCTGTAATGACTGTGTAAGAATATAAGTGACCAAGAGCTTCCTAACAGTGTGCCTAAGAAAACCCCTGGAACACGCTTACTCCACCAGAAAGGTCATCATCCGTGAGAATGAAAAATTTATGAGAAATAAAGCCCACCCCTCACACCGAGGTAAGAGCAGCAATCACAGAACCATCTACAGAGAGATGTGAGGAAAAATAAAGACAAGAATCGCTATATTACACTAAACTAGCAGGGATTGTTTTGGGGCATGAGAATCACAAAAATAACTTAAATACATGCCATCCAAGCTTGAGTTGAGACAAGAGGCCGCGCTAATGACATATGAACATGGTAGGAAAATGGGTCTAAGTAAAATGTCAGTGATAGTCAGCAAAGAAGACCAAAGCAGTCTGCGACTGTTACCACAAATGGGAAAATAAATACAGTTCAAATAAAAAATAAGGCTGCTCAACGTAGCGACAAGTACATACCCGGTGGCAAAGTTAGAAGAACATACAATATATTCAGGAGGGATGAGGAAGATGATAAACTGAAAGTAAAAAGAAAGGGAAAGAATGAAATCGACCTTGACTCCCCGATTTGAACTCAAGTAGACGCCCATAGCTGTGACAAACAGGTTTTTAGTTCACCGGGAAGGAAACCAGGCACCTTTAAACAATGGTGCACGAAGTTCTGAACCCTCCTATGGTTAGGGAAATAGAAAATGTCCTCTTTCCTGATGTGCTACAGTGAAACAGTCTTCTCATGCAGAGAATACAATTTGGCATAACTCAAAACACCCAGACAATCAGAAAACCATTAGCAATGCTCTTCTGGTACCCAGGTGTTCACACCAAAATAAAATATGTGGCATTGAAATAATATATGAAAGAAGTTCATATTCTGCTCCTGCTGGAAAAGTGGCTAAATAAGCCAAGGAAACTATGGGGTACAGATCAAGTACAATTGCGGCATCATCTAACACAGTGAGCAGGGAATCAAAACACCCCAAGGTATGTTACCACAGGTACATTTAGTTCAATGAATCAGAGGCTTGGATTGTGACTTAATTCAGAAAATAGAGCTGATCTTAAATGTCTGAACTGATGTAGCACTGGAGCAGAGCTACGGATAGCAATGTTGGCATGGAATAGTGGAATCCTTAAATAGTGGGAAACTTTTACCTGTAATAGGGAAAGTGAGTGTTGGCTCAGCTCAGTTACATAATTCAAAAAATGAAGAACCATTGCAAAGCTAAGTGGTGTTGCCTGTGGCACAAGGTGCCTAGCTATTATATGGAAATGCTTAGATTTTTGTCCCCAGAAGGCCACCGTGCATGTGACCGTAAAGTCACCATTTTAGATCAGTTTTTCATAAGCTTAAGAAAATCCATTCCAAATGGCCACTGTGCGAGTGAATGCATGGCAACATTCCTGTAATGCATTTCATTTTAAAAAGCATTCATGGTTGGCAACTGTCCATGTGTGCATATTAGGAAGCCATCCTTGATTGTTTATCCACAGCATTTGCGTGTGCTTGCGTGCACGTGGGTGGTCATCTTTAAACAGTTTTAAATCCATTCAAAGATAACTGGCCACCAATAGAGCACAGGCAAGGTGGGTGAGGAATAAGCAAGCAATTGGGCAGTTCAACTATAAAAGAGATTGGGTGCAAAGGAGGTAGAGAGAAGCAGTGAGAGACACACAGAAGGAGAGAAAATAGTCCCTCTAGTCCCTCATGCACTGCAATGCAATGTTGTAACATAAGCAGTGGAATAAAACAGTGAGTCCCAAATAAAAACAAGAATAGGGTGGAAAGTCATTGGACCAAGAACAGGGAACTGAGCGAAACAAGCAAGCCACTGAATCATGAGCAAAAGGCTTACACAAAGCCCACTGTAAGTTTATGTCTGGTACAATTTGCCTTCGAGCAAACTGACTACTAAAGCAATATATCTGGCACAGTATGGGGTAGGTAGCTTAATCAGAGTGGGGGAATAAGGGTGATTTTAAGAGCCCAGAGGGGTGTTTTTACAGTGTTCCTTATCCCTTTATCGAAAGTGTGTGGTGTAAGAGTCCCTCAAATCAGGCTTATAAGTTATGAGTCTGCTTGCTGGGGCGGCTTCAGTATTGTTTGTTGTACCACAGCATCTGAGAGGCCCTTTCCTTCACTGACACTCTTCATGCTGTAGGATTGAACATCTGAGGTAGGTTTTGAAGTCTGAAAATCACCTATGCTGCTGGTGACCTCTAGAGGTTACAGACAATGCCGGAATGAAGATGTCTCTAACTGGCCCTAAAATAGTGGTTAACGCCCCAATCACTGAACATCCCTATGATAAGAATGGCACATAAGGAAAACTAATATGTGGCTTCATTACAAGGCATGGATAGGCTCCACACTGATTACAGGTCTTCAGGGGATACCCTCAATCCTTTAGTACTGGTGGAGCCTGTTTGATAATTGGCTACTTTTAAAAATCTTTGTCAGCTTTGGAACATTTTAAAGAAACAAGTGACTAGAGAGCGACCACAACAAAGCTGAAATGATTTTAAGTGGGAGTCCAATTTTCAACCACAGGTGATCCATGAAGATCTCCACCTTTTAAACAAATTGAGACTAATGTGGGATAAAGTTGACAAGGAGAGCATGAAGCTATGTACTGTTAAACAAGTCAAGTAAGAGATACAGCATCTTCAGTCCAACACGTGAGGCACATGCAGGGAAGGGCCACCATTTTCAAGCATGTTTGCATTAACTACAGCAAATTCATAAGCTCTGGTAGAGAGGTGGACTCAGTGGACCTCAAAATCTCATATAAACAAGTATTCCAAAACAAAGCAAGGCCAGGGATGAGGTGAGCATGGTACACTGAAGAATGTGCAGCTATGAAAAAGGTATTCTACAAAGAATGACTGATCACACCTGTAGAATTAGAAATAGAATGTGGAAAGCAAGGTACCAGAATCTTATCCAGCTGGAATAATGAGGACTGTTTGATAAGTTTCAACCAAGATCTCTAATATGCAGCTGCAGAAAATGAATCTCCTTCCCTACAGCAGCAGTCCCTCACAGAAGGCAGCCCTATGGCAGCAGTTGCCCATGGCTGTCACTGCCTCAGGGGAGGATATATGTGCAGTCACAGATATTAAGAAGAAGTGGCAGGATGAGAAGAGGAGGGTAAAGGAGAAATACAGCAGTATGAAGGTGGCTAGAGCTCTCTCTTCCAGGTGTACAAACTAGATCCCTCCTCTAACTCACCCCACTTGAGAGAGATGTCCTCTCAACCATAGACCCCAACCTGCTCAATGGGCTGCCTGTGTGTGATGACCTCAATGTGGTGCAAGGCAATATGTGTTGATCCTAACAATGATACTAAATGATCAACATCTGTGATACACTACAAATGTGACCATGAATGTTGTCCCAAGTATGTGCAATTTTCATGGTTAGTTAGACACTTGTGTCTCATTTAGTCCATTGCACTACAAGTACCAGAATCCTTTACTCACTGACAAAATCCCAGGGCCCAAAAGGGATAGTAATAATGTGGATGCAGGGGGGGTACGGATGCCAGAAGGCTTGCGTCTGGGGCAGTGGGTTGTGGCGGAAGTATATAATCTAGTGGTTGAACTGCACAACGTGAAACCAGTAATGGTGGTGATCAGCCCAGCCCAGCTTCTCCAACTGACAAAATTATGTGATCCTAGACAAAAAATGTTTTCACTTTATCTTCTCTATCCCCATAATCACATCTGAGCAAACCTTGGAAAAAAGGACTTTAGGATATGTGCTGTACACCGTATCCAGTGTCAGGCAAAATAAACCATGATGTTGTTCTTGTACATTGGGAACACAGGCCAGAAAAAGAGTGCATAACAGAAATGGTTGACCTCCCAGTCCAGTGTAGGTGGGGGTAGTGGAATGAATGTTACCCAACATTTGATTAATAACTGTGCATATCAAACTTGTACTCTGCAATACACTGACATGATCTCATGTGCAAAGGTGAACCTGCTCTGCATGTTTTCGAAAACACCTTTAGAAATTTGAAGAGACCACATCATACTTATGATGCATGAACCCCCTAAAAATGAAGGTGTGTCCAAAGATAGGCAGTGCAGGACACCTTAGTTATTTCTGATCTGTAGCACTCAGTAACCACCAAATACACGTTTGCCTGTAAGTTTGATACCTGGTTGATATGAGGGCTGAGTAGAATTAACAGCTGACCAGTGTTGCTGTTGACCAGGTGGCCGCATGTAAAGGTCAGGAGGCACACCTGGAGCCCTCCGCCTGTAACTTGTAGATCACTGGTCTATACCTATGACATGTCATGTGGAATCATCAACATCATCCTATGTACTTAGATATGAACATGTATGTTACATCACAGCTGCTGGCTCAGTGATACAGATGACACCACCCAGGGGTTTAGGAGACATCTTGGCTGCAGCAGTCAAACCCACTGCCATCCGTCCATCTGATAAGCGTGCCATATAGTGTTGGAGACCATTGATACCCTACTCATGCACAATACCCAAATCCTTGTGGAAGGGCATTAGCAGATATGGCCACTATTGCATTGCATCTGAAGTTGGTTTGTAAAATGTTCCCAACATAATCAGTGATGTGTGTGTCAAGTGTGCATATTCACATATAAATCATGCAGAACATTGACTATGGTCTCACTTCCTTTACACGCTGCGGGATCAAGGACCATATCTTCTGCTACACACTTGAGGAGACGGGTCCAGCAGCTGACATCAAGGAGGATCTCAATACCACACAGAGCCTTAGTTAAATCTGGTGAGGCTGCTTTTGTTTTATTTTATGCATTGTACATCTGCATTGAACACTTCAATGCTACAGTGTGAGCTGTCATGTGTAAGTGTACACAAACTAGGTCACATGTGTAACATCCATTGATGCAAAGATAATTTGTCTCAATCCTTGTGTTGCACTGCATGATATTCTATGGCAACTTCTTAGTCTGTTGCAACATCTGTGATAAAGGTGCAGAGTTGCTTCAGGAAGTAAGACCATCCACCTGTGGCGAGCGATGGGCAATCCAAGGTGAAAACCCATTCCTCTTTCAAGCTGCCTTGTCAGCTGCCAGAAATGCACAAGAGGAGGAGGAAGTAGAGGAGGATGAAGATCAGGCACTGTTTGCATTGGTTGAAGAGGCCGATCCCCTGCCCACTATTGTTAGCCCACGCGGCATAACATCTAAGCCTACACCTGCTATGGTCAGCATAGTGTCTCCTACTCCACCCCTGAGGATTGCCCATTCCTCATATACCCCAACACAGCCTTCATCTTCTCACAGCCCTCACATCCAGGTCAGACGTGTTGGGTCCCGTACACACTCCTACCTTGACAGTGCCTCCCAGGCCTTCTCTCCAACATCTAAGCGACATGCCAGCTCTGGTGAGGAGCAGGTAGCCCCTAGGTTAAAAAGTCCTCCCCGCAACCTCCGACCTGCCCCCCCACACCTGATGGTTGCATCCAAGGCCGTCCCAGGAAGAGAGGGCTGGCAGATGTTTATGGTGGAGAGTGGGAGGAGGATTTCTTTCAACAGCAGTCTGATGTGGGGCAGGAAATGTGTGCCAAAGGGACCACTCTGTCTGACATGTCAGGCTCACTACAGGATATGCGCCAACTCCCAGAGTTGGCCCACAAAATGACCCAGGTATTGGAGAGGATGGATACATCTTGGAAAGACGTGGGAAAGAGGCTAAAATATATCATGGCCATACAGAGGGAAGAGAGTGCATGACACCATGCATTGGCTATGAAGATGATGGAGGGCATACTGAAACTAATACCAAATCAGCCTTCCAAGTCAATACATGGAGGAGAGCCAACACATCTACATGTACCATGTCAAATCCAGTCCCTGGTACCAAAACCTGCAAATGCCCCTCACCAATCTTCAAAAGCACCATTCCACTTGTGCAAGCCCACCACTGCACAGTCACAACCCCCCATCCAGGCACCTCTCCCATGTGCACAGGCACCACCACCACCTGTCCAGGCACCTCCCCCACCTGTACAGGCACCCCCACCCCCTGTCCAGGCACCTCTGCCACATGTTCAGACACAGGACCCACACCCACCTGGACCTCAGAACCCTAGGACACACACATACTCACAGCAATACTCACCAACAAAATTGAGAAGTCGCAAGATAGAACCCCCATTAGCACTGTAATATATGTTTTCACAAAACCTTGTAAATAAAAGGCATATTCCACATTTGAATTGAGTTGAGCATTAGTTGATGATGGTCATTTGCTTAATGTGTTTGTAGACCATATATGTGTTGATAAATGTGGGTAAGACATGTTTATTAGTACAGCAATCTGTGTACATGTTAGACTTAGTCTCCCCTAACTTTTTGCCTCTGTTTCCCAGGTTGTTGATATGCGCTGGACTGTATTTTTACTGTTTTTGGTACTCTGGGCACTTTACCACTGCTATCCAGTGCTAAAGTGTAAGTGCTACTATATAAAATGTGTGTGTAATTGGCTTTCTATGGTTGGCATATTTGATTTACTAGTAAGTCCTTAGTAAAGTGCACTAGAGGTGCCCAGGGCCTGTAAATCAAATGCTACTAGTGGGCCTGCAGCACTGGTTGTGCCACCCATATTAGTAGTTCTGTAAACATGGCTCAGACCTGTCACTGCAGTTTTCTGTGTGGGCAGTTTTAAACTGCCAATTCGACGTGGCAAGTGTACTCACTTGCCAGGCCTAAACCTTCCCTTTTTATACATGTAAGGCACCCCTAAGGTAGGCCCAGGTAGCCCCAGGGGCAGGGTGCAGTGTATGTAAAAGATGGGACATGTACTTATGTGTTTTACTTGTCCTGACAGTGAAATACTGCCAAATTCGGTTTTCACTGTTGCAAGGCCTTTCTCTCTCATAGGTTAACATGGGGGCTGCCTTCCAATCTGATTAAAGCGTAGATTCTCTTTGGAAGCGGATAGACATGTGGAGTTTAGGGTCTCTGAACTCACAATTTAAAAATACATCTTTTAGTAAAGTTGGTTTTTAGACTGTGTGTTTGAAAATGCCACTTTTAGAAAGTAGGCATTTTCTTACTTAAACCATTCTGTGACTCTGTGTGTTTTGTGGATTCCCTGTCTGGGTCCGTTTAACAGTTGGGCTGCTTCCACCTCTCTCTAGACTGTGACACAAAGGAGGCTGGGGTGTAGCCCGCATATTCTGATGAGCCATCTGTGCTAGAAGGGAAGGGGGGAGTGGGCATTCACACCTATCTGGGCTGTGCCTGCCCTCTTGCAATGCAGTTTCCAACCTCCGGGTGTGTGGCTGGGACCTCGCCTGGACAAGAAAGGATTTCACAGACACTTGAGACTTTACTTTGAAGTAGGCCTACTTCAAAAGCAGAAAGGGTATAAGAAGAGCACCCCAAACCCCAGACTTTAGATTAATTCAAGGATTGAAGAGGAACCTCTGCTTGGAGAAGAGCTGAAGAGCTGAAGAGCTGAGGAGAAGTGCTGCTTCTGCCTGTGCAAGGGGACAGAGACTGGACTTTGTTGCATTCCTGCTTGAGAAGTGACTACAAGGGCTTGGAGTAGAACTTACCTCCAGTTTTGAAGCCTCAGGGACAGCAAAGGCTTCACCAACCAGAACTGAGTCTACTTGCTGTGGACTCCAGCTTGTAAGAGGGTGCCAGTACAGTTCCTGGACCCCTGAAAGTGAATTCCTGGGGAGAAACCAGTCTACCGACGCCGGACGCCTCCAGACGACGCCGTGCGACTTCGTGAAGGACTCCGCTGCCCGGAACCTCAACGCCGCTTGTCCCAAGCCCATGGACCTTACTGAGTGCGAATCCGACGACCCTGTGAGATGATGCCACTACCCTGGAACCACAACGCCGCCTGCCTCGAGGCCGTGGACCTCGTAGAAGTCGGACGACCCTGTATCCCTCGGGTCACTGCAATCGCTATTCCTGCCCGACTTTGCTGACACCGGAGTGTTGTAAGTCCGACGTCCGTGACGATCCGACGTCATCGTGACCCCGTGAGGTCACCCAGAAGCATCGGAACTCCGCCGGACTTCCCATCTGCTGTAACCGCCGCCTTGTAGAGAGGACCCGATGCCACTGCGTGACGCTGCAGTCTTCCTGACCGTGGCACTGGAACCGATGCTGCAGCGAATCCAGCTAATCCAGCTAAACCAATCTCCCGGACTCTGTGCACCGGCCTGTTTTCTACTTGCTCTAAAGGTTCTGTACCTGGGGGGGGTCGATCGACTACGTGAACGACACCATTACGACGCCGTGTTTTACAACTGCAGTGTTTTTACCTCAAATCACTGTTTTCTTGCTTTTAAGTGCTAAATTCGTATTTTTAACTGTGTATTGTGGATTTTTATCCTATTTGGTCTTGTTTATTTAGATAAAATATTTAATACTTTTCTAAACCTGTGTTGTGTCATTTTGTAGTTGTTCACTGGGTTACTGTGTGTGTTTGTACAAATACATAACACATTGTCTCTGAAGTTAAACCTACCTGCTCGTGCCAAGCTAACCAGGGGGTGAACGGTGGTTAACTGAGTGTTATTCTCCTTTACCCTGACTAGAGTGAGGGTCTTTGCTTAGACAGGGGGTATCCTGACTGCCAACCAAAGACCCCATTTCTAACAGTACAAAGGTATCATGTTGAAAGCATAGCTAAACCACTCCAGGCGTATACTTCCATACTTTGATTCCAGCAAATACAATGAACTACACAAGACAGTGAGTTTTGATTAAATAAATTATTTTTTATATAAAATAGAGAAAAATAATGCCATAAAATAACTGTCTATTGGGACAGGAGAAAGGAAATCAAATAATGGTTTTCATGTAGAATGAGCAAGGGGACTTTGATGGGGTTGGACAAAATAAATTAAACACATCAAGGGAATCAGTCCATATACAAGGGGTAAAACAAATGTCCAATGTCTAAACGTAGTCCTGTCACTTGTCATCCGGGACATCATCCTTTTGCACGGCAATTAGATCCTCTGACTCTGTGGCCTCCTCTTGGCTGGCCGGTGTAGGACCAGACACCTCACAGGAGTATGACACATTAGGAGTAAAAGAGGTATGAGGGGTACAAGGAGAAACAGCATGGGTAGACGTAAAGGGAGACACAGGGACGGTGGTATGGGATGGATGCTGGGACAGGGCAGCCAACATGGCTGCACCCAATGAAGTGAGGTTGGCATTGAGGGTGGCAATGTCTCGAACATGTTCCTCTCAGAACCTATGCAGTTCATCATGGATCCGCAGTGGGATCCAAGAAGACATACCTGTCTCCCACTCAGATACCACGATCGCTTCTTGGGTTGTATCCACAGGAGTGACAATACAGGAAGGGGTTTGGGTAGCACATGAAGGGTCTGGGGTGTCTGGACAGGGATGCTCCTTGGGTCAACTGGGCAGGCACTTGGAGGCAGGGGGTGGAGCTGTGGGCCCTGATGGACTGGGTGCCCCAAGAGGTAGGGAGGGGACAGGGACAGGCCCAGGTGTTGATTGGACCTGCCCTGGGGACACCTCAGCTGTGTATTGTTCTTGTGTGTTGGGGAGAGTCAAATTCCTCCCCCCCCAATCCCCTGGCCAGAGGTGTCCAGTTCGGTGCCCCCCCTACAGTGTCTGTCGCAGATGTTGTAGCATCTGTCTGGATGGGTGCACTACCCCTGCCTGATGATGTACCAGGTCCCCATCCTCCTCTTCAGTGGATTAAAGAGGCTGTACCCACCGACATCTCAAAAATGCCCTGCTTTGCCCCTGGCCCTGGTAATCCTGGCCAGCCGGGTCCACTGAAATAGAAGTAAGAACATTATGTAGTTGGTGTACAATTCAGGACAAAGCACATAGGTACATGAAGCAAGTGCTGACCTTTGATCTCACTAACCAATTAGATGTTAATTGGAGCTAAAATGTATGTGTACTATCACTGTGATGTCCTGACATGACTCACACATTGACATCACAATTGTGGGAAGTATACACTTTTGCAGTGACCAACTCTCGCTTCACCATTATTGCAATAGTTGGGTCTGATTAACAAAGGTTAACATAAACGTCTAAGTTTACCTTTGTGAATTGGGTCCAGTGTTTCTTGTCCTTGTTACAGAGTCCTATTCCAATGTTAGTCTACAAGTGTAGATGGGACACAGTCTGGATGGATATGTCCACACCTAAGCATGTATCTATGATCATCCTGTAATGTTCAGTCTTGATAGCCTTACACTTACTATTGAATGTCATCTGATGTGTAGCATGGTCCAATACCACACAAATGCTGCACTGGGTGTATATATACAAACCTGGCCTTGGATATGACCTTTCTTAAGATGTGAATATATGTATTGGAATATCCCTTTCAACATCAGACAATCTACATGGCAAGTGCAACATTTGGCATGTCAAGACTGCTTGTTGGTGCTGTTTACTAGTAGGCAGGAGTGCATAGTTGGTACAGCTAGCTAGACATTACATATGACATACAAGACACTGTTGGGAAGATGTGGGCATTTGGTCGCCCTTGGAAATGTTGGTATCATTTTGTATGAGACAAGAATCCCAAAGTCAATCTTTACTCTAAGGCACATGACATAATATTTTACACTGATAAAACACACACAAAAAGCATGTATAATACAGCATCCAACACCCAAAGGCTTCTTGTCCCTATACTGGGCATTGTCTGGCCCACTCTTTTGCCATTGCACACTGAAGTTAAAAGACCCTTGGTTCACCAGTCATGGAATTGTATTTATTCATTCAAATGCAAGTGTAAGGTTAATTTCCCCAGTAGTATGTAGAACACTACAAGCCCTAAGATGCACTCTGGTTGGCGCATCCAATATGCTCCAATGAGGCATTGGCCTTATTACTACTGCAGGAATTGCTCAGATCATGTGAACAGTGACATCAGACACATGATGGTACAGCTCTGTCACTACTCACATCATACTACCACACACATAGTCCAGGCCATGCACTTACCAGGTCTCTGCTGCTCAAACTTCTCAAGCTGGGCATGGAGGGTCGGCCAGCTGCACTCAGGACCCTTTGGTACAGTGGTATAAGGTGGGCCTGTGCACATGGGGCTGATGGGACTGTCCCAATAATTCCTGGGCCTTAAGACGGGTCCAGAATTTCAGGTTCTCCCAGCACTTGCGGCATGTCCTGGCCCGCCTGATGTACACGTTAGGTCCCTTTTCTATGAATGGGAATAGAAGGAAGATTTCCAAGCAAAGATTGAGGTCCCCGGGGCCATCTCCTGGATAGCCATCTTGGAAGCCAAAAGATATTCTAGCCTCTAATTTGAGACACTAAAATAGAAAGACATGAGAGTTTGTGCTAGCATGGATGAACCTCATTGACTCAAAAGCTCATAAAGAAAAACTATCAAATAGAACATATGTGCATGTGGATTGGCTGCACCATTATCCTTTCTCCTTTCTGGATCTCAGAGAGTTGAGGAAAGGTCACCATTGGCCAACAATAAAAAGGACGACATTCAGAACTATAAAGAGATATTTTTCCTCTTTGGTGGTTTGTCCCCAACTAGACAAGAATCGTGGCACTGTACCTGCCTAGTAGAGAGGGATACACATAAGATGCTTCACGAGTTGCATTGGATAATCTATTTAGAAAAGAGGACCACCTGCAATTCAACATCTAGATTGCACTTTCTTCTGTACAGAAAGAACATGCACTATAGCAACCAGCAGGGAATGACTTCAACCATGCTTGAAGGCAGAAAGCCAAAAAAAACTGTGATTGAGACAATAAAAGAGTTTACAAGCCCTATGTAAATCTCTAGTGAACTAAATACTGAATGTAGGACCAAGGGTCTGATTTAGAGTTTGGTGGATGGTTACTTTGTCACAAATGTGATGGATATTCTGTCCGCCTTACAAGTACCTTAATATATGGTATACTTGTAATGCAAATACACGGATATCTGTCATGTTTGTAATGGAATAATCGTTCACCAAGTTTTAACTCAGGCCCTAAGTAAGACAAAACGAAGACATTTGAATGTGATTTTTTGTGATGCAGACTGCCTTGTTTTACCATGTCTCACTCCTTGTTTCTTCTTCATATTTCCATTCACAACCCCAACTCACTTCTATGTGCTCCCAGATTTCTACTCTTCTCATCACACTTTTGTACTTAACCATTTTTCTCTTAAATTCCTTTTTTGTGTTATGGTCAGAGTGATTGAGTAGCAAATAAAAGGTAACATCAAACTGCCACACAAACCATTTTAAATGATCTTATGCTCATTCTATTTAAGGAGACAAAGGGCCTGATTTAGATCTTGGCAGTCGCACCACTAAGCTGCATCTGCAGTGGACCTGAGAAGACCGCCAAGTCGACGGTGTTCTGTCTGCCTTATTTAGCAACGGCAGTGGCTGTGGAATAGAGGTAAGTGACACACACATTGAACGTTCGCCATATGTGACCCCTTGAACTACACGCAACACACCACATACACACAATTATCCATTGCCACTCTACCACAACACGTACATGCTGCAAACAAACACTGACGGACATCTACAACGCAACATACATTCACCATTGACACTTCACCTACAGATGACACAACCACAACAACCAACAAAATTACAGACTCATATACACAAACACACTCATACAAGCACAACAAGACACATCACAAAAATGACAATCACACAACACCACTCACCTGAATGTTTCATACAGCAACACAACATACTCAACATCACAGCCATATACAAGTGGCACACATACCGGCAGAACCACAGCACCCACTCTAGCTTCCTCTCTCTCACCCAGCCAATTGCATCACCTACACACATACATGTACCGACTCACACACACAACTTGTAGCACAACATAACAGGTACAGGTCCCCTGCCAATCTGTACACATGAACACAGTTGTGTGCATGTACGGTCATTGTGGTGCCCGCATTCATTTGCCAATAAATACTGGCACTATAATGACAGTTGCACATGTGTGAGATATGTGTTGTGTACCAGTGTGTCTTCATCCGTGTCTGACATACTTTAGTCACCGACATATGCATGTCACAGTAACTTAAAAAAATACTGTAACATGTATATGTGTGCAGTGGTCCTACCCTCCTGTGCCTTACACACCCAACACACCCTGCCAATGCGACGTTCCTACCTTCGAGTCCAGCAACTGGGGCTCATGTTTCCTCCGTGGCTCAGTGGCAGCAATGACGGCAGGTGTTGTCCAGTCGTGTCCAGTCACAGACAGGGGTAGAATGGGGGAAAAGGTGAGTTTTCACTCCTTTCCCCCCAATCTCCCAACACAGACATAGAGGTCGGACCGCCACTGGTGTTCTTGGTGGTATGACACATCCAAATCTGCACGCCAGGAAGGGTGCTGGGGTCCCACTGGCATCCCTTTTTCCCTCTCCTGCCATCAACGAGTGTGGTATTACTTGGTGGAGATGGCGATTCGAATGCAGGCTTTTGTTTATGGGACCACTAACATCTAAATGTGGCAGGCAGACAGTCACAGTGGCAGACAGGTTTCCAGTCAAAACGTCAACAGCAGGACCGTCACTGCCATGATCTAATGCTGGCCCAAAACTGACCAAGCAAAATATAGGATACACATTTCTGGAAAATATATATTTTCACGCATCTAAGTCATTACCAAAGCTGCTTTTGTGCTTTGAAGTGTTCTGTTACAGCTAGACAGATAGATTCAAACTCTATTGTATTGTACCCCAACAGTGCAATTTAAACCATGTTCCACTTTCACCATAAATGTCTCCTGGTCAATTAATGACTGAACGTCTGGGGAAGGAGACTAAATGTAAGCCTTCTTTTTAATTGTTTATTATAAATTGGTTTTCTGCTTAGAATGTTGCTTTTCTACACTGTAATGGACTCCTATAGCAGGCATTGTGCCGTCACCACCCACCTTTTATAAATGGGCAAAGTAGAATTCTGGTATCATTTTCTTATAGTAGATGGTGTTCTGCAATCCCTTCATTAAAACCTGGCCAAGGGGACAGACAGGTCAGGTCAAGGAGTATAATTAAAATAACTCAACTGTTTAAAGAACATTTCCTGTCTTCTGCAGAAAGGAGGTCATTATGGCAACATGTTTATTTTTTACACTCCTTAGGTAATTATAGAAAAGTTAGAATCTTTCTGCATGTTTCTATACATTCACCACCTGTGTTTTTTAAGCATACTGATTGAAATATCTTTTTGCAACAAATATCTGAACACTTTTTATGTCTTTAATTTTTCACTAGAGATTCTATTTGCATTCATATTTGTGAACATGGTTTCTATTTTATATGAGAGAGCTACGCACCAAGGATTTAAGTAGTTTGCGGGAAACGTGGTGGTGTGACCATGTATTACTTGGGATAAGGTACCCCCAGCTGTACATGAAAAGGATATAGCAAGTGACCTTGTTCCATAATGTTGTAGCAAACCTTTGCCTTTGGCCTTGTTTTTCTATATGGTCACAGAACTCCTCAGTGACTTGCAATATCCTCATAATGTACAGTAGGTGTTTCTTTATCCTGTACATAATAGGCAACTTGTGATGCACACAAACACCTATTATAAAGAAATTACATAGTCGCTCAAATTTAATAACTTATTACAGGTGTGATCTGACATCACAGTCCCTGTTGCCAGAGCCAGCAGCCAAAGGGAAAGGTAGGTGATGTAATGGAGCAGAAGTAAAATGAAAATTAAATGTAACTTTTTTTCTTCTCATCTGCTTTTCTTGTTGTAAGAGTGACAAGCAGAAAGGAGATATTTATGGCAACTTTTTTTGCACTCCTTAGGTAATTATAGAAAAAATTGAATCTTTCTGAATGTTTCTACACAGTCTTAGCTACACTGCCTTTTTTTATGAATGATTTGTATTTGACTGGCTATATTATCTTTTTTGCAACAAAAATCTAACTGTTTTTTTTAGGTGTTTACTTTTGCACTAGATTTTCAATTTTTACTCTTCATGTTTGAAAAAAGGCCCTCTCTTTCATATGAAAGAGTTATGCACCAATGATTTAAGTGGTTTGTGGTAAAGGTGATGGTGTGACCATGTATTATATGGAATAAAGTCCTGTTATACACAATAAATATATTGCAAGTGAGTTCCATAACCTTATAAAAGATCTCGGCCTTCAATAACTTGCAGTATCCTCATAATGTAAGGCGTGAGTACTTTTTCCTACAGTAGTGTTTAAAAAAAATGTACAAATGTGCAATGTTGGCTAAAAATTATTTCTGAAATTTTAAGATTTTATTGATGCATGAAGTTGTAACAGACAAATTAATGATGCTGCACTTAAAATGAATGTACTTGGTCATTTAGAAATTTAATTAATACCGTGAAGAAATTATGTAACATTTTCATAAGAGATGCCATTTGCTTTAATATGGATGTAGTTTTAGCTTTTCTGTTCATCTTGCTCCTGCTGATTCCCTCCACAGTCAGTGTCCCGGTGCAAACCATCTCTTATCTCCTTTCTGCGAACCATCAAGTGAATGAGGTCAAAGGTTCAAAATGGTCTATTGTATTAGGAACTGTGTATTGTGAATGAAGCTTCCGTTCTGTACTAAAAGTAGCATATTCAAGGACTTCCACTAGAAGCTCAACTGAAGACATGTTGGTGTTATTTCTATGAGACATTGTTTTAGAAATGTTGCACTTTGTGCTGATCATCTCCGGAGTGCAGCTGCTGAGAGAGTATGTGGAAGATTTCTCCTACCTCAAGGAATGTGTTACCTCTAAATCATGACATTGTTTTAAAATATTATGTTGTTGTTTCAAATTTACAAATACGACCCTAACCATGATCATACCATGCTGAATATGCAGAATCTATTAACAGAATATGTGATTTGTGTATAAAACGTCTTGTGCTTTAGTACTCAGAGGGTCATTTTCTGTTTTTTAGGGTTAATTCTGGTTTTCTAGCATATTTTCCTGTTATTGCTGCCTATTATATTTTCCTAGAGGCTCATTGCACTTCTGGGTTTCCCAAGAACAATTTGTCTAATTACTGTTGATTCTCTTTATGTGAATGTTGTCAGAGTTCTTCTGGAGTTTGACACCTGGGTTTTGAACTAAATAGATCTATATTTTGAGATTCTTAATTTCTGTATTTGAGACTTCATGACATCTGCATGAATTTTATCTCTGTACCACATTTGCTAATCTTTCTGCAATAAATCTTTTTTCACCTCATTTTCTAGAGCAAAGCTATTACTGTTTCCTTAGTTGTTCTTTTTTCTGAAATGTAAGATTTTTCATGAGGAGTATAATCCCTAGTCACTAGATCTATTATAGAAACATAAGCCAAATTGATTGGGTAAGATTTTGGGTGATCAGAAAATTGGGATAAAGATGGTTATTGGGGTTTGGTTTCCAAAATCCCATATATGATAGATAGTAATCTGAAATCCCCGTATAAAAGCTTTCTCTAATTCCCTTATTACAGGCAAATTGTGACACCTCTAATAAAAATATGACATAGCTACTCAACTGTACTAAATTATTACAGTGGAGATCTGACATAACAATGACTGCTGTAGGCAGCTAGGGGGAAAGGTCGGTCACAAGTATAATTATAGGTGAAGTTTAAACAAGGAACACAGTAATTAGCTTTTTGCTTCTTCTGATATCTTTTTCTAAAAACAAAATGTGATGAGAAGAAAGGAGATAATTATTTTCACACAACAGGTCACTGCAGGAATGATAGAATCTCTGAATGTTTTTACACAACCTGAGCTACAGCTTTTTTAACCTGGCTCTCATTAAACTGATTATAATATCTTTCTGCAAAAAAGGTGTTTTCAATGTATTTCATTTTGAAGAAGAGATTCTGTTTCTATGCTTCTTGTCTGCCATGGGCATGAAAGAGAAAGATACCAACGATTTAAGCGGTTTGAGGGAAGAGTAATAGTATGACCCTGTATTTTAAGGAATAACTATGGCTCTCTGTTTTATGCATTTACTGATTTTAGAGATAAACATATATTTGCTCCCTGTATTTAGATTTAACTATGGCTAAAATCAGAAATGAGATTGCGTTTTGTGTGATTCTAAACGCTGACAGTCATGATTGCCAAGTCAGTAGTTGTGTGGATCAACAGTTAGTTAAGACAGTTAAAAAATGAGAGTTTCCTCATGAGACTTAAACAGTTGTAGGCAGGCACCAGGATGATGCTAAAATGTGCTTTTCGCATGAGTGCTTCGATTTATCATTTGTGGGAATTCATATAATTGAAACATGTGAGTTATTCATGTATGAGTTTAAATTTATCAGTCAAATACTTGTGGAAATCTGTTTGTTTCAGCTTCATTTTTCACAACCCCCAAAAAACATGGATAAACAGAGATAAAGTTAGCAAAAGTTAAACATAGATAAATACTGACGGAAATGTAAAAAAAAAATAGATACCATAAAACCATGAGCTCTAGGAACAACATCCCCTCTTCATACTTTAAAGGGATATTGCAAGTCACCTTGAAGTTCCATGACTTTATCAAGAAACTCAGTCTTAGGCTCTATTCATCTACATGGACAGGGAACTCCTCTGCGACTTGCAATCTCCATGTAATATACGGTATGGGATAGTTTATCCCATTTGTAATACATGAAAGTAACCAATTCCCATATAACAACTTGTTTCTTATTTTCGTACTACAGTCTATTGCCAGTAACTAATACAATGAAAATGACATTTCTACTCTAATAATAATGTGTATTAACAGTTAAACTGTGAATTTAAGATACCTGGTAAACGGAATACTGCAGTCAGAATATCGTCTAACATTAAAGTTTTGTCCTAAATGTTGCTTACACAAATATTGCCCCGTCAAAGTTAACATATACATCAAATGGGACAATATTTTTGACAACACATCTAGGACATTATATTTATGTCACATGATAGTTTTGTACACCGTATTCTGACACACAATCCTGCTAGAGCTAGTAGACAGAGTGGAAGTCAGGACACTGCTTCAACAATGAAAGGGAAGACTAGCTTTTCAAATTCCTTTATAAACTTTTTATCTAGAAACTTCATAGGATCTATCAGCATGTCACCTTCACATTCTGAAGCACAAAGCTAGATTTCATATGGACTTCCATTAAACTGCTTAAGGTTATATGTTTGAAAGAAATTACAAGCCAAGCACTGAAGTGCTAATTTTCACAGTACAGTTTCAACATTTCTGCTATAGCATTTGCAACCAGAGGATATCTTTGATTAGGTAGAGCAACAGGCCAAGGATTTGATGTAGTGTCAGGGAAAAAGGACAGCATTGAGATAAATTGCCCCAGGTAGGATTGTGTAAAGAAATTGCAGGTCACTTCAGTATTTAGACAAAATATCAAGTTCAAAACACTGGAGACAGAAATATCTCAAAATAAATATTGTAATGCAAAAATATTCCTGTCAAGAATATTGTTTTCTTGAGTAAGAGATATTGTATTTAAAAATAGCATTGTTTTAAATATTGTTTTGAGTAATGTAGTTGTAAAAAATTGTTTTAAAGTTATTTTGATGTGTTGTTAATATATTCGTTTTTGTGTTGCTATTGTTTGTATAATGGTTATTTACATTTTCAAATATAGTTCGTAATTTTAAGTGATGTCAATTTTTTTTATTAATTGTTAATAGTGATTTATGGTGTCATGGGGGTTGGTGGGTTTGTAAGGGGATAGGGTGGGAAGCTAATTATGTATTGATAAATTAACAATTACATTGTTAATTAATTATTTAATTGATTATTAATTATGTAAATTGTTTTAAACTGATTTATTTAGTTATATTTTAGGTGTGGGCTGCTGGGTTTGTAGGGGTGTAGGGTGGGAATTCACATGAAAATGAAATGTAACTGAATTTAATGTTTTTTTTAACCTTATTTGTTATTTGATTACTAACTATGTAAAATAATTAAGTTATTAATAACTGTATAATTGTTCTACTGTTCAATTTATTTTTCTATGGATTTAAGCACGTATATGTGTTGTACACATGTATTTTTAAAAGTTCTGTTTTACGTTTTTTGGATGAGTGGGTTTGAAAAAAATAAATGTAATTTTTATACTAATTGATATTTATATGTATTTTATTTCATTGGCAATTAATTATACAGATTTTCTATTTATCAGTTTTTTACTATTTTTAATTTCTTTTATGGTAAGTGTTTGTGAAAATGTGTTTCTACCATGATATTTGTTATTTGAATTGCTTTTTTCAGTATTCTTTGAAATTAAATCTATTATTATTAATTTTTCTTTCTTCTTGGTAAATAGAAGAATAATTTACTCTAAGTAATTTGATGTTTTACTTTCTTTTCTTTTCTATTTATATGTTTAATAGTTTTTATTTGTTAATACATATATGCATGTGTTTTAAAGGTAATTAATAAGATTGATATTAAAAGTTTAATATTTTCTACATTGCTAGTGTTATACCTATATGTAATACATTTGAAGTCAAGTACTTTCCCTACTGTTGTTCAGACTGGAGTGAGAACAGTAAATCCAACCTCTCTGAAGTCCAACAATTTCCCTACTGTTGCATTGACTAGAGTAGTAATAGTAAATCTAACCATTTCAAAGTCCAACATTTTCCCTACTGTTGCCTAGACTGGAGTTGAAATAGTAAATATAACTCCTCTGAAGTCCATCACTTTCCCTACTGTTGCACTGACTGGTGTAGGAATAGTAAATGTATCTTCTGGGAAGTCAAACGTTTTTCCTACTACTGCATAAACTGAATTAGGAATAGTATATCTAATATTTCCATACTCTAATACTTTCTCTAATATTGTTTACACATATTATGTAGTATTACTTGTTTATTTTTATATTTTAAATTATGTGTTTTTATTTTTAATTTTTAAATGTTATAGTTTTTTAGTAAAAGGGCTTTTTGGGATTTTACATTTTTGACATGTATTTATTCTCTAAATTAAGTAATATATTTTGTAATTGAATTGTTTATATGTATATATGTTTATGGATCTATTTTGTATATATGTTTATAGCTATATAGATATCAATATATATGCTTTTTGTAGTAGCACACTTAAAATTTTTAAATATTAACAAAATAAAATTATTATAATGTAAAATACATATTTTATAGTTGTGTTTTACATCCTCTCTCTCTCTCATATATATATATATATATGTATATATATATATATACACATACACACACACACATGTGTGTGTGTATTTAAATAAATACATAGTACTAAATATTAGTGGAATTTATTAAAATTACATTATATTAATGTTAGACATTGCAATATTTAAGATTTACTAATTTGAACTGTATAGATATTAAAACATGAACCTTTTTGTATGTTTAGGACAGTATTAGTGTCAACAATATTTTTGATACAATGTTTTGCCATCAGTCTTGTTTACCACAATATTGTGTCAGTGATCCAGTTACTTCGTAGTTCCATGAACATTTAACCCCTTCCCCGCCAGGGACGTAATGGTTACGTCCATGGCAGCGCCCGTGTAGCGCCATGGACGTAACCATTACGTCCTGGGACTGGCAGTCGGGGGAAGCGCTAGCGCTTCCCCCGAGGGCCGCCCCCCAACACCCCCAGGCCAGGGCTGAAAGGGGAATCCCTTCCCCTTTCACACCCACCCCCCCCCCATGACGTCAGCGCGCGATCGCGCGCTGATTTCATGGAAAGGGGGAAAGACGCGCTGGAAGCCATTTGCTTCCAGCGCGTCTAAGGGAGAAGGTGAGTTTTTCACCTTCGTGCGGGGTGGGGGTGCTCTGAGAGAGGCATCGAGGGAAAGGAAAGGGTTTTCCTTTCCCTCGATGTCTCTTTGAGCATTCCTGCTGCCCGATCGCGATGCGATCGGGCAGCAGGAATGCCCACTAGACACCAGGGATTTCAGTATGTGTGTGTGTGTGTGTTATTTTAGTGTGGGGGAGCGACCCCTTGGGCAAGGGTCGCTCCCCTTTGGGGGCACATGTATTTTACGTCGTTTCTGCCCCCCCTGGGGGCAGATTGGCCCTATTTTTAGGCCGATCTGCCCCCAAGGGGGGCAGAAAGCCACTAGACACCAGGGATTTTATTGTTGATTTGTATTTTTTGTGTTGGGGGGCGGCCCCTTGGGCAAGGGTCGCTCCCCTTTGGGGGCAAATGTATTTTACGTCGTTTCTGCCCCCCCTGGGGGCAGATTGGCCCTATTTTTAGGCCGATCTGCCCCCAAGGGGGGCAGAAAGCCACTAGACACCAGGGATTTTATTGTTGATTTGTATTTTTTGTGTTGGGGGGCGGCCCCTTGGGCAAGGGTCGCCCCCAGGGGCCCTCATGTATTTTTGGGCAGTTCTGCCCCCCTTGGGGGCAGAGAGGCCTATTTTTTTTAGGCCTTTCTGCCCCCAAGGGGGGCAGAATCCCAATAGCGCCAGAAATAGTATGTATGTATGTGTGCTTTGTGTTGGGGGGTGGCCCCTTGGGCAAGGGTCGCTCCCCCCAGGGGCGCAATGTATTTATTGTCGTTTCTGCCCCCCTTGGGGGCAGATTGGCCCTATTTTTAGGCCGATCTGCCCCCAAGGGGGGGCAGAAAGCCACTAGACACCAGGGATTTTATTGTTGGTTTTTATTTTTTGTGTTGGGGGCGGCCCCTTGGGCAAGGGTCGCCCCCAGGGGCCCACATGTATTTTTGGGCAGTTCTGCCCCCCTTGGCAGCAGGAATGCCCACTAGACACCAGGGATTTCAGTATGTGTGTGTGTGTGTGTTATATTAGTGTGGGGGAGCGACCCCTTGGGCAAGGGTCGCTCCCCTTTCGGGGCTCATGTATTTTACGTCGTTTCTGCCTCTCCTGGGGGCAGATTGGCCCTATTTTTAGGCCGATCTGCCCCCAAGGGGGGCAGAAAGCCACTAGACACCAGGGATTTTATTGTTGATTTGTATTTTTTGTGTTGGGGGGCGGCCCCTTGGGCAAGGGTCGCTCCTCTTTGGGGGCAAATGTATTTTACATCGTTTTTGCCCCCCCTGGGGGCAGATTGGCCGTATTTTTAGGCCGATCTGCCCCCAAGGGGGGCAGAAAGCCACTAGACACCAGGGATTTTATTGTTGATTTGTATTTTTTGTGTTGGGGGGCGGCCCCTTGGGCAAGGGTCGCCCCCAGGGGCCCTCATGTATTTTTGGGCAGTTCTGCCCCCCTTGGGGGCAGAGAGGCCTATTTTTTTTAGGCCTTTCTGCCCCCAAGGGGGGCAGAATCCCAATAGCGCCAGAAATAGTATGTATGTATGTGTGCTTTGTGTTGGGGGGTGGCCCCTTGGGCAAGGGTCGCTCCCCCCAGGGGCGCAATGTATTTATTGTCGTTTCTGCCCCCCTTGGGGGCAGATTGGCCCTATTTTTAGGCCGATCTGCCCCCAAGGGGGGCAGAAAGCCACTAGACACCAGGGATTTTATTGTTGATTTTTATTTTTTGTGTTGGGGGGTGGCCCCTTGGGCAAGGGTCGCCCCCATGGGCCCACATGTATTTTTGGGCAGTTCTGCCCCCCTTGGGGGCAGAGAGGCCTATTTTTTAGGCCTTTCTGTCCCCAAGGGGGGCAGAATCCCCATAGCGCCAGGGATACTATGTGTGTGTGTGTGCTTTGTGTGGGGGTGTGGCCCCTTGGGCAAGGGTCGCCCCCCCCCAAAGGGTGCAATGTAATCTGGGCGATTTCTGCCCCCTCCCCTTGGGGGTAGATTGGCCTATTTGTTTTTAGGCCCATCTTCCCCCAAGCAGAGAAGACTAGACACAAGGGAAAATGAAAAAATGGTTAGTGGCGGAGTGTTTGTCAACTGGCGAAGTATTTGCTTTTATGATAATAACAGTTTTTCTCCTTTTTGTTTTAGTTCAAAGCTTTTGCTGACTTTGCTGTGGCTTGTTGCAGTTTTGGCAGTAGTTGTCCTGCGGTTTGCGTAGTTGCATGTTTTAGGTAAGTAAATAAATTTACTCCAAGTGAGTATTGTTGCAATGCATGAATGACATGTTTGTAGGTGGTGTACTGAATGCAGGATTGTGTGTGAAATTGTCCTTAGAGTTATGCACAATGATTATTGTGTTGTCTTATGTCTAATTTGCTTTTTTTTTCTTCTCTTTTTAGTGGGATATCGTTGGTGATTGCTGTGGCTGTGCAGAGTAGTTGCTGGTGAGTCAAGCTTTTTCAGGCAAGTGAGCAGTATAGTTTTTGAGTTTATAATTCTTAGTGATAAACCTATACTTTGTTACTTATCTTACACAGTGCTGGTTGCTGGTGGTGTATTTGTCCAGTTAATTTTTGTAGGAAGGATCATGGCCAGCCGTAGGATGACCGCTCAGCAGGTTGTTAGTGTGCTTTTTGAGTCATCTTCTGACCATGAATATGAGACTGACTCTGCATCTGAGGCAGAGGAGGAAGTGCAGGATTCTGGAAGTGAATTTTCTGTCAGAGATGAATCATCTGATGATGAAGCCACTCTCAGTGCTGATGAAGGGCCTGTTTTAGAGGAGGACAGTGATGTGCCAATGGTGCAGGAGCCAGCGGCTGAAAGGCTTCCCATTGGAAGACCTGACGCATGGGTTGCACCAAACATGGAGCAGCCACAGTTGCCTGCGTTTACTGGTTTTCCAGGGTGTCGAGTTAATACGGAAAACTTTTTGCCCGTCAACTTTTTTGAGTTGTTTATGGACGATATATTTTTGGAAGAGATTGTTGAGCAGACTAATTTGTATGCAGAGCAGTTTTTGAGGGACAACGCTGCCAGACTTAGGCCACACTCTAGAGCTAGCCGGTGGATTCCCACAAATCTGGAAGAGTTGAAAAAGTTCTTGGGTTTAACTTTTTTGATGGGGCTGATAAGGAAGCCGTCGCTGTCTTCATATTGGTCTACTAGTCCCTTGATGGCAACTGCTATATTTCCTGCCATCATGAGTCGTAACCGGTATGAGCTTCTTCTTCGGATGTTGCATTTTGTAGATAATGCTTTAGCCTTGCCACGAGATCATCCTGATTCTGACCGTCTTTTTAAGATTAGACCTGTCCTTGATCATTTGGTAGATCGGTTTTCAGAGATCTATGTTCCAGGGAAAGAAATATCTGTAGATGAGTCTTTGGTCCTGTTCAAGGGTCGTTTGGTTTTTAGGCAGTACATTCCTAGCAAGAGGGCACGGTATGGAATTAAATTGTATATGCTGTCAGAAAGTAGTACAGGATATGTTTATAATTTCCGGGTCTACACTGGTAGGGATTCCAATATTGACCCCCCTGGTTGTCCTCCCACTTTTGGAGTTAGTGAGAAAATTGTGTGGGAACTTGGTAGACGACTGTTTAACAAAGGTCACCATTTATATGTAGATAACTTCTACACTGGAGTTCGGTTGTTCAAGGAGTTGTTCAGAGTGGACACTGTTGCTTGTGGCACAATCCGCTCTAATCGGAAAGGCTATCCAAAAGAGCTTGTCTGTAAAAAACTTGAGAAGGGACAGTGCAGTGCTTTGCGGAATGATGAGCTGCTAGCTCTGAAATTTGTAGACAAGAGGGATGTATACATGCTAAGCACCATCCATGATGAGAGTACTTCACCTGTGGCTGTTTGGGGTCAGGTTGCCGAAGTGCGCAAACCTGTGTGCATCTTAGACTATAATAAGCACATGGGTGGTGTTGATAGAGTAGATCAGAGGTTAGAACCTTACACTGCTGCTCGTAAGTCTTATGTGTGGTATAAGAAATTAGCGCTTCACTTGTTCCACTTGGCAACTTTTAATGCTTTTGTTGTGTTTAAGGATAGTTCTCCAGAGTCAAGGATGACATTTGTGAAATTTCAGGAGTCTATCATAGCTAGCCTTGTTGTGCTGGAACAGGCAAGAGTTCCTAGAGAAGCAGTGGTGGAGGATGTGGCTAGATTGAAAGATCGTCACTTTGCTGAGCACATTCCTCCCACGGCCAAAAAAAACGTTCCTGCTAAGAGATGTAGAGTCTGTGCTCGAAGAGGTATCAGGAAGGAGACTAGGATGTACTGCCCTGATTGTCCTTCAAAGCCTGGGCTGTGTGTGGGTGGCTGTTTCAGGAGCTACCACACACAGAAGAATTATTGGGAAATTCCGTGAGCGTAAACTGGTGTTTTATATTTTTATATGTTCGGTTTCACGGTTGGCATTAGTCATGTATTCAGTTAGAGCTTTTGTGTTTGTAGTTTTGTACTAATTTATGATTAGTGGTTTCTTTGTTGTTTAAAAACAAAAAAAAGGGGATGGCATGTGTAGAGTGGCGTTTGGCTGGCGGCGTGGGTGTGGTGGCGCTTGGCTGGCGGTGTGTGTGGGGTGGCGCTTGGCTGGCGGTGTGTGTGGGGTGGCGCTTGGCTGGCGGTGTGTGTGGGGTGGCGCTTGGCTGGCGGTGTGTGTGGGGTGGCGCTGGGCTGGCGCTGTGTGTGGGGTGGCGCTTGGCTGGTGGTGTGGGTGGGGTGGCGCTTGGCTGGTGGTGTGGCGCTTGGCTGGCAGTGCCGGCCAAACGCCAGTCCACACACTCATCAGCTGGTGTGATTGCTGTATCAGGCATGTGGGCGTATGAAAGTGATGGGCCCTTGACTGGCGCTGTCTGTGGATGCGAGTCTTGTAATGTGCTGGGCCCGTGGCTGGCGGCGTGAATGTTCTAGTGCATGTCATGTATGAAAGGTGTGTGAATGGACTGTAAAGCGGTTGGTGCCTTGTCGTGGCTTTACAGCTCACGAGCTGTGAGTCATTGGTTCAGTTTTTTGGCCTTTCAGTTATTACCAGTGCATTTCACTTTTGTGAAATCTCTTGTTAATAAAATTTGATCTACTGAACCATCACTCACCCTCGTGCCAAATCCAACCAGTATGTGTGGTACAAATGACAAAACCTGCTCCGCTGTAATCAGGCGTCGCAGCACACTTGAGACACGCTAGGTGCCTCGGGTGGGACCCCGATGATGAAGCATGCCACCAACTTGGTTGGTGGGTGAGGGGTCTTCTTCACATAACCTAAGTGTGTTTCTTTTCACAATTTTAGTGTTTGGCACATCACGGACGTATGTGCACACATCAAAGTGATATATTCCAAAAATACCTGTGTTTGGGGGGGAGGGCCCACCTATGTTTTTGGTCCTGGGTGCGGCCGTCATGTAGAGAAACCTACAAAACCCAGAAACTTTTTAAAACTAGGCACCCCAAGGAGCTAGGGAGGTGTGGCTTGTGTGGCTCCCCCAACATTTTCTTACCCAGACTCCTCTGTAAACCTCAAAATTTGCATAAAAAAGCATATTTTCCTGATTTTTCTTAGTAGGATCACCGCTCCAGCACAAAATTCCTACTCCCCAGTTTTCCCCTCAGTCTCCCAAGTAAAATGACACCTCACTTATGTGGGTCCCCAAAGCAGAGTCCGTCTAAAGATGTATAAAAGAATATGCCCTTATAAACTTGCTGTGCTATCCCTTCTATCCCTTCAGGTTTTGGGCCTTATTCTGTTGCAGGCACCTGGCCCACCCACACAAGTGAGGTATCATTTTTATCGGGAGACTTGGGGGAACGCTGGGTGGAAGCAAATTTGTAGTTCCTCTCAGATTCCAGAACTTTCTGCCACAGAAATGTGAGGAACATGTGTTTTTTTAGCCAAATTTTGAGGTTTGCAAAGGATTCTGGGTAACAGAACCTGGTCCGAGCCCCGCAAGTCACCCCTCCTTGGATTCCCCTAGGTCTCTAGTTTTCAGAAATGCACAGGTTTGGTAGGTTTCCCTAGGTGCCGGCTGAGCTAGAGGCCAAAATCTACAGGTAGGCACTTCGCAAAAAACACCTCTGTTTTTTTCCAAAATTTAGGATGTGTCCACGTTGCGCTTTGGGGTGTTTCCTGTCGCCGGCGCTAGGCCTACCCACGCAACTGAGGTATCATTTTTATCGGGAGACTTGGGGGAACGCTGGGTGGAAGGAAATTTGTAGCTCCTCTCAGATTCCAGAACTTTCTGCCACAGAAATGTGAGGAACATGTGTTTTTTTAGCCAAATTTTGAGGTTTGCAAAGGATTCTGGGTAACAGAACCTGGTCCGAGCCCCACAAGTCACCCCTCCTTGGATTCCCCTAGATCTCTAGTTTTCAGAAATGCACAGGTTTGGTAGGTTTCCCTAGGTGCCGGCTGAGCCAGAGGCCAAAATCTACAGGTAGGCACTTCGCAAAAAACACCTCTGTTTTTTTCAAAAATTTAGGATGTGTCCACGTTGCGCTTTGGGGTGTTTCCTGTCGCCGGCGCTAGGCCTACCCACGCAAGTGAGGTATCATTTTTATCGGGAGACTTGGGGGAACGCTGGGTGGAAGCAAATTTGTAGTTCCTCTCAGATTCCAGAACTTTCTGCCACAGAAATGTGAGGAACATGTGTTTTTTTAGCCAAATTTTGAGGTTTGCAAAGGATTCTGGGTAACAGAACCTGGTCCGAGCCCCGCAAGTCACCCCTCCTTGGATTCCCCTAGGTCTCTAGTTTTCAGAAATGCACAGGTTTGGTAGGTTTCCCTAGGTGCCGGCTGAGCTAGAGGCCAAAATCTACAGGTAGGCACTTCGCAAAAAACACCTCTGTTTTTTTCCAAAATTTAGGATGTGTCCACGTTGCGCTTTGGGGTGTTTCCTGTCGCCGTCGCTAGGCCTACCCACGCAACTGAGGTATCATTTTTATCGGGAGACTTGGGGGAACGCTGGGTGGAAGGAAATTTGTAGCTCCTCTCAGATTCCAGAACTTTCTGCCACAGAAATGTGAGGAACATGTGTTTTTTTAGCCAAATTTTGAGGTTTGCAAAGGATTCTGGGTAACAGAACCTGGTCCGAGCCCCACAAGTCACCCCTCCTTGGATTCCCCTAGATCTCTAGTTTTCAGAAATGCACAGGTTTGGTAGGTTTCCCTAGGTGCCGGCTGAGCCAGAGGCCAAAATCTACAGGTAGGCACTTCGCAAAAAACACCTCTGTTTTTTTCAAAAATTTAGGATGTGTCCACGTTGCGCTTTGGGGTGTTTCCTGTCGCCGGCGCTAGGCCTACCCACGCAAGTGAGGTATCATTTTTATCGGGAGACTTGGGGGAACGCTGGGTGGAAGCAAATTTGTAGTTCCTCTCAGATTCCAGAACTTTCTGCCACAGAAATGTGAGGAACATGTGTTTTTTTAGCCAAATTTTGAGGTTTGCAAAGGATTCTGGGTAACAGAACCTGGTCCGAGCCCCGCAAGTCACCCCTCCTTGGATTCCCCTAGGTCTCTAGTTTTCAGAAATGCACAGGTTTGGTAGGTTTCCCTAGGTGCCGGCTGAGCTAGAGGCCAAAATCTACAGGTAGGCACTTCGCAAAAAACACCTCTGTTTTTTTCCAAAATTTAGGATGTGTCCACGTTGCGCTTTGGGGTGTTTCCTGTCGCCGGCGCTAGGCCTACCCATGCAAGTGAGGTATCATTTTTATCGGGAGTCTTGGGGGAACGCTGGGTGGAAGGAAATTTGTAGCTCCTCTCAGATTCCAGAACTTTCTGCCACAGAAATGTGAGGAACATGTGTTTTTTTAGCCAAATTTTGAGGTTTGCAAAGGATTCTGGGTAACAGAACCTGGTCCGAGCCCCGCAAGTCACCCCTCCTTGGATTCCCCTAGGTCTCTAGTTTTCAGAAATGCACAGGTTTGGTAGGTTTCCCTAGGTGCCGGCTGAGCTAGAGGCCAAAATCTACAGGTAGGCACTTCGCAAAAAACACCTCTGTTTTTTTCCAAAATTTAGGATGTGTCCGCATTGCGCTTTGGGGTGTTTCCTGTCGCCGGTGCTAGGCCTACCCACGCAAGTGAGGTATCATTTTTATCGGGAGACTTGGGGGAACGCCGGGTGGAAGGAAATTTGTAGTTCCTCTCAGATTCCAGAACTTTCTGCCACAGAAATATGAGGAACATGTGTTTTTTTAGCCAAATTTTGAGGTTTGCAAAGGATTCTGGGTAACAGAACCTGGTCCGAGCCCCGCAAGTCACTCCTCCTTGGATTCCCCTAGGTCTCTAGTTTTCAGAAATGCACAGGTTTGGTAGGTTTCCCTAGGTGCCGGCTGAGCTAGAGGCCAAAATCTACAGGTAGGCACTTCGCAAAAAACACCTCTGTTTTTTTCCAAAATTTAGGATGTGTCCACGTTGCGCTTTGGGGTGTTTCCTGTCGCCGGCGCTAGGCCTACCCATGCAAGTGAGGTATCATTTTTATCGGGAGTCTTGGGGGAACGCTGGGTGGAAGGAAATTTGTAGCTCCTCTCAGATTCCAGAACTTTCTGCCACAGAAATGTGAGGAACATGTGTTTTTTTAGCCAAATTTTGAGGTTTGCAAAGGATTCTGGGTAACAGAACCAGGTCCGAGCCCCGCAAGTCACCCCTCCTTGGATTCCCCTAGGTCTCTAGTTTTCAGAAATGCACAGGTTTGGTAGGTTTCCCTAGGTGCCGGCTGAGCTAGAGGCCAAAATCTACAGGTAGGCACTTCGCAAAAAACACCTCCGTTTTTTTCCAAAATTTAGGATGTGTCCACGTTGCGCTTTGGGGTGTTTCCTGTCGCCGGCGCTAGGCCTACCCACGCAAGTGAGGTATCATTTTTATCGGGAGACTTGGGGGAACGCTGGGTGGAAGGAAATTTGTAGCTCCTCTCAGATTCCAGAACTTTCTGCCACAGAAATGTGAGGAACATGTGTTTTTTTAGCCAAATTTTGAGGTTTGCAAAGGATTCTGGGTAACAGAACCTGGTCCGAGCCCCGCAAGTCACCCCTCCTTGGATTCCCCTAGGTCTCTAGTTTTCAGAAATGCACAGGTTTGTAGGTTTCCCTAGGTGCCGGCTGAGCTAGAGGCCAAAATCTACAGGTAGGCACTTCGCAAAAAACACCTCTGTTTTTTTCCAAAATTTAGGATGTGTCCACGTTGCGCTTTGGGGTGTTTCCTGTCGCCGGCGCTAGGCCTACCCATGCAAGTGAGGTATCATTTTTATCGGGAGACTTGGGGGAACGCTGGGTGGAAGGAAATTTGTAGCTCCTCTCAGATTCCAGAACTTTCTGCCACAGAAATGTGAGGAACATGTGTTTTTTTAGCCAAATTTTGAGGTTTGCAAAGGATTCTGGGTAACAGAACCTGGTCCGAGCCCCGCAAGTCACCCCTCCTTGGATTCCCCTAGGTCTCTAGTTTTCAGAAATGCACAGGTTTGTAGGTTTCCCTAGGTGCCGGCTGAGCTAGAGGCCAAAATCTACAGGTAGGCACTTCGCAAAAAACACCTCTGTTTTTTTCCAAAATTTAGGATGTGTCCACGTTGCGCTTTGGGGTGTTTCCTGTCGCCGGCGCTAGGCCTACCCATGCAAGTGAGGTATCATTTTTATCGGGAGTCTTGGGGGAACGCTGGGTGGAAGGAAATTTGTAGCTCCTCTCAGATTCCAGAACTTTCTGCCACAGAAATGTGAGGAACATGTGTTTTTTTAGCCAAATTTTGAGGTTTGCAAAGGATTCTGGGTAACAGAACCAGGTCCGAGCCCCGCAAGTCACCCCTCCTTGGATTCCCCTAGGTCTCTAGTTTTCAGAAATGCACAGGTTTGGTAGGTTTCCCTAGGTGCCGGCTGAGCTAGAGGCCAAAATCTACAGGTAGGCACTTCGCAAAAAACACCTCCGTTTTTTTCCAAAATTTAGGATGTGTCCACGTTGCGCTTTGGGGTGTTTCCTGTCGCCGGCGCTAGGCCTACCCACGCAAGTGAGGTATCATTTTTATCGGGAGACTTGGGGGAACGCTGGGTGGAAGGAAATTTGTAGCTCCTCTCAGATTCCAGAACTTTCTGCCACAGAAATGTGAGGAACATGTGTTTTTTTAGCCAAATTTTGAGGTTTGCAAAGGATTCTGGGTAACAGAACCTGGTCCGAGCCCCGCAAGTCACCCCTCCTTGGATTCCCCTAGGTCTCTAGTTTTCAGAAATGCACAGGTTTGTAGGTTTCCCTAGGTGCCGGCTGAGCTAGAGGCCAAAATCTACAGGTAGGCACTTCGCAAAAAACACCTCTGTTTTTTTCCAAAATTTAGGATGTGTCCACGTTGCGCTTTGGGGTGTTTCCTGTCGCCGGCGCTAGGCCTACCCATGCAAGTGAGGTATCATTTTTATCGGGAGACTTGGGGGAACGCTGGGTGGAAGGAAATTTGTAGCTCCTCTCAGATTCCAGAACTTTCTGCCACAGAAATGTGAGGAACATGTGTTTTTTTAGCCAAATTTTGAGGTTTGCAAAGGATTCTGGGTAACAGAACCTGGTCCGAGCCCCGCAAGTCACCCCTCCTTGGATTCCCCTAGGTCTCTAGTTTTCAGAAATGCACAGGTTTGTAGGTTTCCCTAGGTGCCGGCTGAGCTAGAGGCCAAAATCTACAGGTAGGCACTTCGCAAAAAACACCTCTGTTTTTTTCCAAAATTTAGGATGTGTCCACGTTGCGCTTTGGGGTGTTTCCTGTCGCCGGCGCTAGGCCTACCCATGCAAGTGAGGTATCATTTTTATCGGGAGACTTGGGGGAACGCTGGGTGGAAGGAAATTTGTAGCTCCTCTCAGATTCCAGAACTTTCTGCCACAGAAATGTGAGGAACATGTGTTTTTTTAGCCAAATTTTGAGGTTTGCAAAGGATTCTGGGTAACAGAACCTGGTCCGAGCCCCGCAAGTCACCCCTCCTTGGATTCCCCTAGGTCTCTAGTTTTCAGAAATGCACAGGTTTGGTAGGTTTCCCTAGGTGCCGGCTGAGCTAGAGGCCAAAATCTACAGGTAGGCACTTCGCAAAAAACACCTCCGTTTTTTTCCAAAATTTAGGATGTGTCCACGTTGCGCTTTGGGGTGTTTCCTGTCGCCGGCGCTAGGCCTACCCACGCAAGTGAGGTATCATTTTTATCGGGAGACTTGGGGGAACGCTGGGTGGAAGGAAATTTGTAGCTCCTCTCAGATTCCAGAACTTTCTGCCACAGAAATGTGAGGAACATGTGTTTTTTTAGCCAAATTTTGAGGTTTGCAAAGGATTCTGGGTAACAGAACCTGGTCCGAGCCCCGCAAGTCACCCCTCCTTGGATTCCCCTAGGTCTCTAGTTTTCAGAAATGCACAGGTTTGTAGGTTTCCCTAGGTGCCGGCTGAGCTAGAGGCCAAAATCTACAGGTAGGCACTTTGCAAAAAACACCTCTGTTTTTTTCCAAAATTTAGGATGTGTCCACGTTGCGCTTTGGGGTGTTTCCTGTCGCCGGCGCTAGGCCTACCCACGCAAGTGAGGTATCATTTTTATCGGGAGACTTGGGGGAACGCTGGGTGGAAGGAAATTTGTAGCTCCTCTCAGATTCCAGAACTTTCTGCCACAGAAATGTGAGGAACATGTGTTTTTTTAGCCAAATTTTGAGGTTTGCAAAGGATTCTGGGTAACAGAACCTGGTCCGAGCCCCGCAAGTCACCCCTCCTTGGATTCCCCTAGGTCTCTCGTTTTCAGAAATGCACAGGTTTGGTAGGTTTCCCTAGGTGCCAGCTGAGCTAGAGGCCAAAATCTACAGGTAGGCACTTCGCAAAAAACACCTCTGTTTTTTTCCAAAATGTAGGATGTGTCCACGTTGCGCTTTGGGGTGTTTCCTGTCGCCGGCGCTAGGCCTACCCACGCAAGTGAGGTATCATTTTTATCGGGAGACTTGGGGGAACGCTGCGTGGAAGGAAATTTGTAGCTCCTCTCAGATTCCAGAACTTTCTGCCACAGAAATGTGAGGAACATGTGTTTTTTTAGCCAAATTTTGAGGTTTGCAAAGGATTCTGGGTAACAGAACCTGGTCCGAGCCCCGCAAGTCACCCCTCCTTAGATTCCCCTAGGTCTCTAGTTTTCAGAAATGCACAGGTTTGGTAGGTTTCCCTAGGTGCCGGCTGAGCTAGAGGCCAAAATCTACAGGTAGGCACTTCGCAAAAAACACCTCTGTTTTTTTCCAAAATTTAGGATGTGTCCGCGTTGCGCTTTGGGGTGTTTCCTGTCGCCGGCGCTAGGCCTACCCATGCAAGTGAGGTATCATTTTTATCGGGAGTCTTGGGGGAACGCTGGGTGGAAGGAAATTTGTAGCTCCTCTCAGATTCCAGAACTTTCTGCCACAGAAATGTGAGGAACATTGGTTTTTTTAGCCAAATTTTGAGGTTTGCAAAGGATTCTGGGTAACAGAACCTGGTCCGAGCCCCGCAAGTCACCCCTCCTTGGATTCCCCTAGGTCTCTAGTTTTCAGAAATGCACAGGTTTGGTAGGTTTCCCTAGGTGCCGGCTGAGCTAGAGGCCAAAATCTACAGGTAGGCACTTCGCAAAAAACACCTCCGTTTTTTTCCAAAATTTAGGATGTGTCCACGTTGCGCTTTGGGGTGTTTCCTGTCGCCGGCGCTAGGCCTACCCACGCAAGTGAGGTATCATTTTTATCGGGAGACTTGGGGGAACGCTGGGTGGAAGGAAATTTGTAGCTCCTCTCAGATTCCAGAACTTTCTGCCACAGAAATGTGAGGAACATGTGTTTTTTTAGCCAAATTTTGAGGTTTGCAAAGGATTCTGGGTAACAGAACCTGGTCCGAGCCCCGCAAGTCACCCCTCCTTAGATTCCCCTAGGTCTCTAGTTTTCAGAAATGCACAGGTTTGGTAGGTTTCCCTAGGTGCCGGCTGAGCTAGAGGCCAAAATCTACAGGTAGGCACTTCGCAAAAAACACCTCTGTTTTTTTCCAAAATTTAGGATGTGTCCGCATTGCGCTTTGGGGTGTTTCCTGTCGCCGGCGCTAGGCCTACCCACGCAAGTGAGGTATCATTTTTATCGGGAGACTTGGGGGAACGCTGGGTGGAAGGAAATTTGTAGCTCCTCTCAGATTCCAGAACTTTCTGCCACAGAAATGTGAGGAACATGTGTTTTTTTAGCCAAATTTTGAGGTTTGCAAAGGATTCTGGGTAACAGAACCTGGTCCGAGCCCCGCAAGTCACCCCTCCTTGGATTCCCCTAGGTCTCTAGTTTTCAGAAATGCACAGGTTTGGTAGGTTTCCCTAGGTGCCGGCTGAGCTAGAGGCCAAAATCTACAGGTAGGCACTTCGCAAAAAACACCTCCGTTTTTTTCCAAAATTTAGGATGTGTCCACGTTGCGCTTTGGGGTGTTTCCTGTCGCCGGCGCTAGGCCTACCCACGCAATTGAGGTATCATTTTTATCGGGAGACTTGGGGGAACGCTGGGTGGAAGGAAATTTGTAGCTCCTCTCAGATTCCAGAACTTTCTGCCACAGAAATGTGAGGAACATGTGTTTTTTTAGCCAAATTTTGAGGTTTGCAAAGGATTCTGGGTAACAGAACCTGGTCCGAGCCCCGCAAGTCACCCCTCCTTAGATTCCCCTAGGTCTCTAGTTTTCAGAAATGCACAGGTTTGGTAGGTTTCCCTAGGTGCCGGCTGAGCTAGAGGCCAAAATCTACAGGTAGGCACTTCGCAAAAAACACCTCTGTTTTTTTCCAAAATTTAGGATGTGTCCGCATTGCGCTTTGGGGTGTTTCCTGTCGCCGGCGCTAGGCCTACCCACGCAAGTGAGGTATCATTTTTATCGGGAGACTTGGGGGAACGCTGGGTGGAAGGAAATTTGTAGCTCCTCTCAGATTCCAGAACTTTCTGCCACAGAAATGTGAGGAACATGTGTTTTTTTAGCCAAATTTTGAGGTTTGCAAAGGATTCTGGGTAACAGAACCTGGTCCGAGCCCCGCAAGTCACCCCTCCTTGGATTCCCCTAGGTCTCTAGTTTTCAGAAATGCACAGGTTTGTAGGTTTCCCTAGGTGCCGGCTGAGCTAGAGGCCAAAATCTACAGGTAGGCACTTCGCAAAAAACACCTCTGTTTTTTTCCAAAATTTAGGATGTGTCCACGTTGCGCTTTGGGGTGTTTCCTGTCGCCGGCGCTAGGCCTACCCACGCAAGTGAGGTATCATTTTTATCGGGAGACTTGGGGGAACGCTGGGTGGAAGGAAATTTGTAGCTCCTCTCAGATTCCAGAACTTTCTGCCACAGAAATGTGAGGAACATGTGTTTTTTTAGCCAAATTTTGAGGTTTGCAAAGGATTCTGGGTAACAGAACCTGGTCCGAGCCCCGCAAGTCACCCCTCCTTGGATTCCCCTAGGTCTCTAGTTTTCAGAAATGCACAGGTTTGGTAGGTTTCCCTAGGTGCCGGCTGAGCTAGAGGCCAAAATCTACAGGTAGGCACTTCGCAAAAAACACCTCTGTTTTTTTCCAAAATGTAGGATGTGTCCACGTTGCGCTTTGGGGTGTTTCCTGACGCCGGCGCTAGGCCTACCCACGCAAGTGAGGTATCATTTTTATCGGGAGACTTGGGGGAACGCTGCGTGGAAGGAAATTTGTAGCTCCTCTCAGATTCCAGAACTTTCTGCCACAGAAATGTGAGGAACATGTGTTTTTTTAGCCAAATTTTGAGGTTTGCAAAGGATTCTGGGTAACAGAACCTGGTCCGAGCCCCGCAAGTCACCCCTCCTTGGATTCCCCTAGGTCTCTAGTTTTCAGAAATGCACAGGTTTGGTAGGTTTCCCTAGGTGCCGGCTGAGCTAGAGGCCAAAATCTACAGGTAGGCACTTCGCAAAAAACACCTCTGTTTTTTTCCAAAATTTAGGATGTGTCCGCGTTGCGCTTTGGGGTGTTTCCTGTCGCCGGCGCTAGGCCTACCCACGCAAGTGAGGTATCATTTTTATCGGGAGACTTGGGGGAACGCTGGGTGGAAGGAAATTTGTAGCTCCTCTCAGATTCCAGAACTTTCTGCCACAGAAATGTGAGGAACATGTGTTTTTTTAGCCAAATTTTGAGGTTTGCAAAGGATTCTGGGTAACAGAACCTGGTCCGAGCCCCGCAAGTCACCCCTCCTTGGATTCCCCTAGGTCTCTAGTTTTCAGAAATGCACAGGTTTGGTAGGTTTCCCTAGGTGCCGGCTGAGCTAGAGGCCAAAATCTACAGGTAGGCACTTCGCAAAAAACACCTCTGTTTTTTTCCAAAATTTAGGATGTGTCCACGTTGCGCTTTGGGGTGTTTCCTGTCGCCGGCGCTAGGCCTACCCATGCAAGTGAGGTATCATTTTTATCGGGAGTCTTGGGGGAACGCTGGGTGGAAGGAAATTTGTAGCTCCTCTCAGATTCCAGAACTTTCTGCCACAGAAATGTGAGGAACATGTGTTTTTTTAGCCAAATTTTGAGGTTTGCAAAGGATTCTGGGTAACAGAACCTGGTCCGAGCCCCGCAAGTCACCCCTCCTTGGATTCCCCTAGGTCTCTAGTTTTCAGAAATGCACAGGTTTGGTAGGTTTCCCTAGGTGCCGGCTGAGCTAGAGGCCAAAATCTACAGGTAGGCACTTCGCAAAAAACACCTCCGTTTTTTTCCAAAATTTAGGATGTGTCCACGTTGCGCTTTGGGGTGTTTCCTGTCGCCGGCGCTAGGCCTACCCACGCAAGTGAGGTATCATTTTTATCGGGAGACTTGGGGGAACGCTGGGTGGAAGGAAATTTGTAGCTCCTCTCAGATTCCAGAACTTTCTGCCACAGAAATGTGAGGAACATGTGTTTTTTTAGCCAAATTTTGAGGTTTGCAAAGGATTCTGGGTAACAGAACCTGGTCCGAGCCCCGCAAGTCACCCCTCCTTGGATTCCCCTAGGTCTCTAGTTTTCAGAAATGCACAGGTTTGTAGGTTTCCCTAGGTGCCGGCTGAGCTAGAGGCCAAAATCTACAGGTAGGCACTTCGCAAAAAACACCTCTGTTTTTTTCCAAAATTTAGGATGTGTCCACGTTGCGCTTTGGGGTGTTTCCTGTCGCCGGCGCTAGGCCTACCCACGCAAGTGAGGTATCATTTTTATCGGGAGACTTGGGGGAACGCTGGGTGGAAGGAAATTTGTAGCTCCTCTCAGATTCCAGAACTTTCTGCCACAGAAATGTGAGGAACATGTGTTTTTTTAGCCAAATTTTGAGGTTTGCAAAGGATTCTGGGTAACAGAACCTGGTCCGAGCCCCGCAAGTCACCCCTCCTTGGATTCCCCTAGGTCTCTAGTTTTCAGAAATGCACAGGTTTGGTAGGTTTCCCTAGGTGCCAGCTGAGCTAGAGGCCAAAATCTACAGGTAGGCACTTCGCAAAAAACACCTCTGTTTTTTTCCAAAATGTAGGATGTGTCCACGTTGCGCTTTGGGGTGTTTCCTGTCGCCGGCGCTAGGCCTACCCACGCAAGTGAGGTATCATTTTTATCGGGAGACTTGGGGGAACGCTGCGTGGAAGGAAATTTGTAGCTCCTCTCAGATTCCAGAACTTTCTGCCACAGAAATGTGAAGAACATGTGTTTTTTTAGCCAAATTTTGAGGTTTGCAAAGGATTCTGGGTAACAGAACCTGGTCCGAGCCCCGCAAGTCACCCCTCCTTAGATTCCCCTAGGTCTCTAGTTTTCAGAAATGCACAGGTTTGGTAGGTTTCCCTAGGTGCCGGCTGAGCTAGAGGCCAAAATCTACAGGTAGGCACTTCGCAAAAAACACCTCTGTTTTTTTCCAAAATTTAGGATGTGTCCGCGTTGCGCTTTGGGGTGTTTCCTGTCGCCGGCGCTAGGCCTACCCACGCAAGTGAGGTATCATTTTTATCGGGAGACTTGGGGGAACGCTGGGTGGAAGGAAATTTGTAGTTCCTCTCAGATTCCAGAACTTTCTGCCACAGAAATGTGAGGAACATGTGTTTTTTTAGCCAAATTTTGAGGTTTGCAAAGGATTCTGGGTAACAGAACCTGGTCCGAGCCCCGCAAGTCACCCCTCCTTGGATTCCCCTAGGTCTCTAGTTTTCAGAAATGCACAGGTTTGTAGGTTTCCCTAGGTGCCGGCTGAACTAGAGGCCAAAATCTACAGGTAGGCACTTCGCAAAAAACACCTCTGTTTTTTTCCAAAATTTAGGATGTGTCCACGTTGCGCTTTGGGGTGTTTCCTGTCGCCGGCGCTAGGCCTACCCATGCAAGTGAGGTATCATTTTTATCGGGAGTCTTGGGGGAACGCTGGGTGGAAGGAAATTTGTAGCTCCTCTCAGATTCCAGAACTTTCTGCCACAGAAATGTGAGGAACATTGGTTTTTTTAGCCAAATTTTGAGGTTTGCAAAGGATTCTGGGTAACAGAACCTGGTCCGAGCCCCGCAAGTCACCCCTCCTTGGATTCCCCTAGGTCTCTAGTTTTCAGAAATGCACAGGTTTGGTAGGTTTCCCTAGGTGCCGGCTGAGCTAGAGGCCAAAATCTACAGGTAGGCACTTCGCAAAAAACACCTCCGTTTTTTTCCAAAATTTAGGATGTGTCCACGTTGCGCTTTGGGGTGTTTCCTGTCGCCGGCGCTAGGCCTACCCACGCAAGTGAGGTATCATTTTTATCGGGAGACTTGGGGGAACGCTGGGTGGAAGGAAATTTGTAGCTCCTCTCAGATTCCAGAACTTTCTGCCACAGAAATGTGAGGAACATGTGTTTTTTTAGCCAAATTTTGAGGTTTGCAAAGGATTCTGGGTAACAGAACCTGGTCCGAGCCCCGCAAGTCACCCCTCCTTAGATTCCCCTAGGTCTCTAGTTTTCAGAAATGCACAGGTTTGGTAGGTTTCCCTAGGTGCCGGCTGAGCTAGAGGCCAAAATCTACAGGTAGGCACTTCGCAAAAAACACCTCTGTTTTTTTCCAAAATTTAGGATGTGTCCGCATTGCGCTTTGGGGTGTTTCCTGTCGCCGGCGCTAGGCCTACCCACGCAAGTGAGGTATCATTTTTATCGGGAGACTTGGGGGAACGCTGGGTGGAAGGAAATTTGTAGCTCCTCTCAGATTCCAGAACTTTCTGCCACAGAAATGTGAGGAACATGTGTTTTTTTAGCCAAATTTTGAGGTTTGCAAAGGATTCTGGGTAACAGAACCTGGTCCGAGCCCCGCAAGTCACCCCTCCTTGGATTCCCCTAGGTCTCTAGTTTTCAGAAATGCACAGGTTTGTAGGTTTCCCTAGGTGCCGGCTGAGCTAGAGGCCAAAATCTACAGGTAGGCACTTCGCAAAAAACACCTCTGTTTTTTTCCAAAATTTAGGATGTGTCCACGTTGCGCTTTGGGGTGTTTCCTGTCGCCGGCGCTAGGCCTACCCACGCAAGTGAGGTATCATTTTTATCGGGAGACTTGGGGGAACGCTGGGTGGAAGGAAATTTGTAGCTCCTCTCAGATTCCAGAACTTTCTGCCACAGAAATGTGAGGAACATGTGTTTTTTTAGCCAAATTTTGAGGTTTGCAAAGGATTCTGGGTAACAGAACCTGGTCCGAGCCCCGCAAGTCACCCCTCCTTGGATTCCCCTAGGTCTCTAGTTTTCAGAAATGCACAGGTTTGGTAGGTTTCCCTAGGTGCCGGCTGAGCTAGAGGCCAAAATCTACAGGTAGGCACTTCGCAAAAAACACCTCTGTTTTTTTCCAAAATGTAGGATGTGTCCACGTTGCGCTTTGGGGTGTTTCCTGTCGCCGGCGCTAGGCCTACCCACGCAAGTGAGGTATCATTTTTATCGGGAGACTTGGGGGAACGCTGCGTGGAAGGAAATTTGTAGCTCCTCTCAGATTCCAGAACTTTCTGCCACAGAAATGTGAGGAACATGTGTTTTTGTAGCCAAATTTTGAGGTTTGCAAAGGATTCTGGGTAACAGAACCTGGTCCGAGCCCCGCAAGTCACCCCTCCTTGGATTCCCCTAGGTCTCTAGTTTTCAGAAATGCACAGGTTTGGTAGGTTTCCCTAGGTGCCGGCTGAGCTAGAGGCCAAAATCTACAGGTAGGCACTTCGCAAAAAACACCTCTGTTTTTTTCCAAAATTTAGGATGTGTCCGCGTTGCGCTTTGGGGTGTTTCCTGTCGCCGGCGCTAGGCCTACCCACGCAAGTGAGGTATCATTTTTATCGGGAGACTTGGGGGAACGCTGGGTGGAAGGAAATTTGTAGCTCCTCTCAGATTCCAGAACTTTCTGCCACAGAAATGTGAGGAACATGTGTTTTTTTAGCCAAATTTTGAGGTTTGCAAAGGATTCTGGGTAACAGAACCTGGTCCGAGCCCCGCAAGTCACCCCTCCTTGGATTCCCCTAGGTCTCTAGTTTTCAGAAATGCACAGGTTTGGTAGGTTTCCCTAGGTGCCGGCTGAGCTAGAGGCCAAAATCTACAGGTAGGCACTTCGCAAAAAACACCTCTGTTTTTTTCCAAAATTTAGGATGTGTCCACGTTGCGCTTTGGGGTGTTTCCTGTCGCCGGCGCTAGGCCTACCCACGCAAGTGAGGTATCATTTTTATCGGGAGACTTGGGGGAACGCTGGGTGGAAGGAAATTTGTAGCTCCTCTCAGATTCCAGAACTTTCTGCCAAAGAAATGTGAGGAACATGTGTTTTTTTAGCCACATTTTGAGGTTTGCAAAGGATTCTGGGTAACAGAACCTGGTCCGAGCCCCGCAAGTCACCCCTCCTTGGATTCCCCTAGGTCTCTAGTTTTCAGAAATGCACAGGTTTGGTAGGTTTCCCTAGGTGCCGGCTGAGCTAGAGGCCAAAATCTACAGGTAGGCACTTCGCAAAAAACACCTCTGTTTTTTTCCAAAATGTAGGATGTGTCCACGTTGCGCTTTGGGGTGTTTCCTGTCGCCGGCGCTAGGCCTACCCACGCAAGTGAGGTATCATTTTTATCGGGAGACTTGGGGGAACGCTGGGTGGAAGGAAATTTGTAGCTCCTCTCAGATTCCAGAACTTTCTGCCACAGAAATGTGAGGAACATGTGTTTTTTTAGCCAAATTTTGAGGTTTGCAAAGGATTCTGGGTAACAGAACCTGGTCCGAGCCCCGCAAGTCACCCCTCCTTGGATTCCCCTAGGTCTCTAGTTTTCAGAAATGCACAGGTTTGGTAGGTTTCCCTAGGTGCCGGCTGAGCTAGAGGCCAAAATCTACAGGTAGGCACTTCGCAAAAAACACCTCTGTTTTTTTCCAAAATTTAGGATGTGTCCGCGTTGCGCTTTGGGGTGTTTCCTGTCGCCGGCGCTAGGCCTACCCACGCAAGTGAGGTATCATTTTTATCGGGAGACTTGGGGGAACGCTGGGTGGAAGGAAATTTGTAGCTCCTCTCAGATTCCAGAACTTTCTGCCACAGAAATGTGAGGAACATGTGTTTTTTTAGCCAAATTTTGAGGTTTGCAAAGGATTCTGGGTAACAGAACCTGGTCCGAGCCCCGCAAGTCACCCCTCCTTGGATTCCCCTAGGTCTCTAGTTTTCAGAAATGCACAGGTTTGGTAGGTTTCCCTAGGTGCCGGCTGAGCTAGAGGCCAAAATCTACAGGTAGGCACTTCGCAAAAAACACCTCTGTTTTTTTCCAAAATTTAGGATGTGTCCACGTTGCGCTTTGGGGTGTTTCCTGTCGCCGGCGCTAGGCCAACCCACGCAAGTGAGGTATCATTTTTATCGGGAGACTTGGGGGAACGCTGGGTGGAAGGAAATTTGTAGCTCCTCTCAGATTCCAGAACTTTCTGCCACAGAAATGTGAGGAA